>NC_028457.1:30272747-30325250 GCF_000263155.2 Setaria italica | reverse complement strand
TTATGCACAAAAACTAAGAATGCATATCAAATGACATTATTGCCCTTCATTTATACTACGTTGGAGAGAGATGTCCTTATTTGTGAGGGTATAGCATTATTTAGCAAGGGAAAGTTATATAGGAAGAAAAGAGGGAAAAGGCCTAGAAGATCTAGGTTAACAATTTGGGTGAAGTTTAGATGGCTCAAATGATTCAATTTTTTTTTATTTTAGATGTTATTTTCTTAAGTCAATTGAATATTGAACAAAAACATGCAAGGTGCATTTTTGGACTGCCAAGAACAAGAGGAGCCAGCAAATCATGTTTATATGTGGAACGTAAGCGGCATACTTTGGTGTAAAATATTATTGTTGCTAATTTAGATTAAAAAATGACATATTTAGCTTGACCAATATAATTGTTGTGTAAACAATGAATAGTTAATATATAGAAAATGTGTCATATAAGAAATGTAAGAATAAGCTGATATTTTCAAAGAAAATTAAACAATGTTGGAGATAATAAGGGAAACAATTCTAACGGAAAATATACCGCATGAGCCCACTAAAATCCAGGGACGGTATAAAATCATCACTTCTAAGAAATAATATTCATATCTAACCAATGAGCTCCTTAAAAGGAAATGATAGTGCATGTGAGGTGTCTATTGCACTTCTAAGACTCTAAGAAAAGGAGTACAATGTAGCGTGAAATGACATGTGGAATATATTATTTATTATATAAAGAGAGCATGGAGTGTATTTGGAGTACTGCTTTAGCATAGAGGGAGACCGAAAATGCTAAAAGCCCTCAATAATCGCATTGAACTTATGGGCCTAACTTGGGCTTGGGCTTTGTCTAGGGTTTCTGAAGGAGAGATGTGTGATCGGAAAATGTTTATTTAGAAACTTTCAGCCCATCCTTGTGCGTGCCTCTAGCTGGCTATAAATACCATACCCTAGTTGGAGCGGATGCGAGAGGGGGGAGTGGCGGCGGCAGCGGCGGCGGCTGTTGCTGCTGCAAGTTAGATTTATGTGTATCTAGGGTTTAATCCATTTCTAGGTAAGGTGAAGCAAAGAGCAGGGAAACATCGATGGTGTATGCAAGGCAGATTGAACATATGTAAGGTTTTGGTTCCCCTATTTCCTTCCCATTTTTAACATCTTTGGTTTTGGTTTCCATTTCATCTAGCATTTTAGTGATTCCACTAGAAACGTGGACATATAGTGAGGATTGATGTTGAGTACGGTTTCAAGGGATCGGATCGCAAAAATGTGTTTATGAATTCTATTTTTTTACATGCACCTTTGTGATTGAATCTATGGATTTGGGTCGGTTGTTTTAGACCTTTTTGGATCTGGCTAGCATATCGAATGATGTTCATCAAAAATAGGATGAAAAGATCTAGTGATAGCGTATCCGCTCCCTCCCTCCTCTTCGTCCCTCATGGGCAAGATCTGTGGAACCCTAGCACCAGGGTAATTGAGCCGACCTCCACCTTGAGCTGACCTCACCGCCGCTGGAACACCCACAGCAAGCCCATGCGGGCGCAAGGGAAGATGCGAGTTTCCTCTCCTCCTTTGGTGCAACACCCCCCCTCCCCTTCCCAATCGGCTTCGTCAACTTGGACTCGACGGAGGTGACTTTTTGGAGGCTTCCCAGCCCGGGGAACTACAAATATGGGGCTCTTGTGGCCTGGATTCATGGATCACTGGTTTGATCCGCACCACGATAGAGGCGGTTGTGCAGGGAGGGGTGGTGGGCACACGTATGGGCATCAGCGTTGGGCGGTTTTGGCAGGGTGCACGAGGGTGGCTATAGTTCGGCATATTATTTTTCAAATGCATTACCTTTCTTGAATTGATCCATTTTGTTGGTTTGCTAATCAAGAACACCCTTCACGCCTTGTAGCTCATGCATGCACCTAGTAGTAAATTACTAAGAGTTTTATTTCTTCAAATAGACTTCCACTATGTGCACATGGTTCATTTCCCCCACTAAAACGTTTGCTAAAAATGCTATTCAAATTTCTGGTTGATCATTTTTGTATTTTGCACAGAAGAAAAATGAAGTTGTATTTGAACACAAAACTTACTAACCCCTTTCTGTGTGATGGTCATGAGAATCATAAGCCTCTACTACTAGTACCAATTTGTGAAGCCCTTTTTTGCAATGAGAAAGAGGAAGCACTGACATATTTGTATAAACTGTGGTTATAAACCAAAATTTCAGAGCATAATACATTTCTCTTTTGATATGATGAATTTGAAGGCTATAATGGGATGATTCATGGGTGTTCAAGAAAATAGACACAAGGAGGATAAAAAATTACTGAAGGACGATTACAGAATATGGTCATATGTTGTAATAAGAAGCATGTGGCTACCTGCACTAAGGTGTGTATATCCTTGATAATTACTAAATCCTTACTACATTTGTTTTTCTTAGAATTTTTGCTTGATCCGAGAGTGTAAAAGTAACTTATTATTATGTTGTTCGGCTAGGTGCATGGTTATCTCAGGAAGAGCATGGTCCAAATAATCTAGAACTTGAATTTTGAGAAGGGATTTTTTATTGCTCATGGGTTTGTTCGATTATTTTCATCCACGAAGTTGGCTTCTAGTATCTACATCAAATATATTTGATGTATGTCTTTCTAACTAGCCCAATTTCACTTTGACTGCAAATTTTTCGATCTATTAATGAAATGTATAAACGGAGATTCACTTTTCATTTATCATTGATTTGGAAAATCTCCATGGCAAACTTTATCAATTGTCCAGTTGTCTATGGATACATTTCCAAACCATACTTTGGCCTAGCCCTTGGAGGTTTGCACAAAAATTCCAAGTGCATTAACATTCCTGAATTGATGCAATTTTTTGTGTTGCCAATCAAGCACACCGTCCACACCTAGTAATAAGTTACTAAGATATTATATATCTTCAAAAAGATTTCACTGTGTGCCTGTGGTCCATTTTCCCCACTAAAAGATTTGCTCAAAATGCTATTCGAATCTCCAGCTGATCGTTTTGTGCTTTGCACCGGTAAAAACAAAGTTATATTTGAAGTTCAAACTTGTTGGGCCTGTTTGAGTGATTGTCATGCTTACGGTTTTTCATGTTTACCAACGTTTATGCATGCAAATTTTTAGGGGTGCATTTATGGATGAAATCTCAAAGAGATACACTATATACAAGTAAAAAATTAGTATGGTTTTACATATGGCCTTATCAAGTGCCTATACGCTTGTGAATATGCTGGAATGCATTTATGCATGACATTCCAAATGAGTATACTTATAAATCTCTGCTATATTTCATGTGAGGACCAAAAGGGTCAGGTAAATAAAAAAACGGTGAAAATATTGCATAAATTTGATTCCACTCTAGATAACCAATGCCCAACCGTCCATCCCAAGATAAGCGGCTCGCAGCATTTGCCATCCCATGGCCCCACCATCAGGTCTCCTATGATCGTGTGGTAAAAACTGGTCAGAAACTTTTTAGCCAGCAATTAATCCGTGCCGAAAAAAATATTTAAAAATGCCAAAAATTGTGCCACGCGAAGCACCTTCCGTTCAAAACTTTCCCGCTTTGCTTCGCTTCCAGTTGGAAACACCTGGTTTTCTACTGCTGGACATGCAAGCTACTTCATCAATGCCACTTCTTCGATTCCATCATCTCCTTCCCGATTTCGCCTATTTAGAGTGCCCCGTCACATCGATCCCCTCTCGGACTCGCCGGAAATCTAGCTCCGGATCTAGGCGCTTGTCCAGTGAAAAAGAAACCCTCGAGCGAGCTAGAGAGAAGAGGCAATGACCGCGGCGTCGTCGAGCTCCGGTGCCGCGCGCGGGATCCGCATCCGTGACCTGGAGGAGGAGGAGAGGAAGGCGACGCTGTGGAGTTCCCTGGGCGTCGACGGGGTCGAGCGCGAGGAGGCGGCGGCGGCGGCGATGGCGCGGGCGATGGTGCGCGAGTGCGACGTGTACGTCGGGCACGGCGGCGACGCGCGGCGGATGGCGGCGTGGCTGCGCGCCGAGCTTGAGCTCCTGGGCGTGCCCTGCGTCGCGTCGGACCGGCGCCTGTGCGTGGACGCGCCGGCGCACGCGGCGGCCCGTGCCGCCATGGACGCGGCCGCGGCGGGGGTGGTGCTCGTCACGCCGGCGACGCTGGCCAACCCCTACGCCGTCGAGGAGATCCGCACCTTCCTGGCGCGCGGCGCGCTCGTGCCGGTCTTCGTCGGGGTCAGGCGGGGCGACTTCGCCACCGCCGACGACGTCGTGGGGCGGCGCGGCGACCTGTGGGAGAAATACGGGGGCCGTCTCTGGATGGCCTACGACGGCGCGGAGGAGCAGTGGAGGGAGGCCGTGGAGGGCCTCGCCCGCTCCGAGTCGGCGGTGGAGGTGCGCGTCGGCGACCTCCGTGACCGCATCCTCGACGTGCTCGAGATCGTCGGCGCGCGGCTCGGGCGGCGCGCGGTGGCCGCGGCCATCAGGGCGTGGCGCGCCGAGGCGGAGCTGGAGATCCCGTTCCCCTGGAACGCGGGCTTCGTCGGCCGGGAGAAGGAGCTCCTCGAACTGGAATCCATGCTGCGCGGCGGCGCTAGTGCTCATAACAAGGCCGCCGGGAAGAGGCCGATGTTCCTGGACGGCGCCGTCAGCGGCGAGGGCCCCTTCCTGGACGGCGTGGTCTGCATCTCCGGCACGTCCGGCGCCGGGAAGACGGAGCTGGCGCTCGAGTTCGCGCACCGGCACTCGCACGAGTACAAGAAGGTGCTCTGGGTGCACGGCGAGGCGAGGTACCTCCGCCAGAGCTACCTCAAGCTCGCCGACCACCTCGGCATCGCAGTCGGCGACAGCCTCTCGTCGTCCAAAGGCCGCTCCGCTAGACCTCTCCACGGCATCGAGGGCGACGCCATCGCCAAGATCAACAAGGAGCTCACCCGCGACATCCCGTACCTGGTCATCATCGACAACCTCGAGAGCGACAAGGACTGGTGGGACGGCCGCGCCGTCGGGGAGCTTCTGCCCCGCGGATGCCGGCGCACCCGCGTCGTCGTCACGACGCGGCTCGCGGGCGGCGTGCGTGGGGTCAGGACGCTCGCGCTGGGAGACCTCGACGACGCGAACGCCATGCGGCTGATGAAGGGCGCGCGCACCACGCTCGGCGCCGACGACACGACGATCCTTAGGGTCATCCAGGAGGCGATAGCCAGCGCGCCAGTAGGGCTCGCCCTCGTCGGCGCGATGCTCTCCGAGGTCCCCGTCGGCCCGGCCGAGCTCCGGCGGGCGATGCGCCGCGCGCCGCACCGGGCGGCGACGTGGGAGGGGGACAGGGACGGCGCCACGCTCCGCGACAACCCGGGCCTGGTGAGGCTAATGGACGCGTGCCTCGCGCTGCTGGAACGGGAGGCGGCGGGGCTCGGCACGGTGGCGCTCCGGCTGCTCGAGGCCGCCAGCTACTTCGCGCCGGCGCCGGTCGCCGCGGCGATGCTCGTGGACGCCGCCCGCGCCGCCGCGGACGTCGAGACGCCATGGGAGCGGTTCAAGCGCACGATGAAGCTATCCTGCACCTCGCCACGCACGCCATCGTTCGCCGGTGGCGCCGAGCAGGAGGCGCTGGCGACGTTGCTGCGCCTAGGGGTCGCCCGGCGGGGCACGCGTGAGGGGTGCGTCTCCGTGCACGGCGTGTTCCGCCTCTTCGGCCGCAAGGTCGGCACCGGCGGTCGCGCCGCCCGCGCCGTCGTGGACGCCGTCGCCGCCGCGCAGAACGCCCAGGACCACACTTGGGCGGCGTGCCTGTCGCTGTTCAGGTTCGAGTCCCCGGCCGCGGTCGTCGAGCTGCCGCCGCCGGAGCTCGCGCGGTTCGTCACGGTCTCCGTGCTCCCGCTCGCCGCGCGCTGCGTGGCCGGGTACTCGGCGTACGGCGCCGCGCTCGAGCTGCTCCGGGAGGCCACCGACGGCGTCCTCGAGGCCGAGGAGAGGTACATCGCCCCGTCGTCTCGCCGGAGCAACGGCAACACGTACATGGAGCTGGACCCGAAGGTGTACCGGGAGCTCGCGCGGGTGAGGGCGGAGCTCCTGGTGATGAGAGCTAGGGTGATGATGAGGGCCGGTGAGCGCGACATCGCCGAAGACCACTGCGTGTCGGCGATCAGCATCCTTGAGGTGGTCAGGGGCGACTGGCACCCGGACACGCTGGCGGTCCGAGCGTTTTTAGAGCAGGACGTGGTGGTTCAGACCACGGACGAGTCTGAACCCGCCGCGGTCTAGCCGTGCATCGAGACCCCCGGGAATTTGCAGGAATTTTGCGTGACTTTTTGCACCGAAATTCCGACCAAAATTCCTGGGGTTCACAAGAATAGTTTAGTTCTTTAGAATTTCAGCGTTTGGAATTAGGCGTGTTGTTCTTGCTAGAAGTTGGTTTGGTCTAGGTAATAATGTTGCTTTGCAGTATTCTCTTAGTGTCGATTCTGTTGAGAGAACCTTGTTTTTACCCTAGTTATTTGTATCGTCTGAATTCAGTTTAAAGTCTCCTGTGTTGTTCGATTTGGTACTCATTGAGTCAAGGAATTTTTTTTTCAAAATATCAGTCCAAATTTACGACTTTGCATGATTGCATCCACATCAATATCGATGCTCATGTTCATCTCCATCTCTAGCGATCGATGTTTCGACTAAGCTTCTTTGGGATCATGGTTCACATTGACTGTATGTACAATGATCAGTTATTCAAATGGCTTTCTTTCATCCATCAATAGTTTAAATGCACTAAATTGGGATACTGCAATCATAAAAAAAATTCAGATCAACTTCAACTACAATTAAGAGATACGAAATTTACCGAAAAAAAAGATGAAGGAATAGTGATATAAGTATCAATCACTATTCACGTAACATATAATCATTTTCATATCTTTCAGTTCCAACTATATTTGACGTCCAACATATCCATTGCATATAACTACTGATGGATGAAAGAAAGCCAGATGAACAACTAACCAATGTCCTGTCAATTTGAACCCTGAGGTCCACGAAGCTCAATGAAATATCGGTAGCTAGAGAAGAAGATGGACATAGGCAACGATGATGATGTGTATGCAATTATGAAAAATTTGTAAATTTTGACTGATTTCTTGAAAAATATTCCTGGAGTCATGAATAGCAAATCGATTAACACAAGACACTTGAGGCTGAATTCAGATGATTTTCAATAGTAAAACAAGGTTCTAACAGCAACATCAAGACCAAGAGACTGAGCGACATGACCTAGACCTACTCCTTGCAGCAGCAGCAACATGCCTAATTCTGACCCCTGAAATTGTAAAGATTTTAACTACTCTTGTTGACCCCGAGGAATTTTTGTAGGAATATTGGTGGAAAGAGTTGCACAAAAATTCTTACAAATTCCCTAGGTCTCAATACACGGCTAGATCATGATAGGTTCCAATCCGTTCATTGTCTGAACTACCACGTCCTGCTCTAAAAACGCTCGGACAGCCGGTGTCTCGGGGTGGCAGTCCCCACTGACCACCTCCAGGATGCTAAACGTTGATAGGCAGCGGTCCTCGACGATGCCGTGCTCACCGACCCTCACCACCAGCCTAGCTTGCGTCACCAGGAGCTCTGCCCTCACCCGCGTGAGCTCCTGGTACATTTTCCAAGTCCAACTCAGTACTAATGTGGCTACGTGCATGCCCTAAATCCAAACCTATGAAGTTTCATCCCTATATGCACCCTCATCGGCTCTAATAAGATGTTATTAAATTCTTTAATTCTATTTTTGTGACACCCGGCCCAATTTGGTTGGCCCAGTATGGCCCATTAGCGTAGGTGCGCATGTTTAGTACCACATTGCTAGTTTAGCAAGGGTGGAGGCAACTTATAAGTCTTCGTCAACCAGCCATAGCACCTTCGGGTTAACCCTTTTACACGAAGCGAGGACGAAAGTGTAAGCAGGGTGCTATGTGTACGTGTGCCCGCCCCTCGGAAGGGTTGGGCGGTGCGGCTTTGGAGGACGGGGTGTTACAAATGGTATCAGAGCCAACCCTCGCGGTTGCGCGTACGGGTCAGTGTGCGGGCATATGGCGCATGGCGCGTGTGAGCCTGAGATGGGACACACGGCATGGCATATTGCGCCGGCACTGGACGTATGGTCGTGCGCTTAAAGGGAACGTTCCTGGACATTTTCCCATGCGTGGGTGAGTTGGACCGACGAGGACGTCGGGTTCTTTGAGGGGGGGTGAATGTGACACCCGGCCCAATTTGGTTGATCCAGTATGGCCCATTAGCGCAGGTGCGCATGTTTAGTACCACATTGCTAGTTTAGCAAGGGTGGAGGCAACTTATAAGCCTTCGTCAACCAGCCATAGCACCTTCGGGTTAACCCTTTTACACGAAGCGAGGATGAAAGTGTAAGCAGGGTGCTATGTGTACGCGTGCCCGCCCCTCGGAAGAGTTGGGCGGTGCGGCTTTGGAGGACGGGGTGTTACAATTTTACATATAAAATCAACATAACTAATATATATTTAATAAAAATAACCTAGGTAATAATAAAAATTATTCAATTGGCTCCCTTGAAAACTTCTATCATATTAAAAAAAGTATCCAGTTGGGTCTTAATGTACATCCGGCGTGTGCAAAAGTTAAATCTAGAATCCACCGTTGGATTCCTTCTAGTTGGTCGATGACATGGAAGCGTGTGCTGCTTCAGGGGCCACGAGTGGTGGGACCATCCGACGATCCTGCTCATCTGCATGTGGTAGGACCCGCTCCAGCAGTCCAACCTTATCACCAAGCGGCCACCTCTCCTTGTTCCCCATTTCTCCTTCTCTCTCCTCTCCGGCTCGAACCTTGGTTCCCTTTCAAATAAAGCGCAGGGAACAGTGTCCCCGGGCGAGCTCCGCGCGCGATGGCATGTGGGGCTACACCTGCAGGGCGTGGGGTTTGCCCCGGTAGCCAGCATGGGGTAGCAGCGAGGCTCCACCCGCCGGGGCACGGCGGAAGGCCTCGAGGGAGCACAATGGCGGGCGCTGCGCCGAGCGCGACTTCGGGGCCCCAGTGAGGAGCAGAGGCCCAGCAAGCTCCACCGGCGTGTGTGGTGGGGAGAGCAGCAATAGGGCTCGGTGAGCTATGCCCCATCATTCTGCCCGACGATGTGGCGAGCGCCGCTAGCGAGCAGCACGAGTGAGAGGCCCGGTGAGCTACAACTGATCGGTCCCTTTTTTTTTCTTTTATTTTGGTTCAATTTTTTCCCAAACCTTTATTATTCTTTACCTTTTATTTTTAGCTTCATTCTCTATGTTTTTGTTTCTAAGATTTTTGTCTATATTTTTTTTGTGAATTTTTGGTGTATTTTTTGTCCAAAATTTTTCTAAAATTATTCTCTTCAAATTTTGTTGCAAACTTTTGTTTTCCAAAAAAATTGTATAGAAATCTTTTGTTTTCAGAAAATTTGTAGATATAAATTTTTACTCAAATTTTTATTAATAAATATTTTTGTATAATTTTATTTGTATATATTTTTTAAAATAAAAGGAAAATGGGGATCGGCGCAGACGTGGGAGCTGTTCCGACATGCGGTCGGAAATCGACCACACAGAATGCTTCCATCAGGCAACCGTAAATTTGAATTGCCCCATGATGCGTAGAATCTCAAAATCATTGATCTCGTTGAATACAACACTTTTTTTCTTTGATTTTTGCCGAGTCATCAGAACCTCCTCACCGTAGTGTCGGAGTAATCAGACTTTTGCGCCACGGCTACCATTTCTTGTGCTAGCTTCGGGGCATGTATTGTCTTCAGTTTCTCTCTCCATTGACTACCCCTTGGCTGCCACCTATATGTGTGTGTGCTCACATGCTAGTCAAAATGGTGATCCGGCACTCAGCACGGTTAAACGCCATGGCCATGACGGCCGAAGCCAATGCCATAGCACACAAATCTGGCATAGAGCACTCATCCTGTGAAACAATTACTCACAACCTCATAGCACAATTCCTCCTAGGCTGCCAGCAAGGGTGATGGTGAGGGGTAGGGAGAGCGGCATCACAAAGGATCGCTGCTCGTCGGCGATCGGCATCCTGGAGGCGGTCTGCTGGGGGACTGGCACCCTGATACGCTGACGGCTAGAGTTTTTTGGGACAGGACATGGTAGTTCGGATCATGAACTGACGGCTAGAGCTTTTTTTGGAACAGGGCATGGTAGTTCAGATCATGAACTGATTAATGTTTAGCTATGCATTAAGACTCTGGGAAATTGCAAGAATCTTGCATGACTCTTCACTGAAAGTCCTACAAAAATTCCTGGTATCAACAAGAGTAGTTTAATTCTTTAGAATTTTAGCGTTTGGAATGTGATGTGATGTTATTGTTGTTGCAAGAAGTAGGTCTAAGTCACGTTCGTTTGCAATAATCTCTTGATCTTGATTTAATTGTTAGAATCTTGTTTTACTGTTGTATTGTCTGAACTCAGTTTGCAGTCTTGATCCTGTCTAGCAGGTAATATTTTTCAAACAAATCAGTCCTAATTTACAGGTTTGCATATAATTGCATCCACACCACCGTCATTGTTCTTGCATATCTCCACAGCTGCTCCTCCAACTCCCGCACGAGCCCTGCAGCGATGCGCAGAGGCAGCACCGCGGTGAGTAGAACTCGAGCACTGTTGCGGGCCTCCCGCTGGCCAGCGCCACCGCCAGCACCCGCTGCTCCGTGTCCCCGCGGACCGCGGTCTGCCTCCACCTGCGCGGCCCCGGGCTCCCCCACCATCTCCTCCTCCTTGTTCCGCCTCCCCCGGCGGCGGCAGAGGCAGAGGGCGAAGGGAGGTTGCCGGCGACGATGAGGCCCTGCGCGAGGGTGCGGATGGATTTGAAGAGCCATGGAGCTCAAGGTCTCCGCAGGGGCTCGCCAGCTCGGGCCGGGGTCCAGCGACAGGGTGGGGTTAGACCCCCATGGCCACTTGAAGCAGACAAGCGGGGGCGGCTTCGCGGCACCGCCCATCGCCGGCCGCCAGCAAGAGGTGGTGCAGCGTGACGAGTGCGGACGGGAGGCGCGCGGCCTGCCGGCCAGGGCTAGGTTCCAGCCTGCTGGGCTCACTTTGCGTCGGGGTGGGCTAATGAGCTGCCTGATCTTTTTATACCATTTTTATAAAACTTATTCCCAGTCTTCTTGGGGTTCGCCCCGGGCTGCAGCCCGGGCCCAAATCCACTCCTGGCAAACGAGCACGGCGGCCATCGGCAGCCAGAACAGCTGCTCGCAGCCGTCGATCGCGGGGGTCCCCGCCAGTGCGGGGTCGTAAGGGGATGGCCCTACCTGGTGGAGCCTCAGCCGCCGGATGAGCGCGCCCATTTCCGCGCCGGTGCCAAAGCCTTCCTCCGCCATGGCCGAGATCAAGGGGAGTTGGTGGGAGTGGCGGAGGGGGAGTTGGTGGGAGCGGCTGTGGGCGGGTGGGTGCCGGCCACTGCCGGCAAATGTGGAGGGATTAGGGTTAGGAGTTTGGGGTTGTTGGGTTGGGGGATTCCAGTCCCTGATAGCCTTAGAGGATGGTCGGGGCGGCAGCGACCCAGCACTGGTTGTAGGTTGCGGGCGGCAATGGCGCCGCCGGCCGTGTGGTGGAGGATCCTCGGTGGGCGGTGCCAGCGGTGGGGGCGAATCACGGCAGCGGTTAGGAAGGGTGGGGTGGTGCGGCGGGGGTGGGAGGCGGGCGCTGGCGC
Organism: Setaria italica; assembly: GCF_000263155.2. Lineage (NCBI taxonomy): Eukaryota > Viridiplantae > Streptophyta > Magnoliopsida > Poales > Poaceae > Setaria > Setaria italica. The sequence goes on along the minus strand of NC_028457.1, from coordinate 30,313,554 downwards.
CGTTGGCCGCGGACGGTGTCAAAGAAGAAGAAAGAACAGAAACTACGGCGCGCGCTACAATTTGCCCAAAGTTTCATGAATGAATGAAACATGGTCTTCTGCCTAGGCAGAGACCTTATGCTCACTCAAGTTGGAATTGAATTAACAAAGAACAATAGATATCCTCCAAGTACTTCTCTTTGATTCACAGAAACAAACTTACAAGTGCGTCAATTTTTTCTTATTTATTTTCTTGTTCTCTAAACTCTTACCTGAAAAATGCCAATCTAGGTTGCGATTCTTTTTCATGCAATAGATTTCCATCAACTTTAGGTGCCGCAGCTGAGTTGTTGGCCACCAAGATTGAGATACAATCAACAAAAATCGCATGAACTCCGTAACACTAAAACTGCTTGTAACTTGTAAGCCACAAAACTAGTATGCCCGATATCAGTCTCTAGCAGTGTTCTTTTTTTTTCTTTTGAAAAAAAAGTAAAGGTGGCTCACAGGTACACTGAACTAGCTAATAATGGCCAAAGACAAAGCTTAACTGCAACTACGAGACCAAGCGGCTTTAGAATAGCCAACGTCTTCCGACGAACAGCATGATTTGCATCTGGCTCGATCATCTGTCCTACATCTTCCTAAATTGGTCAATCCCTGCCACCGAAGATGCATTTGGTTGATATGCCCTGAACAGAACATAAGAAGGCACGCACAATTTGTTCATGAAACAAACTCTCCTACAGTCCAGGCATATAGGAGAGGTCAACACAGTTTAAGGGATCATTATATTCTGAAGTGTGAGTACCAAGTCGTTGCCTATGTGCAATTCTGTATTCATTATTTCCCTTAGCTTAAGATCATCACATTTCCTTCATGTCAATGGTGACGAGGACATCAACACCAACGATACATCCACTCCGATACGAGTACCAGTTTCTACGCTGACACGAGTACCAGTTTCTACCCTGATACAAGTACCGGTTTCTGGTCCTATTACTCGCGCCCGTGCTTGTCAACTTAATCATCAAGTAAGTTCACTCTAAGTTCCTGTCCATCATATTTAGACCATGGAAACGCGTGCACTCTTGTTTTGGTTAGGAACCAGGGAGAGGACCGAAAGGGAAAAGGAGTCGCGCCGGCTAGATTCAGACTCTAGAACAGTACCAACTTGTGATGGTCACCACGATCGCATACGGACTTGGATTGGGGCGTTCAAGTACTCCATGGAATTTTTATAAAACCTATTTTCATATGGATCTAGAATCAAGTCCATATCTATTTTTAGGTGGCCGCAATGACCGAATTACTATCGAGAGGTTTTCTGTCCAAAGGTGCTGCATCTCCTTATTTTGGCCCAATGAGCCGTGTATCAAGTCGGATCCATTAGGGACGCATCCTAGGGTTGGAGCACGACCCCAACACCCTGATGGTTGTCCTCCCACCTTCATATACCCCTTAGCCGCCATCAAGAATAATTGGATTTTGTTTAGATCAAGTTTAGCTCTCGCTACTTGCTTGTAAGCGCGCGTGTTGGATCAGCCGCTCGTCTTCTTGCCTTCGGAACCCCACCTTATTAAGATTAAGTTTGAAACCTTCATCTTCATCTAGTAAATTCAGTACTTATTATACGTGTTCTTGCTAGTTCATCGATTGCTTGCAGGATGAGTGCCCTAATGGCCGAGTGACGCGCTCCACAAGATCGCGGCAGCCATTGGAGGTGGTGTATCAGTTGCTAAGGCGCAGCTTGGAAGGCTGTAGTCGGACCGTGAACGTCGTCTCCATCCACTAATCGAGTTATCCCATACCTCTCATCGAAAGATCGGAATCAATCCTAGCGGGTTCCTATCAAATGGTGTGCTTAGAGTTTGCCAAATGGATGTCCGTAACTAGGTAGCTACTGCAGCACATACTTTGTCACAACAAAGTCAAACAGAAAGCAGATGTTGTTTTAGAGAGCATTGATCTAGGCACTTCCAATTATAAGTCAAACAGAAAGCAGACTTCTTATAGAGAATCCACGCACTTCTGATCTTGTCCAAAGTTTCACTCACCATCAGATTCATGTATTGGCCTGCGACCATTTTGGTATTGGCCTCACAATGGAAATGAGTACATAGATTTTCCTGCCCTCACTGTGCCATATACATACATGGCCATATCATTATCAGGCATGTTTTCAGAATCCCCATGTTTGCACCAGAGTTACAGTTTCAATGCAGAGGCACAGCAAGGCAGACCATCCCCCATTTGTAACTAACACTGATTGAATAACAGAACTGGACAGTAACACTTGTGAACGCACTCCTTTCTCACCAAGTGCATATGTGTATCACTCGGTACTGAGATCAACCTTCAACTAAATTAGTCTCCATCATTGCGCCAGAAAGTGCAATGATGCACGTCAATGACAGGTGACCATGTATGAAGACCATTCCTGTTGCCAAGGGATTTCAGTGCTCAATCTTTGGTGTGTTCTTGTTCTGTGCTATCTGTTCTTGCGCAGGAGCGTCGAGTGCAGTCGAGCGCTGCTCACGGGCGCAGGGCAGGCAGGAGCGCACGTGCGCAGCGCGTGCTTGCGCATCGGGCCAGGCCAGCGACGCATGCGAGGCGCGTGCGGCGCGCGGGGCAGTCCGTGTGCGAGGCGCGTGCAGCGCGCGAGGGAGTTCGCGTGCGAGCAGCGTGTGCCAGCAGGCCGAGCGGGCCGCGTGCGTGCAACAGGCCAAGTGCTAGCGTGTGGGCCGCCTGCAAATCATACTTAGCTCTGTTAATATATTAAATGCATAATACCAATCCCTTTGAAGGTGCAGTGTAGTAGTATGGCGCAGTTTGGTCCCAAAGACCTAGGTTCAAATGCATAATACCAATCCCTCTGACACTCTCTTTTTCTTCCATCTTTTTGTTAAGCGCCTCTTTTTTGTATCGTCAATTTTTTCCCCAGTCGCAAGCATACTATGAGAGGCTGCGGAGGATTTTTTCTTCCATCACACACGTACAAAACAAAGGCGTCATACTTTTTTTCTTTTTCCCTCCCTAGCACAATAACCACGTTTTTAAGAAAAAAAGTAACCCATTTTATTTTCTTTAAAGTAAGCGACATATTTATTTTGTCAAAATTGAGGTTGAGGAAGCACAGTGTAACACCCAAATTTTTAAAGAATTTAAATTTACTAAAATTTGCTCAATTAGGACGTCCTTTAAATTTCTAGGCATTTAATTTCATTTTCTCAACTTAAATTTCATCATAGGAGTTATTTGTGCATTGCATGCTGGTGCATTTATTTTGCTTGCTTGTGTTTGAATCAAATTCAAATTTCAAATTCAATTTCAATTTTCAAAACCTTTCCTTTCTCCTTTTCTTTTTCCTTCTCTTGGGCTGCATCCTTCTCCTTCTTTTCTTCCGGCCCAAACGCCACCTTCCCTCGCGGCCCAACATCATCAGCACCACCGGCCGCTCCATTTCTTTTTCCGCCAGCCCAGCTTCCCTCCCCGCTTGGCCCACCTCTCCTTTCCTCTGCGGCCCGCGATGCAGCGCCGGCCTGCTCCCTTCCGCTGGTCTGACGGGTGGGACCCACCCGTCATCCCCGTCCTCCGGCCGTATCCGGCCGGGACTTCCTCTCCCGACTGCGCCGGACTCCGCCCGCCTCCCGCAACCGCCGCGCGAGTTCGGGCGGCACCTCGCCCACCTTGCTGTGTGCTACTATTTGCACACAGGCTCAACTCCGGAAAATCAACAAAAGCACGGTGGACTTCAATGTGAAATTGTGAGCTATCAAAGAAATCGACATGCCATGTGCCATGCATCAGTGGAGCTAAATTATACAAAGTAGTGGGGCAGTTGGAAAGTGGTGACAACTTGCTGCTAAAAGCAGTCTAGGAAATGTAAACTAAGACGTCAGCCCAGCTTTTGCCTGCTTATTGGCATCGACTTTAGTTAATAACTTATTACTAGGTGCAATAAACAATAGAATGATTTAGTACTCCTATGGTTATGGGAGCCATGTGATTTCGCATCTCAAAGGCATCGTTTATCCTCCCTCTCCCTGCTGCTGCTTATCCTCCCTTCACCTAACTACTTGTTGCAATCAGAAGAAAGATCAATCGAGTTGAAGAGACGGATCGGAAGCTAGTCAACGTTGATGGGTTCGTGAGTGATGTTATGATCCGTCCCTCCCTCATAACCGTTGGATCCGAGCTGGTGCAGAAGCTAATTACCTGAAGCAATTTGTAGAAACGAATAGTACTGGTTCGTTCACTTATTTCTTTGCTCAAACTTCATTTCTGCTTAGAGTTTGTGCCTTGTGGTGTGACTAAATTAGCTGCTTATTCTGCTGGTTGCATGCAGGAGATCGAGCTGCGGGCGTACGGCAGGACCGGAGGAGGACATATCAGCCGGGTTCCTGTTGGTTGTGTACTTGTGTTCCTGCCGACGGAGAAGCAACTAACCATGGCCGAGTTAGTAATCGGGCCACTGATCTCCATGGTGAAGGAGAAGGCATCCAGCTACCTGCTGGACCAATACAAGGTGATGGAAGGCATGGAGGAGCATCGCAAGATCCTGGAGCGCAAGCTGCCAGCAATCCTGCACATCATCCAGGATGCGGAGGAGAAAGGAGCCTCCCGACCTGAAGTAGCAGCTTGGCTCAAAGACCTCAAGACAGTGGCCTACGAGGCGAATGACATCTTTGATGAATTCAAGTACGAGGCGCTTCGGCGAGAAGCCAAGAAGAAGGGCCACCACAGCAAGCTTGGAAATGAGGTAGTGAGACTCCTAGTCCCCGCTCGTAATCCCATTGTATTCCGTTACAGGATGGGCAAGAGGCTACGCAGCATTGTGGAGACCATCGAGGCCCTGGTCACCGAGATGAATACATTTGGTTTCAGCCACTTGCAGCAAGCACAGCCATCAAGGCAGTGGCGACAGACAGATTCCATAATCATTGACTCCGACAGAGATATTGTTAGCAGATCTAGAGATCGGGAGAAGAAGAAAATCGTGGGGATGCTCCTTGATCAAGCTAGCAACATGGATCTCATGGTTCTTCCAATTGTTGGGATGGGTGGGATGGGCAAGACCACCTTTGTGCAACTCATTTACAATGACCCTGCAATCGAGAAGCACTTTGAGCTTCGTAGGTGGTGCTGCGTGTCAGATGATTTCGATGTCAGTATCATTGCAAGCAACATTTGCCAGACTAATGAGAAAGGTGAAAAATCATTCCAAGAGCTCCACAGTATAATAAGTGGAAAAAGATACCTCATTGTGTTAGATGATGTATGGAATCGGGATGTTGATAAGTGGGGAAAACTAAAGACCTGCCTTAAGCAGGGTGGCAAGGGCAGTGCAGTACTAACAACAACTCGTGATGCAGAAGTGGCTCACATTATGATCATGTGTGTAGCTGAAGCACATAATATCGAGAATCTGAGTGATGAGCATTTAAAGGAAATTGTCCAGAGCAGAGCATTCAGCTTGCAAAATCCAAATATTGAAGAGCAAGATGGCATTCTCAATGGATTTGTTCGTCGATGCGTTGGATCTCCCTTGGCTGCCAAAGCCTTTGGCTCTATGTTGAGTAACAAGACTAGTATAAATGAATGGAAGGATCTATTAGCTAAAAGTAATATTTGTAGTGAGAAAACCGGAATTTTACCGATCCTCAAGCTCAGTTTTGATGACCTATCCTCAGATATGAAGCAGTGTTTTGCATTCTGTGCTTTATTTCCTAAAGATTATGAGATCGATGTGGACCTCTTGATTCGACTGTGGATGGCACATGACTTCATACCTGTGCAGGAGGATGACAATCCAGAAACCGTAGGAAAATATATTTTCGAGGAGCTAACTCGGAGGTCATTCTTTCAAGATGTCAGGCAAACACTTCCAATTAACGCCTTTGGAAGGTTGTCGCTTCGTAAGTCAACCATATGCAAGATACATGATCTCATGCATGACATTGCTCTATCTGTTCTGGGGAAAGAATGTGTCACTATAGTTGGTAAGCCAAGTGTCAACAAGTTGTTGCTAAATCCGACCCGCCACCTCTTCTTATCAATACATAGGGCTGTTTTCTGGAAAGAACAGCTTACAAGTCTATTGAAGAAACAAACTGCAATGCTCCATACGTTGTTTTTTACAGGTTATTATCGTGACCCCCTTGATATATCAAAGTACACTTCACTGCGAGCATTACACCTTCCAGCAGATAGGTTCTTACGTGTAGGACAGGAACAGCTTACAAGACACATACAACACCTAAGGTATCTTAATCTGTCGTCACATGGGTTCAAGAAACTTCCTGAAGGTATAAGCACTATGTATAATCTACAAACGTTGGACCTCTCTCATTGCACAAACCTTCTTCAACTTCCAAAGGATACGAAGTATTTGGCAAACCTCCGACACCTCTATACCCATGGATGCAATTCATTGACGTGCATGCCTCCAGGACTTGGACAGATCACTTCTCTGCAGACTCTAACATATTTTGCTATTGGTGATGGCTTGGGATGTAGTACTATCGGAGAACTTCGAAACTTAAACCTTGGTGGAGAGTTAGAGTTAAGTGGTCTGCAAAATGTAACAGAAGTGCTTGCAAAAGCGGCCAGCCTTGAAAATAAAGAGAAACTCACACACTTATCTCTCAAGTGGAATGATCATGCTCGTGCGAAACCAGATTCTCATAATGAGGTGTTAGGTTCCCTTAAACCTCATCATCAGCTGGAGATGCTAAGCATAATTTTCTACAAAGGCACCAATTTACCGTCATGGGTAACAGATCTTAGTCTGCTGCAGCACTTGACCGAGCTCCAACTGGTTGGTTGTACGCTGTGTGAGGAATTTCCTCAATTCTGCCATTTCAAAGCCCTTGAAGTTTTGTATTTGGCAAACTTGGACAAATTGCGAAGCCTATGCAGCCATATGGTGTCTACGCCATTTCCAGCACTGAAGCAACTCCGGTTACATTATTTGAAGAGCTTGGAGAGATGGGTCGCAACAGAAGGAAAAGAAGATGAATTAACCTTTCCTGTACTTGAGGAGATTGATATAAAAAACTGTCCAAAGTTGACTAGCCTACCTGAAACACCAAAGCTCAAGGTTGTAAGGCTGGATGAAGGCAAGCCGCTGCTCTCCTTAGGAATAGTTAAATCAAGGCACATGTCTTCAATTTCTGAGCTACAGCTGTATGTCCATGACACAGAAGCACTGCCTCAGATAGATTATAATTGGGATTCATCACAGAAACTGGAACTATCTTTGGGTGACACAGAAGCCGCACCTCTGTCGCGACTGAGCATATCTGGCTGCAACTTTTTCTTTGTATCAAGCCAGTCACAGCTAACACCTGGGGTCTGGAAATGGTTTGAACATCTTGTATATTTGACAATTCAACACTGTAATGTGCTCATCTACTGGCCAGAAGAAGTGTTCCAAAGCTTGGTATCTTTGAAGGAGTTGTGGATTCAGTCCTGCAACAAGCTAATAGGGCCCACACAAGCGAAAGGTGGCAAACCTACACAAACAACAGATCAAGTCCTGCCACATCTAAACGCGATAACTATACGCAATTGTCGAAGCATGGTACAGCTCTTCATTCTTCCCCCATCTATCAGATTTCTTTATATTGAGTTCTGCCCTAAGCTTGAGTTCATATGGGGAAAGGAGGAGCATCTTGACACATATACATCGCTGGAACATTGCCGCGACCCTGCATCCACCACTGGTACCCTAGAGCAATGGATGTCTCCAATTATTCGTCGTCCATGCCTCGTCAATCTAATAATAAGAGGCTGTGATAGCCTGGTAACACTTCCAAATCTACCACCGTCCCTCAAATGTTTATGCATCTTCAGCTGTGAGAAACTCTGCTCTGTGTCAGGAGACCTGTGTGCACTCGAGGAACTAAATATTTTTTACTGCGATAAGTTACAGTCAGTCAATTCCTTGGGAGACCACCCATCATTAGAAATACTGCATCTTCATGACTGCCGATGCCTTGAATCTTTAGGATGTGATGGTGGTCGTGGGAGTTACTCTGCTCTTCGGAGCCGGAAGATCGAACACTGCCCAGCCATAGACATGAAGCAGTTTTACTAACGCCATCAAACAGCTGCTTGACAGCTTTGAATATTCAATTCAAGCAGCTCTGATGAAGGTACGACCTTTCACTTTTCTCTTATTCAATTTGTTTCCTTCGAATTTCCCTGCTTTGCATGCCCTCCTCCTATTTTGTTGACGAACTGGCCGGTTGATAGATGGGTCTGAGGATGGCTGGTTCTGTCAATGTTTCTCTGTCCAGGATTGCAGTAGACCCTGTGCGCATGTTTGGATTCATCCTTTCTCCTGATGATGATACGACTCAGTGTCTTCGTGGACACTATGTGACAGTTGGTCAGGAGAAGATCTTCTTTGATCTTGTCAGCAGTGTTAAGGTAATGCCTTTTGCTGTTGGTATCTGTCAGCACCCAAGAGTTTCAAAATGGTTCTGATCTCTGTTGTTTCAAGGCAAACAGCTCTTCAGAGCCGTAAGATCGAATGCTGCCCAGCCATAGACACGAAGCAGTTTTACTAACGCCATCAAACAGCTGCTTGACAGCTTTGAATATGAAGACGTATCACACGTTCATTCAAGCAGCTCTGATGAAGGTATACGACCTTTCACTTTCCTCTTATTCAATTTGTTTCCTTCAAATTTCCCTGCTTTGCATGCCCTCCTATTTTGGTGACGAACTGGTTGATAGATGGGTTTGCGGGGTGGGATTTTGGGGTGTCATTTTCATTCCGGCTTTTAGACGGTCCTTTCTCACTGATGTAACCCCACATATTGTTGGTTTATACGGCTATTGGTTTTCAGTCTTGGATGCAGTTGACGTGCATAGAGAAATTCTGGAAATATGTGCTATCCCTTGGTGTTGAGATCAGCCGATGCGGAATCACTGAAACGAGAACTCATGGAGTCGTGCTTCTCAGTTTTGGAGAGCAATTTGTGGTGAATGGAAGCAGTCCCAAGGCTTCAAGAACTCATGGAGTCGTGCTTCTCCACTGCCAGGGCCTAAACTAGGTACGTGGAAGGCGCACTGTGTTTTGTCAACAACACAATTCCTTTATATAAGTTGGGATAGTAAAAAACCATACCTTCGTCTGTGTTAATCAAATCTCATTTAGCACATATATGGTGGACGTGTTGTTAACTTGTTATGCTTTTCATTTTTTTCCGTGCAGACATGACCCATTTTTTTGTCCTTAAAAAGCATAAAGGAGGGCACTCACATGTACGCACGACTGCCATCTGGAAGCTTCATTGCAAGCCTCTGCTAACGATGACAGGCCTGCAGTGGATGACAAAAACGACAAAGTTTTTTTCACGGCACTACCGGCTGCTGGTAATGCTCTTGTCACTAATGTACAGTACTCCATCCTGTTATCCGTGAAAGCCGTGGAGAATATGATGTCACTCTGAGTCCTTCAGTTTGCCGCTGTGTAGGGACAATATGACCTATCTGGTGGTATCAAGAAGGTGTTCACGACTATCTGGTTCTAGCTTGGTCTGCTACAGACGAAAATAAGAACCTGTTCATGATCACGGTTCCTGCTTTGGAGAGGATGGCTGGTTCTGTCAATGTTTCTCTTTTCAGGATTGCAGTAGAAAGTTTGGATTCATCCTTTCTCCTGATGATGATACGGCTCAGTGTCTTCGTGGACACTACGTGACAGTTGGTCAGGAGAAGATCTTCTTTGATCTTGTCAGCAGTGTTAAGGTAATGCCTTTTGCTGTTGATATCTGTCAGCCCCCAAGGGTTTCGAAATGGTTCTAATCTCTGTTGTTTCAAGGCAAATGAAGAAACATTTAGATGTCTTTTGCCAATGAAATGTCTAACTATATAGCTGCAGCAGTCAGATCTATTTTTGTTTGTGTAATATGCAAGTCTGAAGCTCCAGCAGTCAGATCCTATGAAGCAATGCAGCATCAACATATCAGCATCAGATGTTCTTTGTTTATGAACTATTGTAAATATGGATGGCTTTAATTATCTATGAACAACTACATAAATTGAAATATTATTGTTGGAACTAACCTTTGCTTTTGATTGTGTGATATATAAAGTCCTAATAGCATGTTTTATAATTACCATTCAGGTCTTCAAATATGTCATTTTGTGCTATTGATATTCTGGACCGTTTGGTTAAATTCGGATGGATTACAAAACCATGTGATCCATCAACTTCTACCATTCGATTTTGTATATCCTCCTATCCGAGCGTTTCAGCCAACAAAAACACTCGAGTGTGGATGTTCCCCAAAACACTCAAGCGCCAGGTAGACAGTTTACCATCAGTATTAACTTGACGGTGTCTCTGGTCAGGCCGTACTCTTGTTGAACGGAGAGCATCACATCGATGAAGTCCTCCTCGTCAAAGGTCATCCCATATCTTCATGCTTGTCACACCCGGTGTTAAAGGCAAAACCATATGAATGAATTACATGTGCACCAGAATCAAATTTCACACATGCAACGACTTCAGTAAATACCATAGATAGTGCCATAACGTAAAGAGAGTATTAAATTTATTACATGACCGAAAGTCTTTAATACGAATAGCAAAACAAGTCTTTATTCTAGCAGCGGAACTCCAATGATGATGACAACTCCACGGACAGTTGACTAGTAGCACACGTACGCCTGGAACTCCTCGAAGTCTTGAAGGTCCTCCTCAATGTTGACTTGGTCTGAGTAGCGGTTTTATCAAGAGTGAGTACACTTATGGTTGGTACTCAGCAAGCGTGAGGAATGTGTAATGTAAGGCTATTCAACGATGGGTTATGGTTTAATAGTATTTCAGCATTTTAATTGGTTGGTCAAGTTTTATTAGCAACAACTAAGTATAAGTTTATACCAGCATGAACATAAATGAAGATAACAACAATAAATAACATCAATTTAATTCAAAGTCTGGGAATGCTCTATCAATTAATCTCCACTGGGCTCCATCCGTGGAGTGTCTTAGCATCTCATCTTACTTACGTTCTTCTTTATGCCATCGCATCAACTTAGCATTCACCTTATTTCTGAACAAATACTTCAAATGTGGTATTACATGGTGTTGGCGCTAAAAATTGGCCGATTATCTTCAGCGTCGGACGCACGACCCGGGAGAATCTGCTTAACTCCTATTCGGGTTATCGCCCTGGTGCAGCTCACGCGGCGTGCCAGTCAATCTGACCTGTTGATTGACAAGGAAAGAAACGTATTAAATTCCAGGGGTTTCGATCGGCTAAAGTTCCGATCTGTCTCGAAAAGCGTATCAGTGAATCGGCCGATTTACTGTGGAGATGGCCGGCTATAGAGCAGCCGATAATCACGTAGCGATTGTAAAGAAACTACTAGAGTAGGCTAAACAACGCTACAAATGCGACACTTGAAATAGATCTAATCGGCTATACGGCGGTAAATAAGAATAACAATAATGAAGCCGATAGTTCGAATCTGAAGCTGGATAACTGATGATAAAACTAAAACAATAGATAAAACCTATAATTCTAGTTAATATCAATAACTGGTGAATAAATCTAAACGAAACAACAACGATGCATCCGAAGTTAAAGCTTAGATATTACTCGATAAACGGAACTTACAGAATTGGCCGGAGATCGTGTCGATGCAGCCCTGCCAACCCGTACGAACTCGTGAAAGAAAAAGATGGATCGGCGAAGTTGCCAACTTGAAAGTAAAGTACGATGAAAAAGTAGATTGTTTGTATTGATTGATGTGTTCTTTACAAATCTCTAGAGATGGCTATTTATAGCCTGTCACAACTAATTTCCTAACCGACTAGGATCTATCTCTAATTTTAAACGATAACAAATATTTACAAACACAACTCGTATTGGAGTTAGTTATCATACTCCCATGGGCCAATCTCTTTCTTCAACTATCTTCTTCTCTTGCCCATCTTAAGCCCATATTGGCCAAGCTGCCCCAGCCTTCCAATCAGCCGACCTTCATCAACTCCGTTCGCCAATCGGCCGAAACACTATAGCGCCAATCGGCCGATTCCCAACTGTAGCTTCTAGCCTGCCACATCGGCCAATCTTTTCCTTCTTTAACGCCAATTCAAAACATGTGTCAAATCTAGCGTCAACACATGCCCCCTAGTTTCGGAGTAAAACATAACTTTTTACTTCGAAATTCTTTTTTTAACTTTCTCTCCGAAACAAGCGCAGCAAAAACTCCTTTCTGTTTTGCGGTCTTCTACCTGATGATTGCAATCTTTTCGAACCGGGCGCCTGAAGCAACCGTTCCTCCGAAATTTGTGTGGACGGCGCGATAAAAATCCCGCCTTTACCCTTTCTCTTGAACCGTCCTTAAATACCAGCACTCTCCGCCGCTTCTTCTCCACGAGCTCAGAAATTTCTCTTCCCCCGACGAATCATCTTCGATCACTTCTCTGGTGCCCTTTCAACTCCCGGTCGCATTTTTTCGGCAATCTTTCTCCCATCTTCATCTCGCTTCACCTTCTCCAATGGCGGCTCCATCAGCAACCTTGAGCTTCATCCCAGAGGTAAACATCATGAAACTTTACTTTTTTCCGCTCATGCGCCTTTTAGATCCATTCTTAGTTTTCTCCGTTTTTATTTTCTTTAGGCGATTAGGTAGCAAATCACCATCCCTTTCTTAGACGCTCCTGGTCTCATCAGCCTTGGCCCTATGGGAAACCTAGATCCAACCGACCTCATCAATTTGGAAACCCACAGAATTCCTTTCAAGCAATCAACCATGGATCTGGACCAGTGGGTGGGTGCATTTAGATCTTGGCCGAACGAGACCTCTGGTTGGAAGGAATGGTATCAAAGGATGACCAATTCGAAGAGGGTCTTGTGGGATGAACAGAAAATCGGCCATTGCATAAACTTGTCCTTATCTCAGATGGAGAAGAATGAGCCCTTGGTCATGGCAGCGTCTTATTTCTGGTCTGATACCCTTAACGCATTCCTCTTTGGTCACAGGCCCATGACTCCAACTCTGGCCGACGTCGTGATGCTGACCGGCCTTGACATTTCTTCGCCCGATAGACCCTTTGACTTCCAGATCAAGCCCACCCATTGCCTGGAAACGAAAGGAATCGGCGGATGGAAAGGTTATATCGAGAGGAACATGAAGACCGGAACCATCGGCGACAGAGAGCACACAACCTTCCTGATGATGTGGCCAGAAAAACACTTCTTCTATGGCCTAGCAGTCGGCCCATCATCAAACACGCAAACCTTGGCCGAAGCCTTAGCGAGGGGCTCCAATGTTCCTCTGGGAAAGCGTTTGTTGGGATCGGTCTATCATATGCTGCATCAGATTGCCGTAAAGTTGTCGGCTGGAGTGCCGATTGGAAACCCCGGCGGCCCTTGGTGGTTCATTACCCTTTGGCTTAATATGTACATGATCAAAGTTTCTCGGGTGCGAATTGAAACCCAAACGTTTCCCAACATTGAATCAAGGGAAAATCCAACAGTTCGCCGGCGTTGCACCTCTTTCGGTGAAGCGGCATCGACACTCCCTAGTAGCAAATTCACCCCCACCAAGATTGCCAAGTACTTTAGGTGCTTCTATGCCGGCTTCAACGATGAAACCATAAGCTGGTATCCATATCAAAGAACTGAGCCACTTTTTGAAAACCCTGCCTGCTTCAATTCAACCACCAATTCCTTCGATAATGAGCTCATGGACATCTTGATCAAGCTTGGGATTCTGTCGGTGAACTTCTTCTTGGGGAAAGATTCTCCGACTTATGAGTTCTACAACCAATCAATGGCGGCACACCAATTTTTCAGCCTCGGCCAGCTACCGATTGGGATTTACTTTGTCGGCCGCATGAAGTTTAGGGACGAACTTTCCACGGGGCTCGAATATAATCGGCTGATCAATCTGGTACCAAATTCTGACACCATTGATTTGACCAACTGGGTGGTGGCCCCCTTCGCCGTCCAACAATTCAAGTTATGGTTGGGCAAATGGAAACAGCACCTCTTCTGCGTATCCCCCGCGATGTACTGCAACGAACTAGACCCCACCAACATTGATCCAAATGTAGCGGTATTACTTCTTTTCAGTCGATTTTAACATAATTCCTTTGCACCACAAGATTATCACTGACTTTCATTCCCTTTTCCTGTAGTCGGGAAGTCATCTCCCCCCAACACGCAGCCGCAGTGGAAGGCCGATAGATAATCGCCACCATTATACTTCATTCCCAATTATCGATTTCTAGGCTCCGTCCATTGAAGATATTTGTACCGGTCAATTGAAACAGAGGCTGAAGCCAACTTCTTTAAAGAAGACAAGCCACCGAGTGCGCGCCCGCATAGAATCGGCCGATCAATCAGTGGCGGCATCGGCTAAATCCTTAGCTGCACCAACTCCACCGATTATCGAAGAAGTCGACCCTCAGACCGCTATAGAAGTTGGAGCAGCAGTCGCATCACTGTTGCTAGAGGCTGTCCAGGTAACTTCATACGCCCCGTATTTTTCCAAATATACCGTCAGTATTAACTCCTTCTTTCTGTTAGGCTGCGCAAATCATCACAGAGCAATCTTCGCAACAATCGGCCATGCTCCAGGCAGAAACTGAGATGCCAGCAATCCCTCCCACTGAGGTAGAGAATATTTGTTTTAATCAAATCTCTTAACCCGTAATAAGAATCTAAACGGCTTCTGATGTAGGCTACTTTGGGCGCATCGATCGTGCCTTTCCGACAGCCATCGACTGGACGACTTGCCGAGGTGGAGTAATCTTTACCCATCATCAGATTTAACCATTGCCCCCTGCTTATGGAAATCTAATTTTTGTAACCTTCCAGGAAGCTGGCCCGAGTACGGCGCCGATAGTCATCGAATCTTCTTCTTCCGACGAGCCAACTGCGCCGATTCCCGAAATAAGGGTAGCACTCCTACCAACTCAAGCAGAAGAAATCTGCTTTAAAGAGGTAAGAAACTTAATACTCAAATCAGCTGATTTCCTATCACCGTCGGCTAATCCATATTTTTATTATTTATTCTTCCTCAGGAGCAGAATACTCCCAACAATAGTCTCTTTTCCTTTGCGATTGCACTTTCTGATGATGAAGAGGTCGCCTCGCGCCAAGTTGCTCTGAGTTCAATCCCTAATGAAGTCCACACCAAGCTCCAGAGCATACGGATCCTCCTCCAAGATGATATCGGCCGATTGGTGGAAGACGCTTCGCCGATTCAGCAGCTTTTCAGTGAAATCAGAGGTCGAGTTCCAGAAGATGCAGCAGTGGCTCTAGCACCCGCAGCATACATCGAGTCAATGCAAATCCCGGTGTTCAGAGCCTTGCAGCACATGGCCGACTGTGCCAAACTAGCAAAGGCACATGAAAAAGAAGACTCCTACAAGCAACGAGCTCAAGAAGTGCACCAGCGGATCAGCGTTCTTGAAAATTCCTGCCCGGACATTGTTGGTGCCATAGACCACCTCAAGCGGCGAAGAGCAGAGCTCGCCAAGGAGATGGAGCAAGTAACCAAAGCCATAGCCGCCGAAGAGAAGAGGCGGATAGCTTCATGGGCAAGGGCTTGCCTTTCCTGCTTTAGATCAGCGATAACAGATGGGAGATATACCAAAAGTCCCTGGGTCGGCCGATGACGACTAAAGGGTTTTGGACTCGGCCGATCAGATTCGGCAGCGGTCGATCGCGGCCATTAATGCTCTCCTTGGGTGAATTGTAAAAAGATCGAATGCTGGTGAATTGTAAAAACATCGAATGCTCTGTACGAACATTTCATGTTCTTTTGCCGTTGACGTGCAAATTCAAACTTGGACCGTCCTCTGTTGCATCTTTTCATTTAATAGTCCTTTACTCCATCGGGACGCGTTTTACCAACCCTTCATCTTTTTCTTTCTATAAGTATGAGACCCCTGTATCACTTTCCAAAGGCATTCACACCTCGCCCAGACTCCTTTCCTCGACTAGTCTGATTTCCATACTCTTAGAACAGGAGCCGAGATGTCTTCTTCTTCTTTCTCCGTCAATCAGGTCTCCTTCTGTTCCTTTGTTTGACATTTCAATCAATCTGACGATGGGTGGTTGTTTGCTACTTTCAGCCAAGATGCCTTAGTCCTGGCCTGGAACGAGCCATTGAGGTTATGCACTCTGACGAACCGCTGACGCAGGCAGACAGAGATCTGATCAGAGCTCATCACAAAGAACTCAAAGATCATATCCCCGCTCATGTCCAGAAGATCCTGGATCATATGGACGCCAACTGTTCCAGGCAGCCGCCAATCAAGAAGAGTCACCAGCTTCCTCGTCAGGTCGTCCTCGAGGATGCCATGGCAGGGACATCCCATCCGCCTCTCGACAGAAGCCACCAACTTCCTCGTCAAGTTGCGGTTGAAGCCGCCATGGAGCATCTGGAGGAAAAGAGCACTCGCCTCTTAATTGAACTAGGCCGGATCGAGAGGGAGATTAATAAGAAAAAACATGGTCAATGAATGTATTGGTACTTTTTATTCTAAGGGCGACTTGTACCGTGTCGGCCATGTATCCTATTGTTGTACCGAATAATAAATCGGCCAGACTGGTCAAAGATTCCGTCCTCGAGGCGATGTCTCCTCACTTTGGCTATTTGAACACGAGTCAATAGGAGTCGGCCACAACATCTCAACATTCCATATCGTCGGCTACGCATCTGCCCATATGCTAGGGTAATACCTCTTCAGATATCTCCCATTTAAAGCTCTTGTGAATTCCTCTCCTTCGAAAGTCTCTAATATGTATGCATTTCCCGGAGTGCATCGACCGATTCTATACGGCTCTTCCCAATTAGGTGACCATTTACCGAATTTGGGATCTTTAGACCCTACCGGCAGCACCAACTTCCACACCAAATCTCCTTGGGAGAATTGCTTGACCTTGACCTTCTTGTCGTACCTCCTAGCCACCCTTTTCTTATTTTCTTCGATGCTAATCAGGGCCCTTAATCCCTGACCCGCCAAATTGTCGAGCTCTCCTTTCATGAGGAGTGAATAATCATTGGCTATCAATTGATCTTGAAGCGTCGTGCGTCTGGACCCCGTCCTTAACTCCCAAGGCAATACTGCCTCGTGACCGTACACCAATTGATAAGGGGATATTTTAGTGGCCCCGTGGCAGGCCATCCTGTAGGCCCATAAAGATTCAGTCAAGGATGTATGCCACTTCTTGGGTTGCTCTTCTATTTCCTCCTGATCAATTTGATTATTCCCTTATTGAATGACTCAGCCTGACCGTTAGCTTGAGCATAATACGGAGAAGAGTTCAACAAGTTAATTCCCATATCGGCGGTGAACTCTTCAAACTTTCCCGAAGTGAACATTGTCCCTTGATCGGTCGTGATGGTTTGAGGGATACCGAACCGATAAACAATGTGTTCTTTCACAAAATCGATCATGGTGGCCGATGTCACGGTCGTGGCCTCCACCCACTTGGTAAAGTAGTCGGTGGCTACTAATATGAACTTATGCCCCTTGCTTGATGGAGGATAAATCTGTCCGATGAGGTCTATTCCCCAACCCCTAAACAGCCATGGCTTGATTATTAGGTTCATAGCCAAGGCTGGTGCACGCTGCATGTTGCCAAACTTCTGATAATCTTGACATCCTTTATAATATTTAAAGCAATCCTTGAGTATCGTCGGCCAATAATAACCATTGTTCCTGATCATCCACTTCATCTTGTGAGCCGATTGATGAGCTCCGCATACACCTTCATGAATTTCTCCCATCAAAACTTTCGCCTCTTCTGTCCCAAGGCATTTGAGCAGGACCCCATCAATCGTCCGGTAAAAAAGATCATTTTCAAGTAACACATATTTCATGGTCTAAAAACGCACTCACCGATCCACTTTCCTGGACAGGTCTTTTAGGTAATCGGCGATCTCCTTTCACCAATCATCGGCTGCAAGCTCCAGAGTCATGGCGCCTTGAATCGGCCGATACCCGGACGCGTGTTGTACAAGCCTATTAGCCTCTTCATTGTAATTTCTAGGAATATGCTCAATAACCGCAGACTTGAATTCCTTTAAAAGCTAGAGGCAATCTTTGTAGTAAATCCTTAAGACATCATCTTTGCATTCAGATCTTCCCGTCAATTGATCCACAATGAGCATGGAATCCCCAAAAATCTCCACCGCATAGGCTTTGATCTCTCTCAATAATTGAATACCTTTTAAGACGGCCCGGTATTCTGCCCGGTTATTGGTTGCGGATGCCTCTATCGGCAGAGAGAAATCATAACTTGCCCCCCCCCCCCCCGAGGCGATATGAGGACAATGCCGATTCCTAATCCGGCCCCACACGAAGAACCATCGAAGTATAGAGTCCATGGAACTGGTTCAACGACAGCGACTTCCGGTCCACAACGTTGAGCCACGAAATCGGCCATTACTTGGCCCTTGACAGCTTTGGCCGATTCGTACCTTAGGTCAAACTCTTACAGAGCTAGGATCCACTTTCCAATCCTCCCTTTCAAAATTGGTAATGACAGCATGTATTTTACCACATCATCCTTGCATACGACTATGCACTCCGCCGATAACAGGTAGTGCCTGAGCTCGGTACATGAGAAATATAGACACAGGCACAGCCGTTCTACTGCGGAATATCTTGTTTTGGCGTCTAGGAGTCTTCTGCTGACATAATATATTACTCGCTCCTTTCCTTCGAACTCCTGTACCAGCGCCGATCCGATAGCCTATTCATCGGCCGATAAGTATAGTCTGAATGGCTTGTCAGCCTGTGACGGGACCAACACAGGTGGTGAAATCAGATATCGGTTGATGTCTTCCAACGCTTTTTGCTGTTCTTCTCCCCACAGGAATTCCTAGTCAGGTTTCAATTCCAACAAAGGAGTGAAGGCTTGAATACGCTCGGACAAGTTGGATATGAACCTTCTGATAAAGTTAACTTTGCCGATTAGGGACTGCAGCTCGGTTTTGTTCTATAGGGCCACAACTTTGTTGATGGCAGCTATAATCTTCCGATTGACTTCTATCCCGTGCTCGTGGACCATGAATCCAAGAAATTGTCCAGCCGAAATGCCGAATGCACACTTGTTTGGGTTCATTATCAATCCATGCTTCCTTGTGCACTCCAACACTTCCTGCAGATCGGCCAGATGTTCTTGATGTCCTTTTGAGTTAACCATGACGTCGTCGATGTAGATTTCCACTAGGACACCAATAAGTTTGTGAAAAATATAATTCATAGCCCGTTGATATGTAGCGTCGGCATTTTTTAATCCGAAGGTCATCGCCACCCACTCGAACAAACCGAGGTGGCCCGGACACCTGAGAGCTGTCTTTGAAATATCTTCCTCGACCATTAATATTTGATTGTACCCAGCATTACCGTCCATGAAACTGATGACTTTATGTCCTGCGGCGGCGTCTATCAAAACATAGGCTGTCGGCATTGGATACCCATCCATCGGCGTAAACTGATTAAGATTCCTGAAGTCAATGCACATGCACAACATCCCATTTTTCTTGTATACGGGTACAATAAATCCACTCAGCATAACGGCACTACCGAATAAACTTTGCTTCAATCAATCTTGTAATCTCGATCTTTATATCGGGTAGGATTTTAGGGTTGCACCGTCGTGCGGGTTGCTGGTACGGCCGATATCCTGGTTTTATAGGCAATTGGTGTTTGACGATAGACCGGTCTAGACCAGGCATTTCATGGTATTCCCAAGCAAAACAATCTTTAAATTCTTTTAGCAAACTCGTCAATTCACGCTTATACTCAGGACCTAGATTAGCGCTAATATACGTTGGCCTTGGCTTACTACCATCTCCTAAGTCCACCATCTCCAATGAATCAGCTGACATAAACCCGTGCCCAAGCATCCCGTCTTCCCGGACGAACTGATCCATCTAGTCTGATTCTTCAGAGCTGACTGCTCGGATCAGCTGTAGGCCAAAATCGGAGACCTTTAGGAAATCGGTGTCCCAGGTTCGGCTAAATATGCACTTGACGTGTTCGCAGCTCCACTGTTGCGCATCGGCCATGGCAACACTATAGGCGGAATCGGTGGTAACTATCTCGATGTTGTTGCCGACCACTGGACGAGGCACTGGTGCATTGTAGACAGGACGCAGCAATTCGCGTGTATCTAATCGCGACCGAGCAAAATGTTGTAGGACCCTTTGCCATTAATGATTAAGAAAGTAGTGAGTAGGGTCTTACTACCGATGGTGAGGTTGACGCAGAGTGCTCCGCGGGCGGGGGACACGTTGCCTTCGAAGTCTTTGAGCATCATGTCCGCCTTGGTCAGATCTTCGTCACTTTTGCCCAATTTCCGGAACATGGCATACGGCATGATATTGACTGCAGCGCCTCCATCTACCAGTAGCCTAGTGACAGGTCGCCTGTTGACATGTCCTTTGAGGAATAGAGCTTTGAGATGCTGTCGTTTTTCGTCTTCGGATTTCTCGAAGGTGGCTGTCATTGGCTCCAAAGCCAATTGCACCATTTGTTCCTCTATCCTTGTTGCGTCGTCCTTCTTATCCATCAGCTGCCTCTGTTCTTCTTCTCGTTGTTCCCATTGGCGCAGACGTTGGATTCTTCATTTCTAGGATTTGGTCAAGCCATCAGGGCACCATCTGGGGTTCACCGGTTTGACCGGCGATTTTGCACGCTCCCAGTCTGGTTCTCATCCTAGGGGGTTTTCATCCGATACCCTAGCGTCAACCATCTTCTCTAGCCGATCATGTGCGCTAGCCCTACCCCCCAGTCATTCGCGCTGGTCAGCTCTGCCTCCCGGCCGGTCATACTGGTCAACTCTGCCCCCCCGATCGATCATGCCGGTCAACTCTGCCCCCCAGCCGATCATGCACTGAAAGGCGCTGATCCTCTTGTTCGTGCCAGTTTCTGCTGATCGGCTCTAATCCTCGATCCTTGGAGCGTGACCTCTTGAATTGGCGACCGCTTCGATACTGGTCATTGCATTCAGGGCAGTTATCGGCTGATGGTAACCTAAGATTGTTTTTCTAGCAGTGGATGAAGAACGGGCACCGCCAGTGATATTTGTGTCAGCGCATCATCTCTTCGCGGTGTCTGGCACTTTCTTGCTGCCGCTGGTACTTGTTGAGTAAGAATTGAGAGGTAACAGGTCTTCGTGATCTCTCTGATCCTTCACCCTCATCTTTGACCCGTCTTTTTCCTTTGACATCTTCAATCGTAGCCTGATTTCTAGGGTCCACGGTGCCGCTTCTCTTAGCCGATTCTAACGTCAGCACCTTGGCTTGGAGCGCGTTTCTTCCCGCATCGACCATGTTAGTGGGGAAAGGATGCTGATCGATCTTCATCGGCTTTACTGGTTTCGTTGGAACTTCGAACTTGAGTCTGCCTAGCTCAATGGCCCATTGTATCTGTTGTCGGAAGATCATGCACTCGTTTGTGTCGTGGGACGTGGCATTGTGCCACTTGCAGTACTTCATCTTTTTGAGTTGCTCAGCCGATGGAATCGTGTGATAAGGTGAAAGCTTGATCTGCCCTTCTTGGAGAAGTAAATCGAAGATTTTGTTGGCCTTTGATGTGTCAAAACCGAACGCTTCTGGTTCTTTCTTTCCAAACGGGCACGATATCAGCTTTTTTCCCTTTACCCATTTTGCCAGGCCGATTTCTGCCTCTTCTTCCGATTCAGATCCTTCCAAGTATGCCACCTTCTTTTGAAAATTTCTCCATCGGTTGAAAGGGCGCATCTCTTGACCGGACAGTCGGTGGACAATCTGACTTAAGCTTTCGAACTCTTGGGAGGCGTACTTCTCTTTGATGTGTGGCAGGAGACCTTGGAAGGCGATATCAGCTAGCTGAGCGTCAGTCAAGACCAGGGTGTAGCACTTGTTCCTGACCTCTCTGAATCTCTTTACATAACTGGTCACCGGTTCGTCGCTCCTCTACCTAAGGCTGGTCAAATCTGAGAGCTTCATCTCATGGACTCCCACGTAGAAGTATTTATGGAACTGCTTTTCCACATCGGCCCAAGTGATGATGGAATTGGGCGGCAGCGTGGTGAACTACTGAAAGGCCGACCTAGATAGGGATGACGAGAATAATCATACTCGTAGAGCATCTTGCGTGGTGGCTTCCCCGCACTGGATAATGAATCTATTCACGTGCTCTACTGTTGACGTGTCATCCAGTCCCGAAAACATGGTGAAGTCAGGAACTTTGTACCAATGGGGAAACGACAATAGGTCATAGGCAGGCGGGTATGGCGTCTTGTATGTGTAGGTTTGCACCTTCGGTTTTAACCCGAACTGATCATGAATTACTTCCGCTATTCTTGCGGTCCAATCCTCCTGCTGCTAATGTATGGCCGGTTGAGGAATTGGCACATACTGCTGGACCGGCGGTGCGATGGCTGGGTGATGGATCAGAGCGTGCTGCAGATTTTGCGGTTGCACAGTCGGCTGAGGAGCTGGTAGTTGATGGCGCAAGGGATCCGTCGCTCTGTCGTATAGTATCATCGGCGTCACACCCTTGAGTGTTTCTGTAGTGTCTGTCCCCCTGCTGATTTCTGACGAAGCCGGCTGATATTGTGGGACCGTCGGCTGACTGGCCGACTGGAACGTTGCTTGGACCGGTGGTTGTCTGTAACCGGTTGACTGATCTGGTCCGGCTGCCATTGCTGGTGCCCCCCAAGGCACCGAGTGAGATGGCGTGCACGATTGGTAGCATGGCGTGCCGTTATACCCTAAGGGCATTGAAGCATTGTACCCTCCATGTTGTGTTGTTATCGGCTGAGGAGCCGAGTGAGATATGCCTGGTAAACCTCTGACTGGAGCTACGATGGGCGGGGCGTACGCTGGTCCCTGATACCCCTGAGGTACTCTGCTGACCAAGGAACTGATGACGGCATTGTATACCGTGTTGGTCATCACTGAGGATTGGTCGATGAAACCTTGGTAAACGGACTATTTAATCATATCGGACATCTTCCCCGCGTCATCAACGATGGTGATCTGGCGGGAAGTTGGAAGAGGAACTTTCTTGACGGTCTCCCCGCTTCTGGTACGACTGAAAGATTGCAATCATGTTTTCTTGTACTCTTCTAGGTGTCTTGCCAATTCTTCTTTTTGGTCGTCCATGAGATCTGTTTCAGTAACTTCGATGACATTGTCCTCGGAGATTTCGGCAGCTTTCGACATGTTGGATGTTGTTTCTATCCCACTGGGCGTGCCAAAAGTGTGTTGGTGCTAAAAATCGGCCGATTATCTTCAGCGTTGGACACACGACCCGGGAGAATCTGCTTAACTCCTGTTCGGGTTATCGCTCTGGTGCGGCTCGCGCGGCGTGCCAGTCAATCTGATCTGTTGATTGACAAGGAAAGAAACATATTAAATTCCAGGGATTTCGTTCGGCTAAAGTTTCGATCTGTCTCGAAAAGCGTATCATCAAATCGGTTGATTTACTGTGGAGATGACCGGCTATAGAGCAGCCAATAATCACGTAGCGATTATAAAGAAACTACTAGAGTAGGCTAAACAACGCTACAAATGCGACACTTGAAATAGATCTAATCGTCTATACGACGGTAAATAAGAATAACAATAATAAAGCTGACAGTTGGAATCTCAAGCTGGATAACTGGTGTTGGGGGGAAATATTAACGATCCCCTAAAAATACCACTTAAAGAAGCAGGGACGAAGGCCCGGGCCCACCTAGACATGATCAAAGCTCCACCTGGCCCGACCAAGGCGCCAGGATCGGGAACGTCCGACCCCCTTCCCAAAGTTTCCGCCTCGCCCGACTGCGGCCCCGGGGTCGGGGGCGCCCGACCCCTCGCCACGAAGTTCCGCCTCGTCCGACCCCAAGCGAAGGGGTCGGGCGCGATGGGGCCCCCGGGGTAGGCATCCCCCTCGGATGCGGTCCAGACGGACGAGACAGACAAAATCCTGTGGGTCCCCCCGTCGGCCTCGCCATAAATGCGCCCAGGCCTGGCGGAGGGAAGGGATGACCGCGCTCCTCACGCAACCCGTCGCAAGTACCCGTGCACGACCACACTATGCAGGCTACAGTGCGGGCGGCTCGCTCCCATTCGCCGCAGGGTACTCATGGCCTGCGCCGGTCGGAGCGAAGGAGAGACCGGCCTGTCTAAACACGAACATCCTCGATACTGGACGTCAGGCTTCCCTCGCCCGAACCAGTCTAAACCCGTGTCTCCCACGCAACCACCTGAGGCTTACGCGCATAAAAGAAATTCACTAGTCTAAGTCTAGATTGGCCGATCTTGACAACGACAGTTGGCGCGCCAGGTAGGGGACCTTTGCGCGTACATTCCCAGCCTCAGATGGCTAATTACGATAGTAGCTTTGCTCCGGGCTCCCTGATCCGATTCGGGAGCCTGGACTTCCTCGCCACCGGGGAAGGGATCGAGCTGATCCCTGTCCTCGTCCTACCCGCTCGCCCAGCTGCCCCCGGCCCTGCCGTCGGGACGGCGGCGAGCGGTCGCTCGCTTACCGGAAGGACCTCACCAGGGGGACAGCCCTTTGGGCTACGCAACGCCACGGGGGCTTACGGATGCCTCCTAGCGCGGTCCTTGACCACGTCGCCCGCGAGCAACGAGCTCGTAGGCGCGGTGAGGACAATCTCTGACGCTGGCTCCAGCAGCGGGAGTCCCCACCCCTCGCGCGAGTGCCTTGTGGTCGACGCGCACTCTGAGGGATCCAACGGCAATGATGCCGAGGGGAGACAACGGGCTCCCCCCTCGCGCGCCGCAGCCACAACAGGAGCCTTGCCAAGGGCCCCGGAGCGCTCTCGGCAACCAGAGGCGCACGCGGGCGTCCGCCAAGAAGTCGAACACCCCCACCACGAGGGAGGAGCGCGACAACGGGCGCGCGACGTCCAGCAACGCATCTGCGCAGATGAGGAGCGTCCGCAGCTCTTCGCCCGCGCTAGCCAAAACGTCGCAGCCGCAGCGGTGTTGCTCCGACAGCTCCCCGAACTGGCAACGCCCGAGGAGCGACGGGCACGCCAAGAGATGCGCAACCTGCTCGAGTGCGCTGCCGTCCAGCAGGCGGAAAGTTCGGCGTCCCGGCGACACGGGCAGAACGCCAGCCGGGCGACGCCTGACGCGCCCCCAGAAAGGCGGGGGGAATCTGTCCATCAACCCCCTCCGGGGGCGAATCAAGCCGCGTCCGCCCGACGGACCCCGCCACCCGCGGGAGGCGAGGCTCGATCCGTCCACCAGCGCGTCGGTCTCGTCCGCGACGCCCGCGACACCCTGAACGCGCGGAGACGCTCCCGCGCGGACAGGGAGGACGGGGTGGATCGAGGCTACCACGTCCACCGTGGCGGGCGCTACAACAGCGGGGAAGACCGCAGCCCTAGCCCCGGTCCGGCTGGGCCCAAGGCCTTCTCTACGCGCATCCTGAACGCGCCCTTTCCGCCGCGCTTCAGGCAACCCACGAGTATAGCCAAATACTCAGGGGAGACGAATCCTGGAGTGTGGCTCAGCGATTACCGGCTTGCATGTCAAGCCGGCGGGGCGGACCATGACCTGTTTATCATCCGCAACCTACCCCTTTTCCTGGCCGACTCCACGCGAGCTTGGCTAGAACATATCCCTTCGGGACGCGTTCGCAACTGGAACGACCTAAAAGAGGTTTTCATAGGAAACTTCCAAGGTACGTACACGCGCCCCGGCAACTCCTGGGACCTCCGGAGCTGTCGTCAAGGGGCGGACGCCAACGTCATAGGAGCCTTCCTAGCAGGGACCTCTTGCCGGACCCTCGTCCACGAGCTGGGGCGCCGAGGCCCGCGAACCACGGAGGAGCTCCTCAACATCGCCACTAGCTACGCCTCTGGCGAAGAGGCCGTCGAAGCGATCTTCGACCGTTCCAAAGGCAAGACGAAACGCGAGGAGGACGCCGACGAAGGCACCTCCAACCGCCAGCAGAAGAAGAAGGGCAAGCAACGGCGCGAGGCCCCCTCGTGGCCGCGGTTGAGTGCAAGCGGGGGCAGCCGCCCCCCGAAGGCGCTCCCGGCTTCTTCGACAAGTTGCTCGAGGGACCGTGCCCGAACCACGAGTTCCCCGTCAAGCACGCCTACAAAGACTGTAACCTCATGAAGAGGTACTTCGTGGGCAATCCGGTGAAAAGCGACCGGAAGCGGAAGCCCGATGAGGAAAAGAAGGGCGACGAAGAGAAGGAAGACGGCTTCCCTAAAGTCGACGACTGCTTCATGATCTTCGGCGGCTCCGCAGCGTACGACACCAAGCGCCAGCAAAAGCTGGAGCGCCGGGAGGTCTACGCGGCCAAGCCTGCGACTCCGGCCTTCCTCGACTGGTCCGGGCCGGCCATTACCTTCGATAGGTCCGACCACCCTGGACGCGTCCGGCATCCGGGGCGTTACCCTCTCGTCGTCGACCCCATCGTCGGCACGACGCGCCTCACCAAGGTACTCATGGATGGGGGCAGCGGCCTCAACCTCCTCTACGCCGAGACTCTCGACGCTATGGGGATCGACCGCTCCCGCCTCCGTCCCAGCAAGGCACCTTTCCATGGCGTCGTGCCGGGGAAGCAGGCGATGCCTCTCGGGCAAATCGACCTGCCCGTTACGTTTGGGACCCCTTCCAACTACAGGAAGGAGGTCGTCACCTTTGAGGTGGTGGGGTTTCGCGGAACCTACCATGCCATCTTAGGACGGTCGTGCTACGCGAAGTTCATGGCAATCCCCAACTACACCTACCTCAAGCTCAAGCTGCCAGGGCCCAACGGGGTCATCACCGTCGGCACGACCTTCCAGAAGGCATATGAGTGCGACGTAGAGTGTTGCGAGTACGCCGCGGCCATCACCGTCACGAGCGGCATGGCGGTCCAGCTTGCGGAGGTCATCGAAGATCAGCCCGACGCCAAGCAGTCGAATACCTCCTTTGAGCCCACCAAAGGTATCAAGGAAGTCCCTCTCGATCCCGGCTGTTCCAATGGAGGGGTTGTGCGGATCAGCGCGGCTCTATCCCCCAAATAGGAAAGCGCGCTCGTCGACTTCCTCCGTGCGAACAGCGACGTCTTCGCGTGGAAGCCCTCGGACATGCCTGGCATCCCGAGAGAAGTCGCCGAGCATTCCTTGAACATCAGGGCCGGCTCCAAACCAGTGAAGCAAGGCTTGCGCCGTTTCGATGAGGAAAGGCGCAGGGCCATTGGTGAAGAGCTCCAGAAGCTCCTGGCGGCCGGGTTCATCAAGGAAGTGCGCCACCCCGAGTGGCTGGCCAATCCTGTCCTTGTACCAAAAAAGAACGGGAAATGGAGGATGTGTGTTGATTATACCGGTCTCAACAAAGCGTGTCCAAAGGACCCGTTTCCTTTGCCACGCGTAGATCAAATAGTCGACTCAACCGCCGGGTGCGAGACCCTCAGCTTCCTCGACGCATATTCCGGCAACCACCAGATCGCAATGAAAGAGGCCGACCAGCTCGCTACCTCCTTCATCACCCCCTTTGGTCCCTATTGCTACGTTAAAATGCCGTTCGGCCTCAAAAACGCGGGGGCTACCTTCCAGCGATGCATGCTGAAGTGCTTCGGAGATCTCATCGGGCGGACCGTTGAGGTCTACGTTGACGACATTGTGGTTAAATCCAGGAAGGGTGACCAGCTCGTTCCCGACCTGGAGCTAGCCTTCGAAAGGCTGAGGGATAAGCGTATTAAGCTCAATCCCGAGAAATGTGTGTTCGGTGTCCCAAGGGGCATGCTGTTAGGCTTCGTCGTCTCTGTGCGCGGCATCGAGGCAAACCCGGAGAAGATAGCGGCCATCAGCGACATAGGGCCAATCCGGAACATAAAGGGGGTGCAGCGCATCATGGGATGTTTAGCAGCTCTAAGCCGCTTCATCTCGCGCCTCGGCGAGCGAGGTCTTCCTCTCTATCGGCTCCTGAAGAAATCTGACCGCTTCGAATGGACCAGCGAGGCTCGGGAGGCTCTTGACCGACTCAAGGACCTCCTAACGAAGGCCCCGATTCTAGTCCCGCCCACCGACGGCGAGTCCCTCCTGCTCTACGTCGCGGCGACCACCCAGGTGGTTAGCGCGGCCCTGGTGGTGGAGCGGGAAGAAGAGGGGCACGCTCTTAAGGTGCAACGCCCGGTGTACATCATCAGCGAAGTCTTGTCCGAGTCCAAGACACGATATCCACAGATCCAGAAGCTCGTCTATGCCATCCTCATCACGAAGAGGAAGCTACGTCACTACTTCACCTCCCACCCGGTAACGGTCGTTTCATCATTCCCGCTTGGTGAAGTAATCCAGAACCTAAATGCTACAGGGAGAATCGCGAAGTGGGCGCTTGAGCTTATGGACCAGGGTATCAGCTACGTCCCCCGTACCGCCATCAAGTCCCAGGCACTTGCCGACTTCGTGGCCGAATGGACGGAGGTGCAAGCCCCGTCGGCGCCAGAGAAGCAGGAGTACTCAACGATGTACTTCGACGGGTCACTGATGAGGGCCCGCGCCGGAGCAGGCCTCGTCTTCGTCTCTCCATTGGGCGTACGCATCAGGTACATGATCCGCCTCCATTTCCCTGCGTCCAATAATGTCGCCGAGTACGAGGCCCTACTCAACGGGCTCCGCATCGCCATCGAGCTGGGTATCCGTCGGCTGGACGTCCGGGGCGATTCCCAGCTGGTCGTCGAACAAGTCATGAAGGAGTGGAGCTGCCACGACCTCAAAATGGCAGCCTACTGCAGCGATGTCCGTAAGCTCGAGGACAAGTTCGACGGGTTAGAGCTTCACCACGTCGCAAGGCACTTCAACGAAGCCGCTGATGAGCTGGCGAAGGCGGCGTCCGGCAGAATGCCCGCCCCGACGGCGTTTTCGTTAGCGACCAGTTGAAGCCTTCAATCCGCCATCCCGAGCCGGCAGGGGTCGGCGAAGCACTCCCAGCCCTGGGGTCGGGACCCGAGCCAGGGGAGGTCGGCAACGCGCCACCTGTCCCGGACCCGAGCACCGGTCCCGAGGGAATCAACGCTGCTTTACCCGACTCGGCCCTGGAAGCCGACCCATCCGACCCCGTGGTCATGGAAATCACGGCAGACCCCGCGGCGGGGGCCGACCCCCTGATCGACTGGAGAGCCCCGTACCTCGACTACCTTGTCCGCGACACGCTCCCGGCAGACAAAACTGAGGCCCACAGGATCGCGCGCCGTGCCAAATCCTTCACCATCATCGACCAGGAGCTCTACAAGAGAAGTCACACTGGGATCCTCCAGCGCTGCATCCCGGTCGAGCAGGGGAAGGCGCTGATCCAAGATATCCACGCCGGGGCTTGTGGTCACCACGCCGCGCCAAGGACACTCGTTGGCAACGCCTTCCGGCAAGGTTTTTACTGGCCAACCGCGGTTGCGAATGCTACCCAGGTAGTCCGCACCTGTGAAGGATGCCAGTTCTTTGCCCGCCAAACTCACCTGCCCGCGCAGGCGTTGCAAACCATCCCCATCACGTGGCCGTTTGCGGTCTGGGGGCTGGATCTCGTCGAACCCTTCAAAAAGGTGCCCGGGGGCTTCACCCATCTGCTCGTCGCCGTCGACAAGTTCTCCAAATGGATCGAAGCAAGACCAGTGGCGCAAATCAGGTCCGAGCAAGCGGTACAGTTCTTCACCGACATCATCCACCGCTTCGGGATCCCAAATTCCATCATCACCGACAACGGCACGCAGTTCACCGGGAAGAAATTCCTCCAGTTCTGCGACGACCACCGCATCCGAGTGGATTGGGCGGCCGTGGCGCACCCCCGCACGAACGGGCAAGTCGAGCGAGCCAACGGCATGATACTCCAGGGTCTCAAGCCACGGATTTTCGACCGCCTTAAAAAGTTCGGCGGACGGTGGGTTGCGGAGCTTCCCGTAGTCCTCTAGAGCTTGAGGACGACCCCCAGCCGGGCGACGGGGTTCACCCCGTTCTTCATGATCTACGGGTCAGAAGCCATCTTGCCCACCGACCTAGAGTACGGGTCGCCGAGGGTCAAGGCATACGACGAACAAGGAAACCAGGCATCACTCGAGGACGCACAAGATCAACTCGATGAGGCGCGAGACGTAGCCCTACTACACTCGGCTAAATACCAGCAGGCCCTACGGCGTTACCACAGCCGCAAGATACAAGGCCGAGCCTTCAACGTCGGCGACTTAGTGCTCCGCCTCGTCCAGGACGACAGGGGTCGGCACAAGTTGACTCCCCCATGGGAAGGCCCGTTCATCGTCGTACAAGTACTACGACCAGGCACCTACAAGCTGGCAACTCCCGACGGGCAGATCTTCAGCAACGCCTGGAACATAGAACAGCTAAGGTGCTTTTACCCATAGCTCTTATTTCCAAGCTCTGCATAAACTTGCCGTCATTTCCGTTTTTTCCATTCAAGCTCAGGGGCATCCAACCCTGGTCTCGTTCCAGGGCCGCATACCCCTCGGGGGCTACCAGTTTTGTTCTTCTGCGAAAAAAGAAACCCCGAGCCGCCTCGGTTCAGGCCTTTTCCTTTAAAGCTCAGGGGTATCCGACCCTGGCCTTGCTCCAGGACCGCATACCCCTCGGGGGCTATCAGGGGTCCCGACCGCAGCCGCTTGGCACCACCTAAAAGAAACGGTTTTTTCTTTTTCAAACCGAACACTCCCTTTCTAGACCTTTGGACGCAAAAAAGAGAAGGATGCGTGAACGGTGCTCAGACAAGATTTGATCGGACCGCGAAAAAACCTACGCCCCAGCGGCTACGGCACCTTCGCCCATCAAAACTTACCGACCCACCTGGCAACGCATTCTAAGCTTTCGAGCTCAAAGGAAAAGTAAAGGGGATCGGGATTTTTTACGCAACAAAGTCATAGAACAGGCCCGTATGGCCGACGCAAAACGAGTTCAAAGACTGACATAATTACAAACTTTTTGGGGCGCAAGTCCGGTACAGCTAACTCGACGAAGGGTCGGCAGGAGGGGCGGCCTCATCCTCCAGGAGCTTCGCGAGGGCCTCCGCCGGCGCGGTCACCGCAGCATCGATCCCGTCCAGCTCAGCTTCGGTGTAGCCCGCGGCGTACCCTTCACTCATCCCGGCAAAGTTGATGCCAGAATAGTGAGAGCCGAAGACCCCGAAGGCTCGCCGCACGCCAATGTGAAGTGCGTCCACGGTGATCTCGCGACGCCGACGGCGTACCCCGAGGACACGAGCCGGCAGAGAGCTCGACCCCTCCTCCGGAGCTACGCCAAAGTCGTCGGACACAACACGGACCGCATCTCGCAGGGCGCTGTGCTCACCACGCTCCTCGTCGAGCAGACCCCGCAACTTGGCGATTTCACCTGCAGAAACCGTCAAGAAGATCCCACCAAGTCAAAGAACAGAACACAAACAACACGGGAACGCGGGAACGGAAGAAACGTCACCGTCGGCCTAGGTCTTCAACTCACGCTCCCGGTCGGCCCCTCGGGACACGGCGGACTGAAGTCCCTGCACTTGCGAGCGAAGTTGGCCGGTCTCCGTGCGGAGGGCTTCACGCTCCCCCCTCAGCTGCGCAAGCTCCTCGGCGTCGCGGCGGGCCCTCTCAGCAGCAGCTTGAAGCCCCTCGGCATTGCGGCGCGCCCTTTCGGCGACGGCCTGGAACTCCTCGAGGTCGAGGCGGGCCTTCTCGGTGACGGCTTGGAGCCTGGCCTCCGCACGCCGCGCCTCCTCCAACGCCGCCCACTCACGCCCTTGCAGGTCGCGAATGACCCCCTGGGCGGCGCTGATTTGCAGGGACAGGTCCCTGGTACGCTCCCTTTCGGTATTGAAGCGATCCCAGAGACCCTGCTGCCGCCGGAGGAAATCAGATTTCCCCCGACTGCCCTCTTGGAGAGCCTACAAAGCAACACGCCGTTAAGGCAAAAAGCAAAAGGGAGGTACTCATCACCAACAGTAGGAGCAACATACCTGGCTGCTAGGGAGGACGGTGTTGCCCAGAACTCCCAGCGCTGAAGACAGAGCCGCCTGGACCTGGGCGATGCCGCCCTGCACCGCCTGCCACTTGTGCCACTCGGCGGCGGCGTCCAGCGCGAAGAGATGCCTCGGCGGGTCATCGCGGGATGACCAGCGGAGGACGGACCCTCTCCACACCCTGGGAACGGAGGAGGCCGAGGCCGAGGCAGGGGCCGATCCTGACGCTGCCGTCAAGGTCGGCACCATGGCACTAGAAGCCGCCGGGTCTACCGACGGCCCCGGCACCTGCACGCTCGTCGCCGCCAAAGCCGTCAGCGGTATCCCAGTGGGCACCCCCGCCTCTGCCGTCGGAGCCACTCCCACGGGGGTGATCGGGGCGGAGGTCCCTGCCTCCGTCACCACTGCCTCCGCCGCCGCCGCGCCTCCGGGAGCAGGCGCTCCCTCCGCCTCTGATCCTGCCACGACTGCGGGGGCATCCGCCCTACCTCCCGTCGCCGCCGTCTCCTCTGCCTCATCGGCGTCGAGGTCGATCACCTCCCCGGCCTGAGAGCCCGGGAGGATCGCGCCTTGAGCTGAAGGGGTGACCGGAGGAACCGAAGGCGGAGTAGAGTCCGCTCCCCCTCCCGCGGCTGACGCCACCGTCGCTCTGCCAGCCGCCACCACAGGGGCCACCTCCGAGGGGGGATCCGCGGCCGCACCAGGAACCCCGCCGCTCACCGCGGGCGGGGCCACGGCCCGCCCCTCGGAGGAGGTCGACAACCGCAGCGCCTTCTTGGGCGCCAACTGCAGGGTGAGGCCGCGGGGAGTAGTGCTGCACATCAACGGCCAGACGTCAGCAGAAACGAACGAAAGAAGAGGAGAGGAATGACACGCAGGGAAGGCCAACTTACGTCCTCAAAGCACAAGGGCGGCGCGCGCGCTTTGACTCGGAGCCAGACGCTGACCCCGGGGCATCCGGCAACGGCCGCTTGTCGCCGCTTCGCTGCTCTCCGGCAGCGGGCACGGCGGTGGAGGCGGGCTCCACGGACCCCAGAGGAGCGCCCTGAACGGACTCCTGGGGAGTGCCCCGCACCGGACCCAAAGCTGCGGCGGGGGCAGGCTCCGAAGACCCCCGGGGGGCACCCCTTGCCGACCCCGGGGGAGTGTCCCGCGCCCGCTCCTGGGGGACGCCCTGCGCCGACCCCTGGGAGGCATCCCGCACCTGCTCCTGAGGGACGTCCTGCGCCGACCCCTGGGGGGCAGCCCGCGCCAGCTCTTGGGGCACACGCTGTGCTGGCCTCTGAGGCACAGCCCCAGGGCCTGGAGGAGTCGAAGCCCGGATGGACGCCTCCCCCGCTTCACCTCCCGCGGTCGTCCGCGGGGGTGCCTCCCAAATGACAAGGGCGCCATATCGGGGGGGGGGGGGGAGGAACCAGCTCCTCCTCCCCCTCTTCATCATCTTCTTCATCTTCATCCTCTTCATCATCGTCGTCGTCGTCGTCGGACACGACTGACCCCCTCCGCCGCCGCTGGAACTCCTTAGCGGCCTTCTTCCGCTTCCTCGCCGTCTCTTTGTCCTTGCGGCGCTTCTGCGCCTCGGCTTGGAGACGATTGCGAGCTCTCCGTTCGGCATCTTCCCGCACCGGCGGAAGGGAGTCCACGACCCGGGTTAGCGAGCCCTGCAAACGCAAAACAGCTCCGCATCAGAGTGACAAATAGCAGGACACAAAGGAAGAAAGACGATGCCCCAACTCCTTACCAGGTCTATGAAGCCCGCCTCCGGGCGCATCGGCGGGTGCCCGGGAATCGGGTACTCGACGTCCTTGTCCTCCAACGCCTCCCGAAGCCGTTGCCGGATCTCGGAGGCGGCAAGCGCGCCTGTCACCAGGGTGGTGCCCTCGGTCGGCGCGTCAGGGGTCATGGCGCCAAGCGGTCGGGTCCGGAGCATTAACGGCGCCACCCGTCGGGCGTGGTACGCTCCGATGACCCCGACGCCGGTGAGCCCGTTCCTCTTCAGCTGCTCGATGGCCTGCAGCAGGTCGGAGAACCGCTTCTTCTCCATCTCCACCGGCCCGTACGCCCATACCTCCGGCGCTGCGTCGATGGTGCGGCTGGTGAAAGCCGGCAGGGGGGAGTCCGGGTAGCTCTTCACGTAGAACCACTGGTTGTGCCACCCCTTGTGGGACGCCGAGGTCTTCACCGTCATATACTCCTTGGAGCGAGTATGACGGAGATGGATCCCGGCGCACCCGATCGGCACCGGAGGCGACCACTGCTCGCTCCCGGCTTTCCCCGACTTGTGGTACAAACTCACTGTGAAAAAGTATTTCCACAGCGAGAAGTGGGGCTCGATGCCCAGGAATCACTCGCACAGCGCGACGAACGCCGCAATGTGCTGGATCCCGTTGGGGTTGAGGTGCTGGAGCTCGAGCCCGTAGTGGTGGAGGACCCCGCGGAAGAAGCGGCTCGGGGGAGAAGCGAACCCCCGCTCATGGAAGTGAGCGAAGGACACGACGTAGCCGGGGGGAGGCGACGGAACTTGCTCCGTCCCCGGCAGCTCCCACTCGCCCGCCGCCGTCCTCTCGCAGAGGAGACCCTTCCGCACCAGGCCCTCGGCGCGCGAGGAGGTGAAATGAGAAACCCCCCAGGAACCCATCGTCGGAGGAGGGAGGAGATTGACGGAGATGGGAAGAGGAGCGCGAGGCTTGGAGCGAAGGAAACAAGGCAAGCGCGGATGAACTGAGCGTGAGGCTGGAAGGCAAGAAGGCTCGAATGCAGAAGGAAGGCGAAACCGGCGCGGCGAGCTCCTGCTTTTATAGGAAAGGTACCGGGGAAGCCAAATCGACGCCCCGGCCGCCATAAATGCAGCGCCAGGTATGCCCCTGCCATGCCCGTTTCCTTTTTGAAAACCGCGCGCACGATCAGCCGTGAAAACATCCTATCCTCCTCGATTCGCAAGACGGCGCTCCCCATAACTCCACTTCCCGGGTAGCGCGCCCACGACGCCCCCCACGTTCGGCCCAGGCGCAACGACCGCTCCGTTCCGGCCCAAGGCCCACAGGGAGGTAAGAAAGGGATACGGGGCTGAAAACGCCCCTACGGCCCATTACGGTCCAGAGGTTCGAAAGCTGACCCGACACGGGTTTGACAGCTGCCTCAGGACATCCCCCGAGCAAGGGGTGAGAAGGGACGGGTCCGCTAGCGGCCAATACCCAGGCGAGCGAAAGCCAAGGGCGCCCCAACCTCACGTTCGAGTCCCGCCCGGTATAAAATTCATGGTTTTTCCATGGGGAAAGGCGACGAGCCCCCAGATCCGGTCGAACGGATCCGGGAACTATATGAACTGGCCGGCGGGAAATTGGAGTGCGCCACCAGCTTGGCCCGAGCCGGACCCCCCTGAACGGGGACCGGGACTCCACTTGAACCTACCCGTTTGCAGCTCAAACGAGCACCACGGTTCGTCCAACGCGGATAACGTGGCCCGGCTCAACCCCTCCACCCTAGCGAACGGACGCTTGAGGGACAACGATCAAAAGTCGACCTAGCCTCCCGATCGGTTTCCTGCAACGAGCAGGAGCTCGGGGGCCAGTTTCGCAACCAACTACCACGCGTGTGGTCACAATTCGCAGGTTCCCCAGCCAAGCTGAAATAAAACAAGCGCGTCATAAAACAGAGCCCGCGGCAAAACAGTGAAAGAAGCCTCCGGAGGAGCACTTCTGCTCCACCACAGGCTCGGGGGCTACTGTTGGGGGGAAATATTAACGATCCCCTAAAAATACCACTTAAAGAAGCAGGCACGAAGGCCCGGGCCCACCTAGACATGATCAAAGCTCCGCCTCGCCCGACCAAGGCGCCGGGATCGGGAACGTCCGACCCCCTTCCCAAAGTTTCCGCCTCGCCCAACTGCGGCCCCGGGGTCAGCGGCGCCCGACCCCTCGCCACGAAGTTCCGCCTCGTCCGACCCCAAGCGAAGGGGTCGGGCGCGATGGGGCCCCCGGGGCAGGCATCCCCCTCGGATGCGGTCCAGACGGACGAGACAGACAAAATCCTGTGGGTCCCCCCGTCGGCCTCGCCATAAATGCGCCGCAGGCCTGGCGGAGGGAAGGGACGACCGCGCTCCTCATGCAACCCGTCGCAAGTACCCGTGCACGACCACACTGTGCAGCCTACAGTGCGGGCGGCTCGCTCCCATTCGCTGCAGGGTACTCATGGCCTGCGCCGGCTGGAGCGAAGGAGAGACCGGCCTGTCCTCGGGCCCCGCGCGCCCTCGGGTCCCGCGTGCCCAGCAGCCAGGATGTGACGCCCTCTCTCCAGGAGCCGTCGTCTGAACAACAGCATCCACCGTCCCCCCCAACAAACACCGGGATAACGACGGAATGCCCTCATCATGACCCGACGCCTACGAGTATCGAAGGAGCTATCTGTAGGGTGCAACGACAGTTGGCACATGGCGGCCTCCCCCTACGGCATGCACGCCGGTATTCGCCAGGGACCGACGGAGGCGTCAGGCGCCTGGGAACTTGCTCCTCCTTCCTGCCGTATTTTTTACCATTCTACGCTTTACTCTTTACAGTCCTCTTCACCCGATCCCAACTGTGACTCCGGCCACTCCCCTTGCGATATAAAAGGAGGAATCCAGGGCTGGAGGGGGGATCGGCTTCTTCTCCCACAAGCCACAGCACACAACGACTCTTCCTAAGAGCGCAAGCACTAAAGAGACTTGGGACCAGTCCCTCTCTCGTCGACCTGTAACCCCTACTACAGAACCCCGCGTGGGCAACACGAACATCCTCGATACTGGACGTAGGGCTTCCCTCGCCCGAACCAGTCTAAACCTGTGTCTCCCACGCAACCACCTGAGGCTTACGCGCATAAAAGAAATTCACTAGTCTAAGTCTAGATCGGCCGATCTTGACAACGACAACTGGTGATAAAACTAAAACAATAGATAAAACCTATAATTCTAGTTAATATCGATAACTGGTGAATAAATCTAAATGAAACAACAATGATGCGCCCGAAGTTGAAGCTTAGATATTACTCGATAAACAGAACTTATAGAATCGGCTGGAGATCGTGTCGATGCAGCCCTGCCAACCTGTACAAACTCGTGAAGGAAAACGATGTATTGGCGAAGTCGCCAACTTAAAAGTAAAGTACGATGAAAAGGTAGATTGTTTGTATTGATTGATGTGTTCTTTACAAATCTCTAGAGATGGCTATTTATAGCCTGTCACAACCAATTTCCTAACCGACTAGGATCTATCTCTAATTTTAAACAATAACAAATATTTACAAACACAACTCGTATCGGAGTTGGTTATCATACTCCCACAGGCCAATCTCTTTCCTCAACTATCTTCTTCTCTGGCCCATCTTAAGTCCATATTGGCCCAGCTGCCCCAGCCTTCCAATCGGCCGACCTTCATCAACTCTGTTTGCCAATCGGCCGAAACACTGTAGCGCCAATCGGCCGATTCCCAACTGTAGCTTCTAGAATGCCGCATTGGTCAATCTTTTCCTTCTCTGACGCCAATTCAAAACATGTGTCAAAATCTGGCGTCAACACATGAAAATACCACATCACCTTCGCGGGAACACTCTTCTTGGGAGGCTGCCCCTCAACCTCACTAGGATCATCTCACCTGATCTTACACCGCAGCGCTCCGCAGACAGGACAAGCATCCAATTTCTCGTATTCATCACCACGATAGAGGATACTGTCATTATGGCATGCGTGTATCTTCTGAACCTCCAATCCCAGAGGGCAAACAATCTGTTTAGCTTCATATGTTGTGGACGGCAATTCATTATTCTCAAGAAGAATCTTCTTGATAATTTTTAACATCCCCTGAAATGCCTTATCGGACACACCATTTTGGTCTTCCATTGCATAAATTCTAGTGCGGTACCTAGTTTTTTATGGCCCCATCCCAGAATGTTGTCATCATTCCCCTCCTCTTTGCCGTCTTCCATTACAACCTCTCTTTTGCCGTGCTTGGTCCAAACCAAACAGTTAGGCATGAAACCATATCTAAACAAGTGACTGTGAATAGTCCCCCAGGAAGTCTGTGAATAGTCCTTGTGAATAGTCCTTGTTACTACATTGGAAGCATGTACAACATATGAACCCGTTCTTTGGCTTGTTCGTTTTGGTCACTTCGAGAAAATAATGCAAGTCATCAACAAACTCCTTGCTCTATTTGTCCATGTTATACATCCATTGCCGGTCCATCTGCATCGTATTACGTATGAAAATGGATTACGCATGGACAACATATGGACCCGTATTACGCATCGTATTACACATGAAAATGGACATTGGTCTTCGTATTAGATAAAGAACTTGATAATGGAAAATTACACCATTCCACATTCATAACAATCACTAAAGATACCAATAGAAATTACACTCATAACAAGACAATAAAGATACATATGCACTACAGATTACAAACGCTCCATAGTGGACTTCATGTAGCCAATTATCCTAAAATAATGGTACAACGTAGCAGAATGTTTGCCCTCCAAGCCATCTCTGTACTTAACTCAATCTTTTCTGAAATCTATCGAGAGTCACCTCCACATATCCAGTAGTAGAAAATAATGGCAGAATAGAAAATCTTCAAATCCACGCACTCGGGTTGAATATCAAAAAGGAATCTTGAAATAGTATTCCAAACGTCTTTTATGATATTTAGCCCGAGTTTGTGGATTCAAAGAACAATAGAGCTTCGAGTCCATACACTCAGGCATTCATATCATAAAATTATCTTGAAATAATTGTCCAAACGTTTTTTGGAGCAAGTGCCATATTCTCATAATAGAAGTGTGATGGCACACATACAATAGCCCATCCAGGTAAAAGATCTATACACTAAGCATGGCCTACGGTGGCAATCAAAAACTAACCAAAAGCTGCTAGATCAAGGTCAGTGAATAGATTTTTGCTTGAAGAGGATATTGGGCCAGCATACTTCTATTATGAGAATTAGGCTCCAAAA
Organism: Setaria italica; assembly: GCF_000263155.2. Classification (NCBI taxonomy): domain Eukaryota; kingdom Viridiplantae; phylum Streptophyta; class Magnoliopsida; order Poales; family Poaceae; genus Setaria; species Setaria italica. The sequence continues at coordinate 30,274,648 of NC_028457.1, read as the reverse complement.
GTAGTTTGGATAATTATTTCAATAATTTTTTTTATGATATTCAGCCCGAGTTTGTGGACTTGAAGCTCTTCTATTCTACCATTATTTTCTGGTACTAGACGAGCGGAGGTGACTCTCAACTTCGAAGAAAATTGAGTTATGTGTAGAGAATAGCATAAGCACGTTCTGTTAACTGATATTGGAGGAACAGATGTGGTACATCAATTGCCGGTCCATCTGCATTGTATTATGTGGAAAATGAACACAGGGTATCATATAGAATTATTGTCTATAATTTAGTTCTTGCATTAAACATAAGATAAATAAATTGTTGGTCAAATAAATACAATTATTAATTGTTAAATTAGAGTGACATGAAAAAATGTAGCAATGACCAAATTCTATTTTCTTAAACCTACAATTTATTTACCTTAAATTTTTTTCAATGACTAAATATTAAAAACGCATTTACTCTAATTTTTTTGTCATACATAATATTGAAATCCTCTCCATTCTCCCTCACATTTACTCTCCATTCTTCCTCACATTATAGCACAAAATCCTCTCCATTTTCTCCGTCACATTCTCCCACACAGCAAGTTGTTTTAACTAATACAAATCATATATAACAAACTATGCATCACATTCTAGCTCAAAAACATGTATAACTAAAAATCCTCTCCATTCTCCCTCATTCTTAAAAACTAAATTTTCTCCCTCTCTAAAGTATAAAATAAAGTATAATAAAAATAAATGAAAGGAGGATGAAGTAGCTAACCTTCACAACACTTTGGATGAGTGAAATCCCCATGAAAATGAGGAAACAAATTTGGGCAGCACCTCCCTATTGCTTTGTCACCATGGAGAGAAGAGGATGAAGCTCTCTGGTGGAGTGGAGTGGCTCAGGCTGGAGGAGAAAGAAGAGATCTCTATCTTGCGATTCTATAGGGGAGGGGAGGAGATTTTGTTCTGGTTGGAAATTCCAACCGGGACAAAAACAAACCCCTTTTGTTTTGGTTGGGAGTTTACTCCTGGTTGAAGTCCAACCGGGAAAAAGGGGGGGCGCTGTCGGTGCGATATTTGTAGCTGTTACAACTAGGAGTAAAGGGGGGTTTAGTCCCGGTTGTTATTTACAATAAGGACTAAAGCTCCCCTTCAAATCTGGCCTACCGTGGCATGCCACCTTTAGTCACAGGTCAAATTTAAACCGGGACAGATGGAGGATGTGTTCTCTACCAGTGCGATACGTGAATCACCAAGCAGAGCCCATGCATCACCTGAACTTTTTTCTTTGATAAAGATGCATCACCTGATCTTGAACTTCTCCGCACAGTTGCCTTGCAGGGCCTCCATGCTTGAGCCTCCCACACACGGACGGCCGCTCTCCCTAGCAACTCGACGCCATGCTCTCGCTTTGCCCGTGATGGCACTACGGGAAAGCTACAAATTGCCGAGTGCCCCAGGCACTCGGCGAAACCCTAAAAACACTCGGCAACGTGTTTGCCGAGTGTAACACTCGGCGACGAGCACACGGCAAAGTTTTACTCGGCAAAGTTAACTTTGCCGAGTGTCTTTGGTCGGGCACTCGGCAAAGGGTGTGCCGAGTGGCACAAAACACTCGGCAAACAATATTTCCAGAAAAAATAAAAAAAAACATACCCCGACCACCGGGGGCAGCTCCAGCTGGCCGCCGCCGCCACGCCCAGGCCATCCACGGCCACGGCCACCACGCCGCCCGCTGCCACCACGCCCGCTGCCGCCCGCCACCACGCCGCTACCGCCCGCTGCCGCCACGCCCGCTGCCGCCCGCCGCTGCCGCCGCCACGCCCGCTGCCGCCATGCCGCTGCCGCCCACTGCCGCCCGCCGCTACCGCCCGCCACCACGCGCCAGATCCGGAGGGGAGAGAGGTGGGGCTGCCGGA
>NC_028457.1:30268378-30272647 GCF_000263155.2 Setaria italica | reverse complement strand
GGAAGGAGGGGGCCGGGGGAGGGAGATGGCGTGCGGCGGCGGCGGCAGCGGCGGCGGCAGGAGGCCTGCGGCGTGCAGGGAAGAGGCCGGAGGAGATAGGAGAAGATAGGAGAGTGGGGGAAGGGGCCGGGGGAGGTTAGTTTTGTGGGCCGTCTGTTTGCCGAGTGTCCTATGTGGACACTCGGTAAACGGTTTATTTGCCGAGTGTCCACCATAGGACACTCGGCAAATTTTTTTGAAAAAAAATTAAAAAATATCCAACAGTTTCAAAAAAATACCAAATTTTCACACGAATCAATATATGTTCTCTATTGCGTATACAAAAAGTTTTGTAGTCAAACCAAACTCGACCGTCACTTCGACTCTAAATCTTATCGAATCTTCTCAAAATTACTATTCTTCTTGTGAGATGCTTCGGTTTGTAATCATTGTACATGATGAAATGTGCAAAACCTTCTCAATTTTTTTCCATAGCCTCCACGTATTATATCATCACATCATGACAAATCTCATGATTTTCAGACTTTGCTTGTTTTTTTTACAATTTAAAAATACTACTGCCACACGTTCATGGTCGTGTTTCTTGAACAAGATGTTCGAAATTTCTTTTCATTTCATGGGTCAGGTCTCAAATTGGTCCAAATAACATGAATATCATTTTTCAACTCATTTTTTTCCATAATTTGAATCACTTGCAGTTCAAATTTGACTTATACCAAAAATTTCCTTGAAATGCAATTAATTAAATAAATATAGCAAATAAATCCAAAAATATACCAAATTTTAACATGGAGTACCACATGTTGTATGTGGGGAGTAGAAAAAATTTCGTGGTGAAAAGAGGGAAAAAAATTATTTTTTTGCCGAGTGTAAAAAAAACACTCGGCAAACCCCCCTCTTTGCCGAGTGTCTTTTTTGACACTCGGCAAACTCCCCTCTTTGCCGAGTGTTTTTTTGACACTCGGCAAAGAGGGCGCTTTGCCGAGTGTTTTTTATTTGACACTCGGCAAAGTCCCAATTTGCCGAGTGTTTTTTTTTTGCCGAGTGTTTTTGGCTTGGCACTCGGCGAAGAGCTTGTTTGCCGAGTGTCCGAAAAAAACACTCGGCAAAAAGAAAACACTCGACAAATTTAAAGTTTCCCGTAGTGTGGACACAACCAATCAAAGCCTCGTGGAGCCGCACATGCACGCAACACTAGGCTAGGCTTCAAACAATTGTCTCTTATCTCTCCTTTCTTTTCTGCTTGTTTCTTCTTCATTTTTTTCGGCCTGCACATGATCAGCGGCAGCACAGAGAAGAAACTAAAGATATATATGCGGCAGAAAATCATTAACAACTACGGGAGCAGTGGCTTCAAACAAATATGGCACGATGTTTTGCTTTTTTTAATAATTTCTAGAATTTTCTTTTTTTAGAGTGTCCACCTAGAAATCCTAGATGGAGCCTCCAATTAGTAATAGTAAGAGAGCATCCACCTAGAAATTCTAGGTGGCTTCACGTGAAGGCTTAGTAATTGTAAGATGTGTCGTACTGTGTCATTGTTAACCTTTTTCCATGACGCAGCTGTCAAGTTAATATTGTTGATGGTCAACAGTATAGGCTAAACCAACTGGAGCTTCAGTTCATGCTCTGGCATTCCACAAAATTTAGAAATTTCAGAAGCTCAGTTGGGTATCCAACCTTGCTTTGCATACTGTATTTGAACCTAGCTATTAGTTTACTCTCTGGGTATTATCTGAGAAGAAACAGCCAAAACATAATTCTGATCAAATTCTGCACAACTGAGTAACATGCCTGTCAAAACTCCATCAGTTTGCTCACAGTGATAATATGATCCGTTCATATATATTGATGCTGGACAAAATAAGAAGGGAGCACTTATGCAAATGTCATTGGGTTTTGGAAATAAAAATCGATTGCCTGACCTAATTCATTTTGTTAATTTCTGCTCTCTGAAACAGATTTTTTTTTTTAATTTTGAACCAGGTGACCTGAAACAATATAAGCAATGGATATTCTAATAATAAGTCCAAAAAAAATCACTAGCAAGTACAAAACCAGCGACCTTTTGTATACTGATTTCATGAAGCTGAGTTTTCTGAACTTTGTGTATGACAAGTATGTTATATTACAACGGTTTCTGGAATTTTCAGTGACCTAAAATAATTAGCAGGGCACCAGTATATATCTCAATGTACACCGCGCCACTGGCAGGGTTATAGTAGCATAGCAACCATGCCGGCGTTCTTCCTAGCTTTGGCGTTGCCCATCTTGCTCATGGTCGTCTCCTACATGGCTACATCCTCCAGCTCTTCCACGACTCTCCCCGGCGCCTTCCACCGGGCCCACGGCCGCTCCCGCAGATCGTAAACCTCCACCAGCTCGACCATCTCCCACACCGCTCCCTGGCCCGCCTCGCAGCGCGCCACCGGGCGCCTCTCATGTCGCTCCGCCTCGGCGCCGTGCTCACCGTCGTCGCCTCATCCCCGGACGTGGCGCGCGAGGTCCTGCAGCGGCATAACGCCTACATCGCGGCGCGGTCCATCGGCGACTCCATGCGCGCCGGCAGCCACTGCAACAACTCCGTCCTCTGCCTTCCGCCGCGCCACCGGTGGCGCGCCCTGCGGCGGCTGGGCGCCACTGAGCTCTTCTCGCCGCCGCGGCTGAGAGCCATGGAGCCTCTCCGGCGAGAGGCGGTGTCCACCCTCCTCCGCCACGTCTCCGACCACGCAGCGCGCGGCGCGGCCGTGGACGTCGGCGCCGCTGCCCACGCCGCCGCGCTGGGCCTCCTGGCGCGCACCATGTTCTCTGGCGACCTCGACCCCCGGACGGCGCGCGAGGTGAGCGACGTCGTCGACGAGGCGTCGGTGCTCGCCGCCGGGCCGAACGTGTCCGACTTCTTCCCGGCGCTGGCGGCGGCGGACATCCAAGGCGTGCGCCGGAGGATGGCGAGGCTGGTGAAGAGGATGTACGCCATCATCGACGACCAGATCGAGCAGAGGGAAGGCAGCCGCGCCGCTGGCGAGGCGCGCAAGAACGACTTGCTCGACGTGATGCTGGACAAGGAGGGGGAAGTTGAGGAAGAAGGCACCGACGACGTCAGCCATAATACCATCCGGGGACTGTTTACAGTAAGTAGCACAAAGACGTAGAGCGAACTTTACTTATCTTTTTTAAATTTGATTAAATTTTCTATAAAGTACTAGCTTGCTAAATTCCTTGATAAATAGTAAAAACTATTAATATTTTTGTAGGACTTGTTCACTGGGGAGACACTACGGGAAACCTTAAATTTGCCGAGTGTTTTCTTTTTGCCGAGTGTTTTTTTTCGGACACTCGACAAACAAGCTCTTTGCCGTATGTGGGGAGTAGAAAAAATTTCATGGTGAAAAGAGGAAAAGCAATCGGGGCTTTGCCGAGTGTCAAATAAAAAACACTCGGCAAAGCCCCCTCTTTGCCGAGTGTCAAAAAAAACACTCGGCAAAGAGGGGGTTTGCCTAGTGTTTTTTTTTACACTCGGCAAAAAAATAATTTTTTTTCCTCTTTTCACCATGAAATTTTTTCTACTCCCCACATACAACATGTGGTACTCCATGTTAAAATTTGGTATATTTTTTAATTTATTTGCTATATTTATTTAATTAATTGCTTTTCAAGGGAATTTTTAGTATAAGTCAAATTTGAACTGCAAGTGATTCAAATTATGGAATAAAATGAGTAGAAAAATGATATTCATGTTATTTGGACCAATTTGAGACCTGACCCATGAAATGAAAAGAAATTTCGAACATCTTGTTCAGGAAACACGACCATGAACGTGTGGCAGTAGTATTTTTAAATTGTAAAAAAACAATCAAAGTCTGAAAATTATGAGATTTGCCATGATGTGATGATATATACGTGGAGGCTGTGGAAAAAAATTGAGAAGATTTTGCACATTTCATCATGTACGATGATTACGAACCAAAGCATCTCAGAAGAAGAATAGTAACTTTGAGAAGGATTCGATAAAATTTAGAGTCGAAGTGACGGTCGAGTTCGGTTTGACTACAAAACTTTTTGTATAGTCAGTAGAGAACCTATATTGGTTCGTGTGAAAATTTGGTATTTTTTTGAAACTGTTGGATATTTTTTAAATTTTTTTCAAAAAATATTTGCCGAGTGTCCTATGGTGGACACTCGGCAAATCAACCGTTTACCGAGTGTCCACGTAGGACACTCGGCAAACAGACGGGCCACAGCAAATTAAAATACCGCCCCGGCCCAGCC
>NC_028457.1:30188078-30267547 GCF_000263155.2 Setaria italica | reverse complement strand
CCCATCCACATCGACGCGTCGAGAGCCGAGGCCCTGTGTCGGGTCCGGCGCCACGCTCGGCGAGCTCTACTACGCCGTCGCCGCTGCCAACCAAACGTTCGGGTTCCCCGCGGGCAACTGCCCCCACCGTCGGCGTCGGCGGCCACCTGAGCGGCAGCGGGTTCGGCGCCCTGTCGCGCAAGTACGGCCTCTCCGCCGACAACGTCCTCGACGCCGTCGTGGTAGACGCCGAGGGGAGGCTGCTGAACAGGAGCACCATGGGGAAGGACCTCTTCTGGGCCATCCGCGGCGGTGGCTGGCGGCGGTGTGGATGGCGGCGGCGGCGGCGGTGGCGGCGGCGGCGGAGCAGGAGCAGGTGGTGGCGGTGGAGATGATTTTTTTTTTATTTTTTTCAATAATTGTTCGCCGAGTGTTTTCTGGGCACTCGGCAAAGTCTTTGCCGAGTGTTTTCTGGGCACTCGGCAAAGTCTTTGCCGAGTGCCCGACACAAAACACTCGGCGAACCAGTGTTTGCCGTCAAGAAATTTGCCGAGTGTCGTTTGCCGAGTGTTACACTTGGCAAACGTTTCGCCGAGGGTTTTCTGGCCTTCGCCGAGTGCCCCAGGCACTCGGCGAACTGTCTGTTTCCCGTAGTGAGAGACCACATCCCACACCATTGAGTGTGCACTAGCAGAGCTATTGCAAAGCCCAAATTCAATGAGGAAAGTGCACTAGCAGATCGATGAGGCTGATACTAGCAAATTGCCTGATCTTCAGGCTGTTGTCAAAGAAACCCTAAGACTGCATCCTCCAGTTCCGCTGCCGCCATACGAAGCTGAAGCCACGGTTGAAATTCAAGGTTATACGATCCCAAAGGGGACCAAAGTGCTTATAAATATATGGGCGATTAATCGATGCCCCGATGCGTGGATCGAGCCGAATAGATTCATGCCTGAGAGGTTCTTGGAGGCAGAGATCAATTTCATGGGAAGGGATTTTCATTTCATACCATTTGGTGCCGGAAGGCGCATTTACCTCGGGCTGCCACTGGCATATCGGATGGTGCATTTGATGCTTGGATCATTGCTCCATCGATTCAGATGGACATTACCCGCAGAGGTTGAGAAAAATGGAGTGGACATGAGAGAGAGGTTTGGGTTAGCACTGTCTTTAGTTGTTCCCCTCCATGCAATACCACAGGAGATACATTAATAAGGAGGGATGTGAAATTACCTAATAATATACATAATTAACCAGTTATAATGTTCGCGATCATGATACTTGCTGCTTGCAATTTTAGTTCTTGTGTCTAAGAACAAAGCAAATTCTTATGTCTTGGAGTATTTGGACGACGAGAAATGACTGGACCTTCAACAATGTTGATCCGACGGTCGCAGGAACCAGACTCAAATTCTTATTATTATATAATGTTCACGATCATGGTACTTGTTGCTTGCAATTTTAGTTCTTGTGGCTAAGAACAAAGCAAAAGTCAGGTAAACTGCAGCACATAAAATTCAAGCGAACATTGCGTGATATTTTTTAGTACATGAAGTTAAGACACTATGGAACTTGTGATATTCTTTACATATACGATGGGATAACCTTGTCTACTCCAGCAGCATTTCACTTAACACCCTATCAAGTTCGGTGTTAAAAATTCAACTCATGATAAGAAGTAGCGTATGCATATAAGAGTTGGGTTTTAGCCATCTAAAAAAATATGGGTTGACGGAAAATAAGAGTTTTGTTTTAACGAGAAGGAAGGAAAAAGAAACAGCAACGAGTTGCATTTGGATCATGAAAAGAACAGCCCAGTCCAAGCTAGAAAGAATTTGGTCCGTTGAGGCCCATTTAAAAAATTGGATCGAGGTAAAAATCGTGATCCATCTTAGCCCAACCGGAGTGGGCCGTGCATTCGTTGTGTCTGCAATGTGCACGTTACCTAGACCGCCAGCTTCTTCGTGTGGACGGCGGCCGCCGTGTGACCGGGGGACTGGGGGAGCAGAGGACGGCGGCGCTGTTTGCCAGTAGGAAGGGAGCCACCGGTGGGGCGCTCCTCTGCACGGGTGGAGCGCGGCGGGGGAACCACGTGCATAGCACCACGTCCATCCTTCCTCGCATTGAGCCCCTTCTTCTCTCCTTCTGTACTACGTTGGATTGTTTCAGGCATTACCAGCTTGCTCCTGAAAATAATTCTTTTGCTCAGGTTCTACGTATTACCATATCATTTTATAAATTTTATTAGAGATGGGGATGCATATGATATATCCCTCCAAATATTTCCATTGTGGAACTCAACTTAATTGAAAAGGATAAAAAGACAAGAATTTCATAGGAAATAGAACCATTTTAAGATGCGGTTCACATGAGGGTTCTCCTATGATAATGCAATTCCTGCACAACCATACCCTTACATGAACCGTCTCTGGAACTAGAAATCATTCCATTTTCACTTGTGGCAGACACGAGGGTAATGGAGACGTACAGGTGCAGGAGGCCGATCCCCATCCAAACTTTAATTTGGCCATGTGGAAGTAGGACACACTATCTGTAGCACCACCACCACGTGTAGTTGGTCCCCCGTGTATGCATCAATGCTGCACCTATCGACTGTGACCTGGCACCTAACCGGACAGTTGGTTATCGGAGCCATTCTTGTGATTTCGCATCTCAAAGGCATCGTTTATCCTCCCTCTCCCTGCTGCTGCTCATCCTAATCGAGTTGAAGAGACGGAAGCTAGTCACCATTGATGGGTTCGATCGTTGATGGGTTCGATCTGAATTCTGAAACTTGTGTCGATTATTTTAACAATTAAATGGCTCCAAATGAAAATAGTTTGAACTACAAAGTTGTAAATCTCGTCGAGAGCTACAATTTTCATATAAAGCTTATTTCTATATGTTATCATTTTTTGAAAGTGTGCTGCCCAATTTCAGATCTAAAAATTGAATTTTAGATCTGAAACTTGTGTCGATTATTTGAGCACCAATATGACATTAAATAAAAAAAGTTTTAATTACAAAGTTGTCGATCATCGAGATCTACAAGTTTCATATAAAGTTTATCTCTATCCAAATTGATATGAATTAGTTATGATTTTTTTAAAATGTGGTGCGGAGGGGTGTACCCCTTATCGCCGGCTAAGCCGGCGGTAAAGCCCCTTCCGCCGGCCCAACCGTCGCCTAGACAAGGCCCGTCGAGGCCGCTGCAAGCAGACGGAGGAGGACGGGGAGCTGCCGGTGTGGCACTCCGAGGGGCGAGCGCGGCGGCGGGGGACTGAGCAGTGAGCAGCACGATCCCAACGGTGGCGCATCAGAGAAGGGCGCGGAATCCAAAACAAATTTGTACTAATTTAAGGTCTCGCATCTATGAAAATAACTTTACATCTTATAGGGTGTTTGGGAGGAGGGGGCTAAACTTTAGCCCTGTCACATCGGATGTTCGGATACTAATTAGGAGGACTAAACATAAGCTAATTACAAAACTAATTGCAGAACCCCTAGGCTAAATCACGAGACGAATCTATTAAGCCTAATTAATCCATCATTGGTTGGTATATCACTGGTACTAAATTAACCTCAGCCACGCGTGATACTTAATAGATTCGACTCCAGATTTTTACTCTGGGTGGTGTAATTAGTTTTGTAATTAGGCTAGATTTAATACTCCTAATTCGTGTCCAAACATTCGATGTGACGGGGGCTAAAATTTAGCCCCCTCCTCCCAAACACCCCGTGCCAAACACATTGAAGTCATGGGTTCAACTTGGGGATCAAACCGGTTCACTATTTTTGCCTCAATGACAGGTGGGACCGAGACCACCAGTTGTGACCAACCCCATGGCTCCGCGCCTCCGCCTTCGCAAATGCCCGCGCAGTCGCCGCGCCGTCACCTCCGCTGACGCTGCGCATGCGCCGCCACCGTCACCACGTCACCCTTGCCGCGGCAAAGTCCCACGCCGCCCTCCTCAAGTCCGGCATCTCCTCCCCCACGCCCTGGAACCAGCTCCTCACCGCGTACTCCGCCTCCGGCTCCGGCCTCGCCTCCGCGCGCCGGGTTTTCGACGAGATCCCCCTCCCCGACGCGATCTCCTGGAACTCCCTCCTCGCTGCGCACGTCGCTGCCGGCGCGCACCCGGAAGCATGGCGCCTCCTCCGGGCCATGCACGCGCGGGGCCTCACCGCCAGCACCTTCTCCCTCGGCTCCGCGCTCCGCTCCGCCGCCGCGGCGCGCCGCCCCGCTCTCGGCGCTCAGCTGCAATCATTCGCCGTCAAGTTCGGCCTTGCCGACGACGTCATCCCCGCTAGCGCGTTGCTCGATGTCTACGCGAAATGCGGCCGGTTGAGCGATGCTCGCCGCGTGTTCGGTGGAATGCCCAAGCGGAATACCATCTCTTGGAACGCGCTCATTGCTGGGTACTCGGAGTCTGGGAATCTGGCACAGGCGATGGCGCTGTTTCTTGAGATGGAAAGGGAGGGGTTGGCCCCAGATGAAGTGACATTTGCCGCGTTGCTCAATTGAGGGTCCAAGCTGCTATTTCTTGATGCAAGAACTGCACGGGAAGATTGTAAAGTATGAAGAAGCCTTGAGTTTGGTTGTGTCGAATGCAGCAATCACTGCGTACTCGCAGTGTGGGACCCTTGCAGACTCTAGAAGGATCTTTGATGGAATTGAGAGTAGGGATTTGATATCATGGAATTCTATGCTTGGAGCCTATGCTTACCATGGGATGGATGACGAGGCAATGGGATTCTTTGTCAGGATGATGCGAGAGAGTGGAGTCCAGCCTGACATGTATACCTTCACAAGTATCACAAGTATCATAAGATGCATGCAAGTGCTTTAGTTCTTTGGTGCTGAAGGACAGTCTCCTGGAACTCTATGTTAACTGGATATTCACAGCATGGTTTGAATGCTGATGCTTTGAGATTCTTCAGATGCATGCGGTCAGAAAATATTAAGACAGATGAGTTTGCATTCTCTGCTGCTCTGCGGTCCTGTCCAGACCTTGCTGTGCTTCAGCTAGGTAGGCAAATACACTGTTTAGTCATCCAATCTGGTTTTGCTTCCAATGACTTTGTTTCAAGCTCACTGATCTTCATGTATTCTAAGATAAGAATGCTTGGTTGTGCCTGGCCATGTTGTGCATAACCAAACATCATAGAATTCCAGGGCACCGAGCTACTCTTATCTGCCTCTTCAAAAGACTTTCTTGCATCACCAAGCATTCCACTCTTTGCCGGACTTGAGGAGGGCGGCGTGGGACTTTGCCGCGGCAAGGGTGACGTGGTGACGGTGGCGGCGCATGCGCAGCGTCAGCGGAGGTGACGGCGCGGCGACTGCGCGGGCATTTGCGAAGGCGGAGGCGCGGAGCCATGGGGTTGGTCACAACTGGTGGTCTCGGTCCCACCTGTCATTGAGGCAAAAATAGTGAACCGGTTTGATCCCCAAGTTGAACCCATGACTTCAATGTGTTTGGCACTAATATGTACAGTTATTTTCATAGATGCGAGACCTTAAATTAGTACAGATTTGTTTTGGATTGTGTTTATTTTGTGCTACAACGCTGTAAAAGTGTCCTTTTAAAAAAATGTCAGACACATCGATAGTTTTGAGAAATGACCATGTTACTATTAATTACTCATACTAGTTGTGATTCAAAGCCATCCTATCTATTTGATTTTCTGGATCCTGCACGTGCATTGAAATCGGAGAAATAATATCAACTGATTATTAGATTATATTGGCTTCACACACTTCTCCACACGTTTTTTATTAGTGTGAGCGTTGCTTTAATTAGATGAGACTTACTAGGAGCTAAAAGAACAACAAAATTTAAAGGCTAAAAGAACACTTATTTTTGGACAAAGGAAATACGTGGTAGTTTCGCGATTCGGCCGGTAACAATTCAGAAATTCTAAGCATGTCATGGCATATATTATTGTGAGTCTTTGCATTATTTGTAGCATCTTTGCATTAGTTGAGCCTAATTGAAATATATTGAATTTTAATTTAAATTAAAACTTCATTTGCTAACAAATGCTTAGAACTTAGATTTTCACCATAACACCTATGCTCGGAGATAGCTAGATAAAATAGCACTCTTCGTAACATGACTTTAGATGATGTTTTTCGGATTTTAGAAACCATTTTGAGGGAACAGCTTACCTGACAACTAAATTAATGAGGGGTGGGTGTATTGGATTTCACCCATAACCACCCATGCCTGAAATCCATTAAAGCCTTAGACCTAACTTCTATTAAAGTATTAAATTGTACTAATCTACTGAACTTTTGATGTTGTATTGTTGATGTATCATGTATTATAAGGTGAAAGTTTAGCTTGATACCTTATTAGACTATATTGAAGTGGAATTGTGTATGTACTATTATAGTAGAGACAACATTAAGGTGATAAAAAAGAAAGGAAATGGTAAAGGCTTACTTTTGTGGCAAACTTCTCATCCAGCTTGACAGGAGTATTTGTGGCGAGCCTAAGATTTTAACCAGGAGAAATTTGGTGATCGGGAACATATTCTTGGTGGAGCTTAGATATTGATTAGGGGTGACATTTACCTACCAAAAGTACGAGATAAATCACCGTGCTGATTTTGTATCCTGTCTTACCCACTTTACGTTTTTCTGCATTTCATACTTGCAACTGGAGTCTTACTTAGAGTAATTTTTGTTAGGATTGACTCTTGGTTGCAAAATATTTTTATGGGTGGGTTCTTTCATAATAGATCAACCGTAGATATACTCCTAAATAGCATGTTCTAGTACATTTCGATGCAAAGTAGTGTAAGCTATAAGTTAAAGTTTTAAATTTATCTAATTCACTCATTCTTCATCTTAGGTTATACATACGAGTGCCGATTCCTTTTAATAAGCTAAGGAGAAGAGCAGCTCTCAAGGGAACAAAAGAAGATCTAGAACTGCCTATGATTTTATAATGTTGTTTAGATTATCCTTTTCTATCACTACTGGAAAACGGTCCTTTAGTCCCGGTTGATAAGGATCATAGATTTCGAAAATTCAACCGGGACTAAAAGCCCCCTTTAGTCCCGATTGGTGTTACCAACCGGGACTAAAAAGTTTAAAAAAAATGAAAAAGCCACCCGCGCCGGCCGCCCGCTACTCGCCCGCGCTACCCGCTCGCTGCCCGCGCCCGTGCCCGCACTGGCTGCTCACCACCCGTGCCCACCCACCCGCGCCAGCCTCGTGCCACCTGCCAGTGCTCGCGTCGGCCGCCCGCTGCCCACGCCCGCACCGGAGCCTGGAAGAAAGCGAGAGGAGGAGGAGGGAGAGGAGGAGGAGGAAGAAGAGATAAGATGGAGAGGCCCTGCGTGGGAGATAAGAAAGGGAGGGGAGGAGATAAGTGGAGAGAGAGAGAGGGTGAGGCGACGAAGTTTTGTTTGGGTTGGAATTTTCAAATGGGACAAAATGAGGCCTTTTTCCCGGATGGAAATTCCAACTAGGACGAAAGGTTTAATCCTTGTTGGAATTACCAACCGGGACAAAAGGAGGAGGGGGGAGGGCCTTTTGTCCCGGTTGGAATTTCCAACCGGGACAGGGGGTGTCGATGCTAGATTTTTTAGCCGTTACAACCGGGACTAAAGTCCCACCCCTCGGTGGCCTTCGGTGGGTTATTTTTGAACCGGGACTAAAAGCACTTTAGTCCCGGATCTAAAGTCAACAAGAACAAAAGCACCAAGATGGAAGACCAGTTCACCTTAACAACGTACTGCTGGAGGGTTCTCTTGAGCTCATACTTTGAGCGTGAATTTCCTCCTCACGCATAGTTACAGGCCTATGATATTTTAAATGTACCATTTGGTTACACGGTCTGAAAAGTACCTTAAAAAGATATTACATATAAGATAGATTTTATATATGTGAGTATAGATATAAGCCTCTGAGTATTAGATAATAATATTAAGAGTAGAGTTCACATATATTAATTTGAAAGTGGAGATAGATTTTACGTATATGAAGTGATCAAATATTGATACGTCTCTAAAAAATGATTTATTGATATATACATCAACGCAAGAAGTGATATAGGATTGTACGTAACGTACATATTTAATTTGAGACAAGACAACAACCCGTATAACATGAAATTTGGAAAACATCGAATCTATTGACGCGATTATCAATGACACCTGTATAAATTCATATATTCATGGATCAGCCATGTCGACAGGGCGGCCGAGGGCAGCTCGTTACTGGAGGGTCTCTTGGGCATGTAGTTAAAAAGGGGCCCCAACTGCCTGCACCAAGATCCAAAAGGAAAATATGTCATCTATATATACACTCTTTACAATACTTCAGACTTTGTCTCAATTTATTTACATGATACAAAATAAAACATAAATTTGTTCCATAAACAAATGTTTTTTTTCATTTTTGCAACTTGCATGTTAGTTCAAGAAAGGAAAGAAAGACCTAAACTTTAACATGAGGTTTGGAACAACGGAGGAAAATTAACATTACTATTGTGAGGTGATAAGGCATGATCACTATTACACCGAGAGATCCTCGGTACTTTATGTGCCGTTATTTGGGGTAAGTACTTGAGGGCATTAGCCCTAAAAGGAGCCTCACTAGTTTTCTAGTTTCAACCCATGTTGCTAAATGTTGATGGGTTAGTCCTACCTTTTAGTGGTATAAACAGATTTGTGACACCTTAAAAGCCTCACCCAAACATAGCATTGGTTGATATTATTCTATATAGAGAGCCCGGAGAGGTGAAAGTGTAAGAGAGGTGCTTAATTATGAAAGTAGAGACATGTCATGGACAGATTTCAAACCTAGGGTGATTCAAACAAACCATCAATCTATTATCTCTGTCTCTGCTCTTGATCAAATGCATGTAAAAACTCGGAGATCAAAATCCATAACCTTGGATCAGCTTGTCGTCCAAGGTTACAATACATACTTCTGTAAAAATTATAGTAAAAACAAATATTTAGTTTAGCACTTACATCCAGCGGGTCTCGAGGCTGCTGGGGCAATGAGGCTGCTCATGCTGATAAGAATTAGCTGGATCACGAGAAAAAATGTAATACGGAAGGAAGGGCACCCCAACATCATCGTATGAGAACCGAGAATTGTGGTTCCAGGAGCTCTCTATATGTATATGTTCAAATAGGAGCCTCGGACGCGTTTATGAATCCCATGTCACTATCTTGGATTTGGTAAAATGCTTGACTCAAAACAAATCAAAAACCGGAAGGGAAGAAGCTTCTTGGGAAGGTGCCAAGTGCCAAGTCAAATCACCTCTTGGAGTCAAGTCAAGTCAAGCCAAGTCAAGTCACCTCTTGGAGTCAAGTCAAGTCAAATTTTCCACAGACAATGCGCGTGTAACAAATTAAAATGTGACTAGTCAATGTGATACCATCAAAGTGGGATTGCGGTGGGATCCCTGTGACTTGACTAATTTCTTTCATATGCGCAAGTCACCTCTTGGAAGTTGGACCATTAGATTTATGTTGAATTGTCGAGATCTTAATTTTATTTTAAAAATCATGTTTTTCCACGTGTGGATAAAACATTTTTTATTAAGCAAACATTTTCCGTTGTAATCTAGAATACTTGTCATAAGGTTGACACAATTTTTTTTATCGAGGGGAACATATTTTTTTGCTGTAACTTGGAACATTAATTTTATTAAGCAGAACCTTCTTTTGTTGCGTAGAATATTTTTGTTGTTGGAGTATTTTTCAAGACAAGAACATTTATTTCATTTAGTTAATGATTTTTGTATTGCAGTGAACAATTTACACTAATCAAAGCAATTTGATGACAATCCTACGGTCCTAAAACTTTACCCGTGTGTAACAGTGCAAGCAACATACGTGGAGCAAATATGTTTAAGAGAATTTCTGGGTGTGTAAGATACCTAACGGGTTGCCTACTATAACCTCATGGATCATCGTTACCTGTTAGGGACAAGAGAACTGTGGTGGATACTAGATACACTTTGAACAATGACCTTCGCTTCGGCAGTTAAGGGCCGAGTGGCTAGTATAAAGCTAGGTTCAGCCTGAGACTAGCAATTGTGGTACCATGCTTGTAGGAGGATGGCATGTTGGTGTAAGGGGATGGTAGTTGCCTTTGCTCCTTAAATTGCTATGGCCCATGTTCGGCCCTGTGAGGAGAGTTTTACGTTCCCGGAGTGACCTTGCGGGAGGATGCGTCCAAGCTTAGGAAAGCAAGATTCCTGAAGTGACTCCTAGATTCTTCGACAGGTGGGGTGTCGTTTGGTCGGCTTATTACTAATTCACCTCTTTTTCAGGTGGATCCATGTGTACAAGCTCTGCGTAATTAAAATTATATTTATAACCACATCCTTGGTCATGTACCCTGCGTTATGTTCACTAGATTTTTGGGATATCCTTATATTCTATCTCCCTCATTAGTTCATGTTAGTTGCATACTGTTGAGATGAGACGGGTGGGAGCTGTCTCATCGTCTAGAGAGTGTGGAGATGGCAATGTTATGGAATCCGAAACCTGTTGCACCACAAACAGCTAAGGTGTTGTGAGATTGGAGTTTTGGGAAGGAAAACTATTCAATAAGTGTGGCAGCATTTTTTCCTTGCATGTCTGTTATACTAATATAGGCCACCTTAAAGTTTATGCATATTCAGATGGTGATGTGAACATGAATCTAACATGTAGATGGTGATGCATATGGTGACGTGAACCTAATATGCAAATGGTGACGTGAACCTAATATGCGGATGGTGACATGAACATGTCCTATTCCTTTGGGATAGTTTGTGAGATTTTAAGGTTTGACTCAGACCACAAGTCCAACCACAACAGATAGTATGGCTCAAGGTTGCCAGATAATCATAAAAACTTCTGAAATATTTTATTCGATATGGTATAATAATGTATATTCTCCCCCACATGATTTAAACCTAAAATACAACTTGTTATAATGGAGGAAAAAATTAATAAAAATATTCATTCTGGGGTTATCTGACCCGGTTCGAAAAGTTTTGGGACTAAATCGAGTCTATTTTGTATGGGTTGAAAATGGAAAAATCAAAAAACTGGGGATAGTAAAATAGAATTTCTTTTTTGCATATCTAAATATCAATATTTTGCAAATAGCAGCAGGATATTCTTATTTAGTACTAGCCGCGTTTGGACGAAAATCACCGACTCCCACGCATAAAAGAGACGACTATACATTGGCCGCGTTTGGACGGCTAAGTAATAATTACGTTCAAATTGGAAAGCGAGTGCTGAAACTTCGTATACAATTGCATCGCCAGCTGTCTATGATTCTTGACTTGAAGATCTTGCAAGGCTTGTGTCACTGTAAAAGCTGATGATGATTGTATTTGCATTAGGTGAGAAATTAAACCTGCACAAGACAATATTCAAAACCATCAGTAATAAACTTGGTTGCCGGACTCGTGCTCCGGCATTGGCATGAAGCTCTATATAAGATGAAGCAGAATGATAAACACACCCACGCACAGAAATAAGATGCCTCGCGTAACAATCTACAACGCCTCCTTCCTGCCACCGCTTTCTTTCATCTTCTTCAGCTTACTTGCCCTGTGTCCAAATTTGCACGCCTCATCTGGAACCTTCAATGAATCCGATGCCCTTCTCTGCCTCAAATCTCAGCTCCGCGACCCAGGAGGAGCACTAGCATCATGGAGAAACGACTCCCCTGCGTTCTGCGAGTGGCACGGGGTGACATGTGCCACTAAACAGAACGCATCCCGAGTCATCGCACTGGATCTTGAATCAGAGGACATTTCTGATAACATCTTCCCATGTGTTGCTAACCTCAGCTTCCTTGAAAGGATCCACATGCCCAATAATCAGCTCAATGGCCATATTTCTCCAGTCATCAGCCGATTAACCTGGCTTCAGTACCTCAACCTCAGCATGAACTCCCTTAGTGGTGAGATACCAGAGACAATATCTTCGTGTTCTCGCCTTGAGGCCATCGACCTTTATAGCAATGCGTTACAAGGTGAGATCCCTCCAGGTCTTAGTCAGTGTTTGTCTCTTAAAAGTATTATTCTTAGCAACAACAATCTTCGTGGGAGCATCCCTCCAGAACTTGGCTTGCTTCCCAATCTTTCTGCCCTGTTCCTCCCTAGCAATTATCTGACAGGCAACATTCCTGAGTTTTTGGGGAAGAGCAACTATCTGACGTGGGTAAATCTACAGAATAATAGCCTTAGGGTCTGTTTGGGAGCACTCCACTCCAGAAAAAATTGCTCCACTCCACCAACTCCAAAAATTTCGCAGCCAAACACGTCTAGCTCCAGCAACTCCGGCTCCAGGAAAAATGTGGAGCAGGGGTCAGATCCACGTTTTTCTTGGAGTACCTCAGGAGGTGCTCCAAAAACTCCCTTTTCAAACCTCCTCATGGAGTTGGTGGATATTTACCCACCACTACCATCAGTTACACACGTACCGGTTCGCAATCAGAAACAAAACACCCCCATCCGCGCGCCCCTTCTCTTTCCCCGTGACTCCTCACTGGTGAGGAACCGCAGGCCAGGCAGCGCCGGGCGCCGCCAGACCTCTTCGCCCCGCCAGACCGCGCCGGACCTCTCCTTCTCGAGTCGCCCGCTGCCCTTTGTCATCTCGTCAGGCTTTGACGCTCGACGGCCTTCCACCCCTCCTTCCCGCTGGAGGTCTTGTCGAGATACCAGAGGCCGCGGAGCCCCATCTGAGCGCTGGACTGCATCCGCATCCCCATCTGGTTGGTTCACCGGCGCCGCGGATGGCCGGCGTGGACGCGGCGAGGTAAGCGCACAGCCCAGCTCACCACGCCGCGTGCTGGACACGCTCCCGCGGGGCCGCCCGAGGAGATCTGGACGGAGGCGGACTCCGTCACCGAGGAGGCCCGCGCCAAGGCCGTCTCGAAGGTCGTCGACCGCCGCAACATGCCACTGATGTTGTGCTCAGACGGGCGACCAGATGCCGCGACATGCCACTGATGCTGTCTCGGCGGGCGTAGACTGGAGCCTGCAGAACAAGCAAGGGTGGAGCGCGCTGCAGGAGGCCATCTGCTGGCGAGGGCGAGCAGAGGAGTATTCTTCTTATACACAAAATTTTAATTAAACTATCAGATGATGGCTGTTACTGCTATCTTGAATATACTAATCGCGGTGAAAATATGAAAAAAGAATTACAGCACCCTACAGGCAGGAAGGATGATGGCCAAGGGATTCATCGTCTCCAAGGGCCTACACGCTACACAGACTGTTAGATTCAGAGCTTCACTCGTCGCTGCTGCTGCCACTGATGTTCAGAGTCTCCCAGAAGTTCCTTTGCTGGAGAAAGAATGCAAACCCAACTACGTTAGGATAATGCTCGGAACGATTGTTCAATTCAGTTCAGTGGCTTCAGGATCACAGTCTCACCTGCAAGTTTGTGCTGGCCGTTCCATCCTGAAACGCGTACTGCTCGGTGGTCGCCTGAGAGAAGAGAGGGGGAGAGGAGGGGAGAGAAGAGGAGAGGATGACATGTGGGTCCATTTACTATGGGTAAAATAGACTATTCACAACAAATCTTCATGTTTTTGGAGCTGGAGTACTGCAATCAGCCAAACACGTCCATCAGCTCCATGTTTTCTGGAGTTAGTGGAGTGGAGCTGAAAAAGTGTGGAGCTGGTGGAGTGGAGCTGGTTTTTGAAAGGTGGAGTGCTCCCAAACAGACCTTAGTGGAGGAATACCAGCCGCTCTATTCAACAGCACAACCCTTTCTTACATAGATCTCTCACAAAATAACCTTTCTGGGTCTATCCCGCCTTTCAGGCAGTGGCAGGCATCGTCCTCAGTACTGAAGTACCTTAGCTTAGATAAAAATATGCTCTCAGGAGAGATTCCTCACTCACTCGGTAACCTTGCTTCCTTATCTTCATTACTCCTTTCTCATAACAATTTACATGGACAGATCCCAGAGAGCTTCAGTAACCTTACAAGTTTGCAAACACTAAACCTCAATTACAACAACTTGTCAGGCACTGTTCCACCAGCACTTTATAACATCTCTTCTCTTATTTTTCTTGGCCTTGGTGCCAACCAACTCGTCGGGAGGCTTCCTGCCGACATTGGTAACACCCTTACAAGCATCACAAATTTGATATTGGAAGGGAACAAGTTTGAAGGGCCACTTCCTTCTTCCCTGGACAACGCCACAAACTTGCAAGTTCTAGACCTTCGTAGCAACACGTTCGCAGGTGTTATTCCTTCACTAGGATCCCTGTCCAAATTGAGTTACCTAGATCTGGGTGTTAACAGGCTTGAAGCTGGAGACTCGACTTTCTTATCCTCTCTAAAAAACAGCACCCAGTTACTCGAATTATGGTTGGATAGAAACCACCTTCAAGGAGTAATATCTGCTTATATTACCAATATTTCAAAAAGCTTAAAGGTCCTCGTGCTGATAGAAAATAAATTGACAGGACCTATACCATCAGAGATTGGAAATTTCATGAACCTCACTGTCCTTCAAGTAGATAACAACTTACTCTCAGGATATATTCCAGACATGCTTGGAAACCTCCGAAACTTGTCCATCCTAACCTTATCCTGCAACAAACTTTCTGGAGAAATACCACAATCAATTGGTAAATTGGATCAGCTTACTATGCTTAATTTTGGGGGAAATGATTTGACCGGACTCATACCTTCTAGCATAAATGGTTGTAAACATTTGACGACACTCAACCTTTCTTCCAATAGCTTATACGGAGCTATACCTGAGGAACTATTTTCAATATCTACGCTTTCTGAAGGCTTAGACCTGTCCTATAACCAACTCACTGGAGACATACCATTGGAGATTGGTAGATTAATTAATCTGAATTTACTAAATCTTTCCAACAATCAATTATCAGGTGAGATTCCCACCACACTTGGTCAGTGCCTTCTTTTGGATTCTCTCCACTTAGAGAAGAATTTCCTGAAAGGAAGCATCCCAAATTCTTTTATCAGCTTACAAGGCATCTCTGAGATGGATCTTTCCCAGAATAACTTGTCAGGTAGAATTCCTGAATATTTTGAGTCCTTCACCTTGTTACGTTTTCTAAATCTATCCTTCAATGACCTTGAGGGGGCCGTCCCTGGAGGTGGCGTGTTTGCCAATGCGAGTGACGTGTTCATCCAAGGAAACGGCAAACTCTGTGCAACTTCTCCAATTCTGCATGTACCACTCTGCAGGACATCAGCTCATAACAGGAAGAGTACAAAATATATTGTATCTGTAGTAGTTCCACTTTCTACTATGGTTGCAGTCATCGCGGCATGTGTTGCAGTCATTATTCTGAAGAAGAAAAGGCAAGCTAAGACGCTCACTGACCAATCACTCAAGCAGTTCAAGAACTTCTCATACACTGACTTATTCAAAGCAACAGATGGTTTCTCTCCAAATAATCTTGTTGGTTCAGGAAGATTTGGAATGGTATACAAAGGTCAGTTGAAGTTTGAATTATGTGCAGTAGCCATAAAGGTATTCAGGTCCGACCAACTTGGAGCACCAAGCAACTTCCTCTCTGAATGCGAGGCTCTAAGAAACACTCGCCATCGGAATCTTTTAAGAGTGATAAGTGTATGTTCAACCTTTGATCCAATAGGAACTGAATTCAAAGCGCTCATTCTTGAGTACATGGGTCATGGTAACCTAGAGGGCTGGCTCCATCCAGAAGAATACAGAAAGAGCACAAAAGGACCACTGAGTTTAGACTCACGGATAAAAATAGCTGTGGATGTTGCTGCTGCCCTAGATTATCTTCATAATCGATGTGCTCCTCCTTTGGTTCATTGTGATCTAAAGCCAAGCAATGTGCTTCTGAATGATGAAATGGTTGCATGCCTTGGTGACTTTGGGCTTGCAAAGTTTCTATCCAGTGACTCTTCAACGTCGAGCATTGCAGGACCCAGAGGATCTGTCGGATACATTGCACCAGGTGGGGACATAAATTGTCATTTCTTTGATGTAATATATGCGTATTATTTGTCACATAAAGATATGTTGATAGTTGATACAATATGAACCAACTTTCTACTATTGAGCAAAGTTAAGTGCATACCTTTTTTTTATAAAGTTTTGCACAATATTGCAGAGTATGGCATGGGGTGCAAAGTTTCAATTGAGGGTGACATCTACAGCTATGGAATCATGCTTCTAGAGATGATCACAGGAAAGCGTCCAACCGATGAGATGTTTAAGGACGGTATAAACCTTCGCGGCTTCGTGAAGTCATCCCTTCCACTGAAAATAAATGAGATCTTAGAACCCAATCTCACCCGATATCTTGAAGGTGAAGACACAGATCAAGTAATGGGTGGGATCCAAAAGTGTGCTCTGCAGCTAGCTAATCTTGGCCTGGTATGCTCTGAGATGTCTCCCAAGGACCGGCCAACAACAGAGGATGTTTATGCTGAAATCTTATCCATTAAAGAAGAGTTTTCAGCTAAACTGGATACCAGTGTAGTGGTCTCACTTTTGCATCATGGCTGTGTCTGAGAAAAGACTTATCTGAGGCAGTGGATCAAATAAATATGTAATTCCAAGGCAAACAAAATTGATAGATAAGCTCCAAGCCTCCAAGTGTAGGAAACTGTAATAATACATGGACAATCTCTGTTCCACAAGAGAACAATTTGGTGTATGTTAGTATTAAGTTTCAACCCTCAATGTTGTGCTAATTTGGACGATAAACATTTTACATAGATATCCAGAGATTCATTGAATTACAGTGTGCTTGGTTTGAGACAATCAGACAAGGGATGATTCGGAGTCGTCCTATAAAAAAAAGAAGGTGATTTGATTTATATCACAGGACGCCATCACCCCGTCCGTGAACAAGTTCGTTCCATGCAGGGTTAGTCATAAGCCAACATGTGCTGCAAAAAATATTCAGACCAGGCTAACCTGTGTGCATGCAGGACCAGCCCATGCCGGATGGAATCAATTGCCAAACCAAATAGGCCGTTGTTGTTGTACTGTGCAACACCATGATCCATGAGCATGACTGATTTTGAGCTCATAATTTGCTGCTCTGCAGTTAAATATGATCTCGCTTCAAATAGTGGATTGGGACATTAATAACGACTCGATTGCCTTCTAGACTGAACGTCCGACAACTTACTGCTAGATTTAATTCATTAACTTAAACATGATCTTAATCTTAGCCTAATCATGATCACTAACTTAATCAATGCGGAATACTTAGATTAAACTGACCAGAGTCTTGAAGTGCCATCTGTAGTCGCAGATGAATTGTTTTAGATGAAGCAGTAATCTTATTCTTCACCAGATTAGGAGCTTCTTGCTCCTGGTTAACGAAGAACTGAATCTGGAAGTAGAGGAGCAGCCTCCAGACAAGGTAATTGGGCTTCCAACCCCTCCAGCGCCCGACCCGTGTTTTGACTAATGACGTGATTAGGTGCATTAAGCATCAACTCTTCACTTATTCAGCATCGATGCGTATGAGTGCTAGATCTGTGGTTCTGGAGTTGGAACTTGAAACAGTACTGTAGCAACTGCTACGTACGGAACACTTGTTCGGTTATAAGAAGCTGCATTGCATATATATTGTAACTTATTAAGGCCTTGTCACAATTAACATGAGCACTTCAGATTTTGTTCTCCATCTTTATAAGCTGATTGATTTTCTAGCTATTTAATATTGTTATTTGATAATTAATATTCATCTATTTTGACATGTCATGTAGTACTCTAAGCATAATCTCTTTAGGCTTGAAATGCTTTGTTGTTCACAGAAAGAACCCACAGAGGAAAACACATCAAAAGGGATGCCATAAATCAGTATTAAAGGACAGTTAACAGGAACTTAAGTAATTCATCGACTCCAGTACTGCATTGCAATTCATGACCATAGAAAAGCATGGAACAACAAACATCGAACAATTGAGGACAAGGAGAAGACAGTGCCTTTGTACCCAGGTAGAGCAGGGCAGAATCATCCTGCTACTTCACAGCACAACCTGTCCTGGCTCCGTAAGCTTCCAGTACTTCAGGTATCACTTCCTGGTATCTATTGACATATCTCTCCGCAAACTTCTTCTCCGACATTGTCAGATGGCCCATCCTTATGCCCTTCTTGAGGACACCCATGGACACCAGAATGTCCAGCACCTTGTACCTCAGCAGCGTCCGCTTCTCTAGCTCAAGGAAAGAACAGTCGGGGTCGATGACACGTACGTACTCAGGGTCCCAGCCAAGCTTCTCAGACACTGACATGCAGTAGGGGTGCTTGATGAATGCTCGCCTGATCTGCTTCTTTGTCCACCCCAGGCTGAGGTAATTCTCCACCCCGCGGTCCCACTTGGACTGGTAGATTTTGGCAAACACCCCAAAGGCGTAGGGGAAGATGCCAGAGTTCGGGCTCAATCCAAACTCCTTCATGGCAGCCAAGCCCTCATCAAAGCGGGTGGCCCTGTGCACGAGCGCCTTGGGGTGCGTGGTGACGAGCTTGACGAGGACCTCCTCCGTGACGCCATGGTCGCGGAGCGCCTGGAGCTTGGGGAGCAGCACGACCTCGAGGTTGTCATAGATGAGCTCAATGGACTGCTTGACGGCGGTGAGCACGTTTTTGTCGAAGCCGAGGAGATCCCTGAGGAGGCGGTGATTGGGGCGGAGGCGGCCGTCGATCCCCGCGGTGAGGAAGCGGTTGGGGCTCGCGAGGACGAAGCGGCGGACCTCGGCGGGCGCTAGGCCGAGCTCGTGGAAGTAGAAATCGAACCTGTCGCCGATGGTGGCCGAGGAGAGGACTGCGGGGTGTGCGGCGACGAGGCGTGCGACGGAGGCGGGGGGCATGCCGAGGGTGTCGCGGAGGAGCGCGAGCACGGCGTGCGCGTTCCTGGTGGAGCGGAGGCGCACGCGCTCGGCGCCAAGAGATATGAAATTTACAAAAAGATCAAATGAATAACGATAAAAGGATCAATCACTATTCATGTAACATCTTCTCATTTTCATATCTTTCTATTCCAATTGAATTTTGTATCAAACATATTCAATCTATTAAACTACTGATGGATGAAAGAAAGCCAGATGTCAACAACTGACCAAGGCTCTAACCGCATACCACCTCAAGGATGCAGATGGCCGACAAAGTAGTTCTACATCGGCGATGCCGTGGTCATTGATCCTCACATATATGCACATATATTTTCAATGATCCTCACATATATACACGTCATTTTTTTTCGGTTTTCTTTGCTGAGTCATCAAGATTCAAGACCACTGCACCTTGGCGAAGCTCACGCAGCTGAACGCCATGGTCCGTGTCGGCCGGAGCCGATGCCAAGGTGTGACAACTCCGGCTCAGAGCGCCGGCAACCTTTGGCTCGCGTCGTTTGACGTCCGCTGCGCTCAGCTGGCAACCTCCCACGAACACGGCCTCCTCCCTCGACTCGATCGTCCCTGACCTCCAGTCCTCCCACCTTAAACCCAACCCAAACCTCCACTGTTATTAACCCCCGCCAATCATTACCGCAGCCATTGAATGCTCCAGCGGCGATCTGCTTTCCGATCCTTCATTTCCCCGCTGCATGACAGAAAGCTTGCCGCGGTTGTTCCACCTGCAAAAAGGAAGCCGCATGCATTCACTCCGTAACAGTCCTCTCGCCATTATCATGTCGGCCGACCGGCCGGTACGTGTGGTGATCGACCTCTCCCTTTTAAGCCCGCAGGATCCGGGCGTTTCTTTCCTGGCCGACCGACCGTGGTAGATCGAGCAGGATCCATCCAATGCCGGCGTTACGCTGCGTCCTCGCTTCGGTTTTGGTGGTGGTGGTGGCGGCGGCGGCGGCGGCGGACGCGCTCGGCGTGAACTGGGGCACGATGTCGACGCGCCGGCTGCCGCCCAAGGTGATGGCGCGGCTGCTGGCGGACAACGGGTTCCGGAAGGTGAAGATCTTCGACGCCGACGAGCGGACCATGGAGGGGCTCGCCGGGACGGGCATCGAGACGATGGTCGCCGTGCCCAACGACCTCCTCGCCGCCGTCGCCGACTACGCCCGCGCCAGGGAGTGGGTCAAGGAGAACGTCACCCGGTACGCCTTCGACGGCGGCGTCAACATCCGGTTCGTCGCCGTCGGCAACGAGCCGTTCCTCCGCGCGTACAACGGCTCGTTCGACCGCGTCACCGTGCCGGCGCTGAGGAACATCCAGCGCGCGCTCGACGAGGCCGGCCACGGCGGCGCGGTCAAGGCGACGGTCCCCGTGAACGCCGACGTCTACGACTCGCCGCCGGGGAACCCGGTGCCCTCGGCGGGGAGGTTCCGCGCCGACGTGGCGGGCGTCATGACGGAGATGGTCCGGCTCCTGAACCGGAGTGGCGCGCCGCTGACGGTCAACATCTACCCGTTCCTCAGCCTGTACGGGAACGACGACTTCCCGCTCGACTACGCCTTCTTCGACGACGCCGGCGCCGGCAAGGCGAAGCCGGTGGTGGACGGCCGGGTCAACTACACCAACGTGTTCGACGCCAACTTCGACACGCTGGTCTCGGCGCTGAAGAGGGTCGGGTTCGGCCGCCTGCCGGTGATGATCGGCGAGGTGGGGTGGCCGACGGACGGCGACAAGCACGCCACGGCGGCGCTCGCGGAGCGGTTCTACAAGGGGCTGCTCCGCCGCCTCGCAGCGAGGAAGGGCACGCCGCTCCGGCCGAACGCCCGCATCGAGGTGTACCTGTTCGGGCTCATGGACGAGGACGCCAAGAGCGTGGCGCCGGGCAACTTCGAGCGCCACTGGGGCCTCTTCACCTCCGACGGCCGGCCCAAGTTCCCCCTCGACCTCCGCGGCGGCGGCCGCCCGGCGATGCCCGTCCCGGCCAGGGGCGTCGAGTACCTGCCCCGTCGGTGGTGCGTGCTGAACCCGGACGCCGCCGCCGGCGGCGACGACCGGCTCGCGGGCAACGTCGGCTACGCGTGCGGCCGCGCCGACTGCACGCCGCTGGGGTACGGGTGCAGCTGCGGCGGCGGCGCGCTGGACGCGCGCGGGAACGCGTCGTACGCGTTCAACGCGTACTACCAGTCGCAGGGGCAGGCCGAGTCGGCGTGCGACTTCCAGGGGCTCGCCGTCGTCGTCGACAAGGACCCGTCGCTGGGAGCGTGCAAGTTCAGCGTTGGGTTCGTCGGGTCGGGAGCGGCGGCGGCGGCGGCGGTGGTGATGGCGCGGACGGCGGCGGTGGCGGCGGCTCTGCTCCTCGTGTTGCTTTGAACTTACGCGAGGCGTGAATGCGATGCTCGTAGATTTGTAGGTAGGTGACGCCATTAAGACGTTGTACTAAGAAGTGCTTTTGTTCACGTGAGATGTTTGTGCTCATAAGTGAGAGATTATCAGTTCATTTGTAAGCCAGGAAAAAAAGGAAAAAGGAGAATTTAGAGTTCATTTTGCAACAAAAATTCACTTTCATTCGGACGGCAATGTTCAAACTTTATGTAGTGTTAAAATGCTCCAAAATTTAGGAGATCCTTTATGCCTTGTCTACAAAAGTTTGCCTAGAAGCATTTGAGAACCATGTAGCGTGAGCATACGCTTTATCACACGACAGCAACCACGCGTGAACGTACAATTCCCGCCTTGGATCTTTTTGCGAGGAAATAAGAGCATGTGTCCGTCCAATCTCGAGGAAAATAGGAGCACTCATTTTTTTTAAGAACCGGCAGGAGAGCTGCTCGCTATATTAAAAAGAGGAAAGTGTAGATGGACGCGAACAAAATCAACATTTACAACACCTCACGGATGGGCGGAAAAACGCTCATGCTTAACAAGAAAAAACTCATCGAAGTGCACCGGCAGTTGTCCTAACTACGCCGCAGGAGAGCCGCAAGGTGTTTTGCCCCTGCTGCAATCCATATAGAGGCTTCGTTCTTGATGGTCTTGTATAATTTCCTGTGATGTAGATTCTTGGCGATCGAAAATCCTTACATGGCTTTCCTTCCAAATAACCCAGCATACGAAGATGATAAGGGATTTGAGGCCGCGTCGGTCTTCACTTGCAAAATCTGCTAGGTTTGTCCACCATTGGTGGACAGAAAACTGCAGCGGCCAGTTCGCGGGTCGGAAGTCGTCATTAGTCACCCACGTCGGTATCTCATTCAGATTCGCCTGGTGAAGCTGCACTCCGCGAACAAATGGCAGCCTGACTCTTGTACTTGTCTGCATAGGGGGTAGCACCCTGAAACCCAACCTCGCGCTTGTAGCCTGTCTGATGTCCACACCCAGTTTTGAATGGCCTACCAAGCGAAGAACTTGCATTTTGGAGGAGCCCAAGTTTTCCAAATCAAAGTTTTCAGGTTTGTCTTTCTCGGCTCCGATGAACTACGCACGGTACGCTGAAGCTGCTGTGTATTTTCCATTATTTGAGAATTTCCACATGATGGTGTCTTGCACATTTTCCCTTAGGTCGACGTCTTGGATCGCTCTCCATAGTTGGATGAATTCGATAAAGTGCCGGACCGAAAAATCCGGGTGATGCTAATTTATGTCACGGACCCATCTGTTGCTGCTTAACATCTCCTTCAATGATCTTTTTTTTCTTCCTTGAAATCTTGAAAATATTTGGTGCTATATCACACGGTCTTTGTCCTTGCAGCCAGGCGCTCTACCAGAACAAAGTTCATGCACCATCGCCCACTATGATTGAGGATGCTGCCGCGAATAGGAGCATGTCTGTTGTGTTGCATGGTAGGTCGTGATCATCCCAGCGTTTCCAGTCTTCCACCCAATCCTTCCACAACCAACACAGGCACAGTGCCTGTGCGAATATGCCAAAGTGAAGGATGCCCAAGCCCTCCAAGTTGGTTGAACGAGTTGATCTACGCTAGTTCACTTTGCACTTCGCGCCTGTCAGGGCCTCGGATCCCACCCAGAGGAATCTTCTCCTCTTGCCGTCTATTTCCTTTAGGACGCTCTTTGGCGCTCTCAAAACCGTAAGGAAGTAGACACCTTGTGATGTGAGGACTGACTTGATGAGCATCAATTGTCCCGCGTAGTTGATATTCTTCCCGTTCTATGTAGTCATTTTCACCACTGCCTTGTCCACCAGAGGTTGAAAATCAACGTGTCGAAGCCTCCTAGTGGTGAGAGGTAGACCCAAGTATTTGATGGGGAAGTGAGATCTTTTTGTTGAAAGGTTTTGAAGGATGTTATCCGTGTTCAACCCTGCTCATCGAATTGGGACTACTGTTGATTTCTGGAAACTGGTGTTGAGGCCTGTGGCATCACCGAAGCATGACAGAATTTCGACCAAATTTGAGATGTATGCTTGCATGGGATTGATGAAGATGGCCATGTCGTCCGCATACATCGATACCCGAAGATCGTTTGCGCGTCCTTGTAATTTGGAAAGGAGCCCTCGGTCGGTGGCTAGTTTCAGAATCTTCTTTAGCGGATCAATGGCAATGATGAACAGTAGGAGGGATAGCGGGTCCCCTTGTCTAAGTCCCCTCCCATGCTTGATAGGCCCGTTTAGCACCCCGTTTAGTAGTATTCGTGATGATGAAGTAAGCAGGAGTGCAGCCACCCAATTGCACCAGTGAGTGGGGAAACCTAGTCGTTGCATACAAAAGGTATTCCCACCTGATGGAGTCGAAAGCCTTGGCAATGTCAAGTTTGAGCAGCAAGGCAGGGCATTTACTTCGCTGGAGACGTGTAGCCATGGAGCGGACTAACAT
Source organism: Setaria italica (assembly GCF_000263155.2). Classification (NCBI taxonomy): domain Eukaryota; kingdom Viridiplantae; phylum Streptophyta; class Magnoliopsida; order Poales; family Poaceae; genus Setaria; species Setaria italica. The sequence goes on along the minus strand of NC_028457.1, from coordinate 30,243,866 downwards.
AAAATTGTCGTGAATGCTGCGCTTTTTGATGAACGCGCTCTAATTTCTGGAGATGATCATGTCCATGTGAGGTGCAAGTCACATTACCAAAGCTTTTGTGATAATTTTGATGAACAAGTGAATCAGACTGATTGGGCGGAAGTCACTAATTGTGTCGGCCCCTTCTTTCTTAGGTAGCAAAATGATGTTCGCTGAGTTTAGAAGGCTCAAGTTGACGGTCTGGAGAAGGTGAAAAGCGTTTGCTGCGTTCATGACATCGTGCTTGATAATCTCCCAGCACTCTTTGAAGAATATGCCAGTGAATCCGTCCGGTCCTGGGGCTTTTTCAGCCGGCAAAAGATGAATGGTCCCTTTAATTTCCTCTTCTGTGAATTGGGCATCTAGGCCATCTAGGTCGTGGTGCTGCAGGTTCAGCATATCCCAATTGATGTCGTTTCAACACGACGGTGGTCAGCGGAAGGTAGCCTTAAAATGTTCCTGAGTGACTGATGCTTTTTCTTTATGTGAGACAGCCCATCCGTAGTCCTTTTGTAGTCTCTGAATGTGATTTCGCCTTTTGTGTGCATTCACTTTGCAATGGAAGCACCGCGTGTTTGCATCTCCTGCCTTGAGATTTGATATGCGCAGTCTTGTTTCCTTCTCACTCTTTCAATCGCAGCTAGGCCCTGCACCCTCCTTTTGAGTTGGGCTCTTTTGTTGCTCGCCTTGGGTGAGTGATCGATGTTCTTGGGCAATGTCCAGACGCAGGATGACCTCCAGCACCATATACAGTTGCTTTCTTGCATCGGATATAAGGCCACTGCTCCATGCTAGCAGCGCTCGTGAGGTGTGAAGGAGTTTATGGTACAGTATGTGGAAAGGCTCGTGATGTTCGGTTGGCACATTCCATGCGTTCGTGACAATTTCTTTGAATCTCAGCATTTTCATCCAAAAGTTCTCAAATTTGAATGATCGCGGCTTCCTTGGCCCTATGGGATTTGATAGTAGTAGCGGGCAGTGGTTGGAGTGGGACATTGATAGCGCCTGCAGTGCATGTGACCTGAAGGCTGTGTCCTAGTCAGGATTGCTGAAAAATCTATCTAACTTGACCATTGTTGGGTGTAGCTGTTCATTACTCCATGTGAATTTACGATTTTGTAGAGGAATTTCCTTGAGATCACACCTGTCAAGCGTTTCTCTGAAGTCTCTCATGAGTCGGTGATTTGAGGTTGTTGTTGTTTCTGTTCGAGGCTTTATAGATAAGATTGAAATCTCCCACAACGAGCCATTTGATTGGTTCAATTGGTTTTTGTCTATGCAGTTCGCTAAGGAACCGTTGCTGCTTATTGCGACGTGAAGGACCATAAACTACTATTAGTCTAACACTCTGTAGGCATTCTCTGATGAGGACATCCGCTGCTATGCTGAATTCGCCTACTGTGATGTTCGATATCTCAATGTAATCTTCGTTCCAAAGGAGAAGGATGCCACCTCTTGTTCCTAAAGGACCCCCAGCTAGTTTATAGGCGTGCTTGCGTAGGCGAGAGCCGTCCAAGTACGTAGTTGTGCACTTATCGATGTTTGCCAATTTAGTTTCCTGCAGGCAAGCTAAGTGGCAAAGTGTCGACTTCATAAACTGGTGCACTGCATCTTTTTTGGTTTGCTGGTTAAGCCCTCTCACGTTCCAGCTAATGATATCCAAGTTGACATTAATCATGAGGGGATGAAAAGCTCCGGTGCGTTGCATAGGCAAGTTGTGGTTGTGGGCTTGAATAGGAATGCTTGCATATCATAGATATCTCCCAGTCCAAAATGTGGCACCAGGAGTTCGTCTTAAGGATTACAACCAAATCAAAGTTCTGACTGCAGAGTATTGCGTTAAGTGTTACAACCCAATTGAAAGTTGAGCTAGGATACATGAGGCCACCGCAGCACACTGTCTCTGAAAAGCTGGATGGTAGTTGAATTTTGCAATGCATTTGGAACTAAGGATGATGCTTGGTAGAGATGGTGCAGGGTCATGCCGCAGCTTGCGCAGTAGCCATCTCCCCTGGAAGTTCGTCTATCCCCTCACCCACCATGGTGAGCATGGTGTCGTCCAGCTCATCGGCTTTGTCGTTGTTAATGTTGAAGATCTCAATCAACACAGCGATGATGTCTGCTGGTAGCAGTCCTGTGAACATGGCAAGGAATTCCTATAGAGCAGCCTCCTTAGGGTCAAGTTCATCACCTAGAAGCCCAAGCTTCCTACATAGGTTGCGTTGCGCCCGCTGCATTGTCGTCATAGGGTGAGCCGTAGAGAGTCGAACATTGTGACGTACTGAAGGCATGTTGAAAACCCAGCGCTGGTGGCGGCGAGCAGGGGCCAGTGTCAGAGTTGGCGCTCTTGGTTCTTCCGGTGGTTGCAGCACTGGCTGTGGGGGCATGGTGAAGAGGCTGGCCACCCCGTCGGCCACTGGTGTGTCTACTGTGCAGGCTTATTCTGCTTCTGCAGGCAGGGCCTCCTCGTTGATGTCGCTCTCCATGATTGGCCATGCAGATTGCGTCCTGCGATAGCCTGCACAGCGTGCACGAGTGGGGGTTCATGCGTGATGGAGTCACCCACCACCTATTCCTCCGTCTGTCCCCCCAGGTGCATGTACTTGATTGGCTCCAGCTGGGCCAAGAGCTTGCGCAGCACCTTGTCCACCTCCTCAAGGATGTCATTGTTGTTGCCGTTGCTATTATCGTTGAACCAGGCTTCATCCCCAAACATGTCGATGACGCATGAGGCCTTCCGAAGAAGGTCCAGTATTGGGCGTGGTGCTGGTGCCGCCGGGCACACGCCTTGCAGGTTGAACATCTTTTGCGCTGCATCGGCCATGGAGCCGACCTGAAGGTTGAAGAGTAGCTTGAAATCCGTGGCCTTGTGGAGCTTGATGGACGGCAAGGCCTCGCCATCCACATTCCTGTGCCTGCCCCCATGTGTGCCGACGCCCCTGTCGTGATGCCGCGGCGAGCGGGAGTGGTCCTTCCACTACGGGTCATGCCTGAACCCATTGGAGCACCTAGAGTATCCATAGCCGCGCGTATCATGCTGCTAGTTGTCGTTGCCGCCGTCATCATCATCGTCCTCCCACCACCCCTGCAAGTTGTGGAAGTCTGGGTGGTCGTCGCCGCATTTACACCGTGCGCCGCCACAGCGACCGTTGTCCCTGCGCTCGTCACGCCGTTCAGTGCGGGGCAGAGGTGGGTGCTGGAATGGTGGGAAGGCTGGCGCCGACTCCGGGTCGCCATCCCTGACGCACCAGTACCAAGGTAGCCGCTGCTTCTCTAGCTCAACGACCAGCACATTCGGATTGTGCGGGTTCACGATGACCGATGAGTAGTTGTGGATTTCTCCCAAGTGGATGAGGATGCGGTGCTTGGTCCTACATTGCCAGCGTTCGGGTGGGACTTTGTTGATTTGTGTACGGAAGAGGAGGAACCATCCATGGAGTGGGTGGTGAAGATGAGCCACATCACCTTGGCAATCTTGCTCGGGTCGGCAGTCCATGCCCACAACTCGATGCCGCGCATGTCCGTCGGGTGCAGGAGGTTGGTGTCGATGCATTGCAGGGCGAAGTTTCGGCCGATTAGCTGCTCGATGATGTTTGGCAGCCAGGTGTGCCTCGACACCCCGTCGAGGTAGATGCGGATGCGGTAGAACAAGGCCGCACCAAGAGCTCCGGTGAGGCTGCGCCATGGCCTAACACAGACTTCATTGTCGCGATACTTGATGGAGCCCTTGGCGTTGACCTCTTCGCAGTGGTGCCGAAACTGGAAGCGGATCAGGAACACCTCCAGGCGGTGCCTTGTGACGGTGACCTCACCGGGGTGCAGCCAAAACTCGAAGAGGATGGCGTCCTCAATGTTCCGCGTGGTGGTGCTTGGAGGGACATGCATGGCCCAGGTGACCAATGCATTCCCCTCCCAGTCGCACAGCTCACGGCTCGAAGGAGGTGGGGATGTGGAGGGTATCCTCGTTGGGCCGCAGGGCAGGGTCGCCAACGCGAATCGTTGCCATCTTGCTGGTGGAGCCGCAGGTCATGGTGCGCGCCGATGTTGCCGGTGTCGCACCGGGCGGGCGGCCTGCAGGCGTAACTTGGCGCGGCAGTCCCGCTGCTTGTACACTGAGCAGAGGCAGCACATGCACCGGATGGAATCGCTGCACACACTAGCTCGGTGGTCACGACCAAGGCACCTGAAGCAACGGCCTTGGGTCTTCTGAAGGAAGGCAGCACGGGCAGCGGGGATGGAGGCGGAGTTGAAAGGCGTCATGGTGCCGGTTGTTGGGGGGCACCTTGAATGCCGGTTGCCTCGGGTGTGGCTGACGACAGCGGGCTTTGACCACCATGCCCATCCCCGTCGCTGACGCCGGCTGACACGGGTCCACCCTAGCTCTGGCTCTGGCCCGGTGTCGAAGCGGATTTCATGCGGGAGGTGCCGCTGCTCACGGCTCAAAGGAGCGGGATGGCGCAGAGGGCCATTACTCCCTGAGGTGACGCCTGGAGGACGACAAGGTGAGGCGTGGCCAGGGTAGTAATTGTTTCTCGGTGGGATGGTAATGGTAAATCTTGAGGTGGCATGGTCTTGGTAGTCGGGGATGAGTTGGTGACTTGAAGGTGGGGGTGTATGGATGCACCTAGGCTAGCGGCAGAGAAGCTTGGGTGGCGCCGCGGGGCTAGCGATGCCAGCGATTGGAGGCGGAGTGGGGAGGCATATTGGCTTCTAAAATAGGAGCACTCATGCTTAGTCTCGCGAACTTGAGTATGGCTAGATAAGCTATAAAAAAATGATGCCAAGGAGACAACCAAGTTATACCAAATTCACATTTCACCATGATTACACATTTAGCCATCTCCTTCAATGAGTTTGGTAACACGATCCTCTGACATTTGGATCACCGAAACATTTTGATTTTGTTTCAGCATCGCAATTTGCAAAATCACGTCCTACCCTAACTCAAAGTTCTCCTTGAGTCAACGCACTAGAATTTTTTTACGAATCACACAGTACAAACACAGACGCTCACATACATGCACGCATACTCGTCCCGACAAACATACGCACGCAACCTACCTCTATGAGCACCTCCGAAAGACTAAGCCGGTAAATTCTCAAGATTAAAGAAGTCACCACTAGCATCTCGCTATTGATGAATACGTCGTCTACCATTAAAAGAATAGCGCAAGTTAAATTGGCTAGCTGATGCTCCGCTCGCGTCAACGCACTAGAATTGAAGAAGCCTACAATAGTTTTCGATTTTCTTTACCCTGAATCAAGTGTATGCTAGTCTGCAGTCTGCTACTGTCGTAGTGTCGTCAAGCCCCTCTGGTCCAACCAAATCAAGCAACTCACACTCTCCCTGTCCCGCCGTTTCTTAAACCAATTGTCGAGGCCCAGCCCACGTTTCTGTCCCGCCGTTTCCAAGCCAAGCCCATTAGTGAGACACCCTCCCGGCCCGATCTATAAGGCCCATCAGACCAACCCGGGCCGAACCTTCTGGCCTCCTAGGGCTCCCTTCCCTTCCCTTCCCTTCCCCTCCCCACCATTCTAGAACACGCCTCGGCGGCCTCCGCATCTCCCCGCCTCCACTCTCGCACTCCCTCCCACTGCAGCGGCCACTAGGGTTTAAACTTTTTCCTCCCCCGATCCGCCTCGCCGCCGCCCGCCCGCCGGAGACCGAGGATGGTGGGTCTGGGCTCGATGGGGTACGGGATCCAGTCGATGCTCAAGGAGGGCCACCGCCACCTCTCGGGGCTCGAGGAGGCCGTGCTCAAGAACATCGACGCCTGCCGCGAGCTCTCCGCCATCACGCGCACCTCCCTCGGCCCCAATGGTGAGTTTCGCGCGCTCTCGCGCCTTCCGCCCCGTCGCGCGCGCTGTGGGTTTGGGGTGGGCGTCTGTGCCGTTGCTTGGGGAGCGAGGGGGATCTGGACTCTGGAGCGAGGAGAGCGTGCTCGGTGGGTAAGCGTGAGGCCGCCGGATTGCGGGGTAGGGGGGATGGTCGGGTAGTGAAGGGGGATCTGGAGTAAGGAGTGAGCTTATTATTGGAGCTTAGTGGGGCAATATGAATGTTTTGGTAGTGTGAAGCAATTGGCGTACAGGCGCGCAGTTTGAAATCTCTTATTGGTGCGCAATGTTTGGATCACGAGCAATTAGATTGTCCAGGACCACTAGTATACCACCCTCTGTAAATCTCACCCGAATTACTTTCACTTAAGATGCTGAAAGGTTACGGCGGTCATTTAATTTTTCTTGTTTCCTGTATGCAGGAATGAACAAGATGGTTATCAATCACTTGGACAAGCTGTTCGTGACGAACGATGCTGCCACCATCGTGAACGAGCTCGAGGTTCAGCACCCGGCTGCCAAGATCCTGGTACTTGCCAGCAGGGCCCAGCAGGAGGAGATTGGGGATGGAGCCAATCTCACCATATCGTTCGCCGGTGAGCTGCTTGAGAAGGCTGAGGAGCTCATCAGGATGGGTTTGCATCCGAGCGAGATCATCATTGGCTACACCAAGGCCATCAACAAGGTGACTCACCCTCCCAATTGAATAGGGCACTAGGCTTTTGTGCTGTTGAATACCTGCAGTCTGATGGCAGGCTCTTTGTGCCTTTATATTTGGGAATGCAGACGATTGAGATCTTGGAGGACCTTGTCGAGAAAGGCTCAGAGAACATGGATGTGAGGAATAAGGAAGAGGTCGTGTTGAGGATGAGATCTGCTGTTGCGAGCAAGCAATTTGGTCAGGAGGACATACTGTGCCCTCTTGTGGCTGATGTAAGCTAATCCATAGCAGCTTATAAGGAGCTATTTCTTCCATGAACCATCCTGGTATCAACTAATGATGGGTTTGTTGTATCGTCTCACTCCAGGCCTGCATGCAAGTTTGCCCCAAAAATCCTGCAAACTTCAATGTCGACAATGTTAGAGTGGCTAAGCTGGTTGGAGGTGGTTTGCACAATTCTACTGTGGTTCGTGGGATGGTTCTAAGAAATGATGCTGTTGGGAGCATCAAAAGGGTGGAAATGGCAAAGGTAACCTCAGAATGCTACACTTAATTCATATTGCACATTGGTCGGTTATCTGTCAAAGTTCTATACGTTTATCCGTTCTATTAAGTTTTATGTTTCTTAATGGAAGGTGTTGTGACTGTAGTTGTGTAGTTACAGTGTATTTTCAAAAAGTAACAAGTATTTTGTTATGGTGCTCACCTATAATCATTATTTACACATGCCAACTTAATTGTGCATCTATGCTCCAATTCTGCAAGTGTAGCCATCATGAATCAGTTCTTTCATAGAGCGGTCACAACACAGTGCATTTAATGCACTTGTTTTACACTTGGTACAATTGTAAAGGTACACAGTGCTTAAAATGTCCAAAATTTACAATTCACAAAGTGTTACTTTTATGTATCTGTGTCCTTCAATTTTACATTTTATGTATCTGTGTCCTTTAATTTTACACTGCTGCTAAATGCAGTGAATGGAAAAGTTGTGAATTTTAACTGAGATATACATTAATATGTTATATTAAGCAGCTAGAAATTTAATGTGCGCTGATGATGTCTGGTGCTGTTTCTTTCTGAAGTCTAAGATCAGCCCCTATTTAGATTGCAGTATTTGCTGGTGGTGTTGATACTTCTGCAACTGAAACAAAGGGAACTGTGCTGATACATTCTGCTGAGCAGGTATGTTCTTACCATGATGAATTTTTCCCACTTTCTGCGATGAACATGTTCCTAGTTTCACCGCACTCTTTATAGTCTTTGTGCGTTTCAAAACTAAGTTGACTTCTATTTAAAAGGTATAGTCTTGCATTCTGTAGTAGTGTACATCCAACAGCATGTTGCTTATTTTTATTTCATGGATTTGTCTCATATGCAGTAAATTTGGTTTCAACTTTCACTGTGTCCTAATAACACTTTGAAGCACGTGATATTCCTTCGCTTTTATGGTGCATGGAAAGCTCTGTAATCTGCAAATTGCTTTTGCAGCTAGAAAATTATGCTAAGACCGAGGAAGCTAAGGTGGAGGAGCTTATCAAAGCTGTTGCTGACTCAGGTGCCAAGGTTATTGTCAGTGGCGCAGCAGTTGGTGATATGGCACTACATTTCTGTGAACGTTACAAGTTAGTTGCCTCCTGATCTGAACAGTTTTGTGCCATGCTTTTCTTTGTTGAAAAATTCTTTTAGACTGGGAGAGCAATTGTATATACTTTATCCTCTCTAAAACCCTCAATTCGTGTTGTCTTCAAGAAAGTATCTCAAAGCTTGATTTTAAGTGTTGTAGCTGTTAACCATTGCTTGCTATGTCCATTCACTTATTGATGTTCTGTTTGCAGACTAATGGTTCTGAAAATCAGCTCTAAGTTTGAACTGAGAAGATTCTGCCGTACTACTGGGGCTGTTGCAATTGTAAGTTCTGCTTTTAAAATATGCTTGCTGCATAGCATTTAAGCATACTTTTTTCTGATTTTGCATGTTTTTTTGAAACAGTTGAAACTTAGCCAACCAAATGCGGACGAATTAGGATATGCAGACTCTGTTTCGGTGGAGGAAATTGGTGGTGCTCGAGTATGTTGTCCCCCTTTGTGTATTTGCGGAAGATATAGTTTGTGCTTCATTCTTTCCTTACAACATTTAGTTTGTTCTATAGGTGACTGTTGTCAAGAATGAGCAAGGTGGAAATTCTGTGGCTACTGTTGTCTTAAGAGGCAGTACTGACAGTATACTAGATGATCTTGAAAGAGCTGTTGATGATGGCGTCAATACATACAAGGTATATCTGTGAAATCTGATTTTGTCTACTTTTCATTGTTTTAGTACAAAAGATATACTTTACACTTGTTTCTTCCTGTTTAATTAATTTGTCTGACTGTTGGTGTTTATACTAGTCAATGTGCAGGGACAGTCGGATAATTCCTGGTGCAGCTGCAACAGAAATAGAACTGGCAAAGAGATTGAAGGAGTTTTCTTTGAAGGAAACAGGGTAAGATATTTTTGTCATGTACCATGTTAGCTCGAGGACATGTGAATCCCAACATTCTAGTTGAAAACAGAAGGATCTTAACATGTTGCATTAGCTTGCTAGTTTATGACAAGGTTCATTGATGTGTATGGAATCCAGTATGATGTCAATTTATTGGGACATGATAGATGGGACAAAAATCATTTGATGCCTTTCTTTATTGTCATATTTAGAAGCCAGTGGCGAGTTTATAGTGTTTTATAGTTTAGTTGGGCCTCATCTATATAATCTGTCAACTGTTTTGTTATCACTAACAATTTTTGTAGTTTAGTGGATGATACCATGAAACTGTGAATTATATAGTATGTTTCTCCTCATTAATGTTGATGGTTAACTAATGCAGGTTGGACCAGTATGCCATTGCAAAATTTGCTGAAAGCTTTGAGATGGTTCCAAGAACCCTATCTGAAAATGCTGGACTTAGCGCGATGGAGATAATATCTTCCCTTTATGCTGAGCATGCTGCTGGGAATACAAAAGTTGGTATTGACCTGGAGGAAGGTGCTTGCAAGGATGTCTCTGCCTTGAAAATATGGGACCTCTACGTCACAAAGTAAGTCAGTGTATTAACATTTTGGATGAACAAATGTAGTTAGAAATCATGAGAAAGCTGTTTTGAATATGCTTTTTTTTAATCTTTATAGCTAGTGTGTCTCATGGAACTAGAACATGTAAATCACCGACTCATCGTGGTGCTGCTAGGTTTGTCATAGATGTTGTCATAGGTGCACCACAGTTGTCCTCGTACGCATTATGTGTTTCAAATTTGGGGCATGGGTTGGCACAATTTCTGTATTGGTATCAGCTGTTTTTGCTTGTCTTTATGTTTCGCTTCGCTTATTTTCGCCTGCACAGGTTTTTTGCCCTAAAATACTCTGCTGATGCTGTATGCACCGTACTACGGGTTGACCAGGTAAGGATGCCAATCAAATGTTATAATTCTTTTTAGACAATAAGATTATATGAGGTTCATAAGTTGGATTCATAAACTATTGCAGATCATCATGGCAAAGCCAGCAGGAGGGCCAAGAAGAGATGCCCAGCCTGGTGGCGGGATGGATGAGGATTAGTTTCACATTTTCGCTTTTGTACTCTTGTTTTCATTGTGTCACGCTTGCGAGATTTCAGATCAGGGAACATCTGTATCTTATCTAGGCTTTGGTTCTGTAGAAGATTTTGGGTGCCTGGAGTTCACGTTTGTGAGGGTTGCATGGTTGAGCTAATATCCCATGGGGAATTTGGGAGTCTTTTCCTGGTGTATTGCGATGCTGATGTATCAAATGATTGACTCCAGGGTTTGTTCTTTCAGTTTATCACACAAACTGAGCTCATGTAACTCCGGGGTTTGTTCATCTGAGTTCATTTAAGTGATACTTTAGTTCTACTTGGAAGACTGAAGTTGTCTTGATGGTTATTAGTTTGGTAACGTTGAATGCAGTCAATTTACAAAGGCAGGGTGCCTCCTTTGCTCCGTTGGTGAGCATTGTACCTCCACTGATAGCCCTTGTAAAGCTGCACGAGGTGAGTTGATGTTATAAGGGTTGCTGGAGGCGTCGAACTTTGATGCTTAATTGCGCATGGCTATCTCGCTAGCCCTAGCCATAAATCATTCTTCTATATTCGTAAGATAGCGTTGAGTACTCTGTTTTAAAATCTTTAACACTGTTGGCTACGTATCATTTGTTTGGTTATGACTTGTTAAATCATACATTTTGTTGTGATTGGTTGTAACATTAAAGGTATTAAAGGTACTTTATGTATGACTTAAATTTTTGCATATTTACACTAAATTATTAATAAGGAAAATGGTCAAAAGTTGTCTTCAAAACTTGAGGGTATAAGATATTTTGAGAAAAGGTGGAATACTAAATAATTGTATTGTCTAAGTTGGAAAATGGGTTCTCATTCTTCACTTTTGAGGAGTCAAAGGCCACTTTTATTTATATTATATTATATTATATTATAGTGTTCTCTTTCTTCACTTTTGAGCGTAGTGCAAAGTTTCAATGTACGGTTACCAATAATAACACATCATCTAAATAGATTTGGACGTATGAATGTTACATTATGCGATTTCACAGGTTAACCATAATATCTAATCGTTGCATGGTTTATGGATTCAATGTACCACATGTAATCGTTTGATTATATGCCACACTCGATTGAGAATCCATGTGAGGATAAGACGAAGGAGCCCCTGTGCTAGTTTATATGAATTCAATGTAACATATGAATTATGCGCCACGTGTAATTGTTTCAATTATAACTAGAAGATGCATGGCCATACGCGTGCTGGATCGAGAATCCATGTGACGACAAAATGAAGGAACCACAAATCCACAATGCTGGTTCCATCCATGTTATAAGATGGTGAGCACAGGCTCTCATCGTGAATAAACTCTCTCCTTCTCTCTTTACAAATATCCTACCATTGTCGAAAAAATACTTCCGTGTCATATCAGTTTAATGAGAATAAAATCTTGTTGAAACTTGCACTGGGAATGACTTGTGATTTTGTAAGTGCACTAATGGGCATTTATAGAGTTGTGCGCTTTATGGACATTCATAACTTCCCTTCCCAATCTCGGAACAACGTAATGCAGAGGAAATTATTTACAAAAGAAGCATTTATAATTATAAATATATTATAAATACTTTATAGTTTTCTAAAACGGCTTCTCCTAAGTTTTCATCTTTCATCGTTAAAAAGTAGTTCCCTCGTACCATTATCATTTTTAGATAAAAATTTCATTTCATCTTGAGGTTTAGGTTTCAAATAAACAAATTTTCTTCTTCACGTAGCTTATCCTTACATTTTTCATCTCTTAAGGATAGGATGATCGTATCTTCATTTCAGTAACACCCACTCATTCCATTCACCTTTTTTAGGGGTAAAATAGTCATTTCCCCTACAGTGGCCAATTTGTAATTTCACTAGCCGAAAGCAAAGCCCTAAAGCAAAAATCCCCCAAATTTTCCCCTCGCCCAAACCTCCACCGCCCCATTACGCGCGCCCCTCCTCCGCCCTCCCGCTGCGGGCCTGCGGCGACGGGCGGCACGCCGGCGCATTCCTTTCCTAGCGGCGACGACAGTGCGAGTGGCGCCGCCCGCCAGTTCTCCGTCGGGCGCTTCGCCGGCTAACGGGCATCCGACAGGGGTATGCCCACCCATTCCCCTCCCTTCTCGTCGTGCTGCCCGAAATCGAACACCGAAACCACTAACGTATGGTATCTGTATTCGGATCTGATCATGATTTTACCACACCCATGTCCTACACTGGGTCGGCCCCTGATTCGCTAGACAATCGCTACACTGCTCGTGTCTAGGGAGTTCGTGATCCTGTACGAGGGCAGAGCAGCGCCGTGGTGAAAGCAGAAGAGAGCCAGAGGGAAATGAAGGGCGAGTAGGAAGGAGATGAGCAGTATCAGCCTATTAGGAAGGAGGGGAATGGTTAGATTTTGGTGGTATTATTAAATGTATCAGAAATTAGCAAATATCATTTGACGCCTTGACGGTTTATGTAAAAATGTGTTAATGTTGGGTGCTATGTACCTGTGTGCTCATTCTGATGTAGCTGTGAGTGGTGTTTTGCTTTGCCTGAACGTATTCTGATTTGGTTTCTAGGATAGTCTGCTTGTTTCTGATAACTGGTAAGTCTTTATTTTGGTCATTCGAATGAGTATGTTTTCTATTTTCTAGTAACCTAGCTTTTTCTCTGGCCTTGTGCTGTATCTCTTTTACTGCAGAGGATGCAGCCTTAAGTCTTAGCACTATTCATACAGCCCAGAAACTTGGAGGTACATAAATTGATATTTGTGTGGGAATGTAGACTTTGGATAGGCTTAGATCGAATTAGATGCACAAATAATCAGTGTTCCAGAGACAGGTCGTCCAGGCCACATAGCATGATCGGGCCTCCTACCTGTTGCTGTGTGATTGCCGTTTAGATTTTTGACCTATAGTCAGGCTGATTAGGCTTTACAATCACTATGAGTTAGGTAACTGAATGAATAATTCTTGCAATAATAGTGAATATTGCTACTTATTTGTTATGCTTCGTAGAGTTGTTTTTGCAACATGCGTACCATTCTGTACACCTGTGACAGTGCATTGGCTGGAGAATTCGTTTCTGATTCATTATGAATCTTGCATCCTCTGTTCATACCTGTCATACCCTCTGTGTGCGCATGCACGTGTTTGTGTGTGTCATCTTCTTACTGAAAAAAAATGGTAACTCTGTTCTGAAAATTACATAGCTGGAACATGTTTAATATTATGCTGTGTGCACAGTTTAAGGTCCAATTTGTCAGAGACAACAGAGGACACAAAAGTAGCACATGTGAATATTGTATGATTCAATGCTTGTTAATTTATTGATACATGTATGTGGATGAATTTCGTCATGAAATCTGTTGTGTGCGATTGTGCAGGTGACACTGCATAACAATTATTTCATTCAGGAAAAAAATGGAGCGATGAATCATAAACGGTTCACAAGGATGACCCGGGGTTGCTGTGGGGTTTCATAGGCACACCAGGTAACCCCTGTTCATAATAGTTCCCTTTCCTCTTAACATGCGCACTGAATGAAAAAAATGATATATTACACACACCTATTAGTCTTAATCAGTTTATATGCCTCTTTGGATTTGGGTCATTTCAATTGGGCTTACAATCATTTCCTACTTGTCAGCTATGTTTGCTTTTAATGTAAGTGCTAAGTTTGCCTCGTTGGGGTTTCAGGGTAATATGACTCTCTGCAATAAAAGTAGAAGAGGCTAATATGTAGCAAGGGGTTTCAGGGTTCGATAAACCAATAATATTTCTTTGGTATGGTTCCCACAGAGTGACACTGTTAATGAGGGTAGCACATAACTGTTTGGAGAAGAGGGGGAACACAACTAAAATATCAGTGAGGAATGAGGATTGGTGAAATTGAAGTCTGTATGTTATGCACATCTCTGTTAGTTTGTTTCCAGCTATACTGAGAATCTATGTTACTTTTCATACTTGTTATGATTCTGTACAGTTAAGTATGCATATATGTTAGGAGAGGCCTCTACATAGTGAGTGTATTGTAATTGTTTGCATCAATTAGATAATTTGTCATCCTCCTGTTTACTTCTCTTACTTGGGCCCCATCCTACTCCTTCCCAGCCCTTTGAACACTACATTGCAGTTGCAATTGGCTGCTGGTGTTAATCTCTCTAGAATCGATGGGGATGCCACTCTCTTAACTCTATTCTAGCTCACCATTTTTTAATTTAACAACTAACTAAATTAGGATAGTAAAGATAAAGAGTCAAGTATTTGTTGTCACTTTGCTTCTACTTTGAGTGCCTTAACTCATCTCACTGCAAATGTTTTTGGTCACTAAATGATGCATGATGCAAACAATGTTAACAGGTCTTGCCCATCGACAGCTACTACCTTGTGGTATTCTTTGATGACAGCCAACCACTGAAGCCACATCTATTTTCCCAAGAAAGTTGATACATTTAGAGGATAAAGAATACTGCTATACACTCAAATGCGCCACTGTAAGTGATGCAATACTGATGTAAAATTTTCTTTTTGTCGATTTTGATCTTTGTCCATGCTTTACCTATGTGTCTTGTTTTTTTCTGTCTCCTGTTATAGTGTTATTTTATCATTGCCTTTGTGATGATGTGCCATTGGATGTGTTGAAAAGCTTATTATTTACAATGATATATGAATATATCATATACAGTGTCAGCAGGTTTATTTTATATGTCCACTTCTGTTTGTTGACTCGGTGCTACATCAGACACTGCATTTTTTTTAAAGTTATATACATACTTGTGGATTTGCTATTCATTTGGGATGAGAATTTTTCTTTTCTTCATTTAGAGTGAGTATTTGGATCATTCCTCATCCTTTCCCTCATCTGATAGTTGTGCAGCTAAAAGCTTATATTTAGAGAAGGGCTAGATTGGAATACTACCCAAATGTTTTATGACAATTATGGGCAAGATCATATGGGTTTAATATGCATATATAAGAAAAATATTGGTTGGAATGTGTTATAGATAGAATCATTGAGTATTCTTTCATGCTTGATCTCGTTTTACTCCTGATTCTTTTTAATTCAACTACTATTAAAATAACAGAACTAGCAATTCTGTCAACTGAATTATGAAGAAGAGGTGCTACTAATGCTATTGTTTTAAGGCATGTTTTCAACTACTAAGCACTATTTTCCTTTTTATAAATTTTCTGGGCTGATGCACTAAAAGGTTTTGGCATAATATTGCTTGAGAAAATGATCCAAAGGTGTTCGTTAACTTTTGAATAGTTTCTACATAATGAATGACATTTTTTCCAGAGTATACTCATCAGGGCCATTTTGTGCTGTACTTTACAGAGAATATGATCGACTGCAATAGAGAAGAGGCCTTCAGGGCCAGGGAAATGGCTGTAAAGAAGATGGAAAATAGAGATTTTGTTGGTGCTGAGAAGATTGTACTTAAAGCTCAAAAGCTTTTTCCAGAGCTTGAGAATATATCTAAGCTGTTAACCATCTGTAATGTGCACTGCGCAGCAGAGTTAAGGGTGAATGGAGAGATGGACTTGTATGGAATCCTTCAAGTGGAGGAAGGAGCAGATGAAGCCTTGATAAGAAAACAGTACCGCAAGCTTGCATTTTCACTTCATCCTGATAAAAATTGTTTTGTGGGTGCTGAAGCAGCTTTCAAGTTGGTTGCTGAAGCTCATTCTGTACTATGTGATCCCACAAAGCGATCCCAGTATGACCTGAAAAGGAAGAGTGGGTTTAGAAATGTGCCAAAGCCAGCTAAACAGCAGCCATCAAAGAAAGTTGATTCAAATAAACGGAGCAGGCCTGGACTTGGAGAAACATTTTGGACCATATGCTCACACTGTCAGATCCGATACCAGTACTACATCAAGGTCTTGAACACCATGGTCCAATGTATGAGTTGCAAAAGGAATTTTTTTGCATATAATCTTTATGAACATCCCATGCCCACTTCATCAAGTGTACCCAATGGCTCCCAAGTTCCTGCAAACATGTTTCCAAACAAGCAGCGTGACACTCAGAGTCAACAAGGTCACCCTGTGAAGCCTTCATGTACAGGTAGAGGCACCAATGTGAAGCCAAATGGTTCTCAAGACCCTTCACACATGTTTCCAAATCAACAGCATGGAGTTCCCTGTCAAAATTCTCATCCTGAGAAGCCTTCTGCAGGTGGAAACACAGATGTGAAGCTGAGGATGAATGTGGCCCAACATGATGAATACATGAAAGGGTATAGTAGGCCAGTTTGTGATGAGAAGGCTAATCACCCAGACACGTCAAGGGGGAAATTTCAATATTCAACACTGAATCAAGAGAAATCTTCTGTCCCAACTGAAAACAGGAATATGCATGGAAGGTCAATGCCAGATTCTTCTGATCCAAACATTTTCAACAAACAGAAATTGGTTAGAGAAGATGCATCAGCGAAGCCAGATGCTATGAATATGCCTTGTTCTGCAAAGCTTTCTTCTGTAGGTAGACAAACAGATGCAGATTCAAGGATAAATGTTGCGGGCAGAAGATCAATGCAAGATCCTGTTGATCCAAACATTACTGACAGAAGGAACTTGACTAGAGAAGATGCATCTACAGTGCCTAGTGCTGCAGGATCCTCTGGTACCCGAAGGTCAGGTAGAAGGAAGCAAGATGCTGATGGAAATATTTTCCTGAACATTGATACCAAAAAGAGGCAGAGGAAGAATGATTTTCCATCTAATGTTAGACAACCAGATCCACCTCATGTCTCCAGCAATGTTGACGTCCAAGAGATGGAAAAAACTACTGATACAGGTGATCAGGGAAATATCAAGGAAGAAGCCCCTGAAGTTGATACAAGTGATGAAGACAATATCAAGGAAGAAGCTCCTGAAACTGTGAGCGAAAAGAAACCTTCCTATTCTGAGGTGGTAACATTTCCTGATCCAGATATCTTCAATTTTGAGGAGTTCAGGGATATCAATCTGTTTGCAGTTGGTCAGATATGGGCCCTCTATGATAATCTTGATGGCATGCCAAGGTATTATGCTCGAATAAAGCAATTTGATGCCTCCAACTTCAAAGTGCATTTGGCTTGGCTGGAGTATGATGCGATGGATGAAGCTGAGGAGTGTTGGACCAATGAAGAACTGCCTACTGCCTGTGGAAACTTTTGCCTTGGGAAAGGAACTGACGTATCACAAGATAGGTCCATGTTTTCTCATATTGCTGCATGGGTGAAAGGTAAAAAAAGGAATTCGTATGTCATATATCCTAATAAGGGTGAGGTGTGGGCTCTTTACAAGGGGTGGAGTATGGAATGGAGCTCTGATGCAGATAACCATAGATCATATGAGTACGAGGTTGTGGAAGTCCTATCAAATATGTCAGTCAATGATGGTGCCACTGTTATCCCACTGGTCAGGATCAAGGGATTTGTCAGTTTATTTGCGACAGCTAAGGATAAATCTTCGTTTGTGATACCATCAAGTGAGCTTCTCAGATTCTCTCATAGCATCCCGTTTTATAGGACAAACGGGAATGAAAAGGTTGGTGTCCCAGGAGGATTTCTGGAACTTGACAATGCATGTCTCCCTGCTGACCTGGATGCAGCATTCTCTTCTGTTACTCTTGACTCTTACATGTCTCTTGGCAAGAAAGAAAGCGGCACATTTGTTGATATGACCACTGACAATACAAGTCGTAGAGCGGATCCTGGAGATGAGCAAATTGCTCAGAAGGAGAACAACTCTGAAGCACATGCTTGCCAACCTCCTGAACAAAATACGACCTCGAAGAAGACTGCCGGTGATGCCAATGAATTTGGTGATTTCTCTCTGCAAAACGACATTCCCCCCAGCGTATATACATATCCTGATTCTGATTTCCACAGCTTTGAAGAAGGTCGCTCCTGTGAGAAGATTTTACGTGGACAAATATGGGCCTTGTTCAGTGAGGTTGATAAATTTCCCAAGTTCTACGCCTGGATAAGAAAAGTCAAGCAAGAGCCTTTCAGGGTGCAATTGGTCTGGCTTGAGGCTTGCCCTGAACATGAACAGGAGAAGCGATGGTTGGAGCAGGACATACCCATCAGCTGCGGCACTTTCAGGGTCGTCCGAAACTGGAATGCCATGTATGACACAATGGACACCTTCTCCCATGAAGTATACGCCAGAGACACCGGCACAAGGTGGGAGGTCACAATCACCCCGGAAGCAGGCGAGATCTGGGCCATCTACATGAACTGGGCGCCCGACTGGGTCCCGTCCAGCACCGGTGCCTGCGAGTTCGCAATCTGCGAGGTCATCAACCGCACCGAAGCCAGCACGAGCGTCGCCTTCCTGGCCCAGGTCAGCGGGTACCTATCCGTGTTCAGACCCGACAAGCAGAAAGGCGTCCTGGAGGTACCCGCTCGGGAGAATCTGAGGTTCTCCCACCGGATCCCCTCGTTCCGCCTGACGGAAGAACAGGGCGGCAAGCTCCGGGGTTTCTACGAGCTCGACCCCGCCTCCGTCCCCGATGCCTTCCTTTACAGGGACACCTGACCCGACGACGACGATTACTACTACTCGCAAATGTTGATGCAGACTCTAATGTAGTTGAACCGAAGTCGACTCGTGCTAGAATTATTTGTCTTGTTAAATGTCAGGCTATCGATTTATAGGGGGTACATATACGCCGGTAAGCTTAGACTTACTGAAACCGTACGTGCGGATACAGCTGGGGGGGGGGGGGGGGGGGGGGCGATTTTGTACTCTCTGCTGGTGCGTCAAGTGGTAACTGTCACCAGTTGCCTGTGGAGTAAAATTGTCGCCTGCTGTGTGCACTTGGTGGTTACAGTGGCTTGCAAATTGCAATCAGTGAAAGTAACTCTGGTTTTCCAGGCTTCTCACATGTCGTGTGTGTTCAATGGCATGCAGTATTGTCTTACTTGTGCACTGTGGTTGAACTGTGAGATACTTTGCGTCTGTGCCGTGACCTGGACGGTTTAAATGTGGAGATGTTCCGATGTAACTAACTTGGACGGCTAAATTATTGCCTCCAAATGCTGCCTTTGCTCAAGCAATAAAACTGCTGTAACGTACGAAAATTCTTGTGTGTGGTGACTCGTAGTGTTTGTGAGCTTGTCCATGGTGAACCAAATCGAAGCTAGGTCGCGGCACCGGCTGCCACGTCGGCGGCACGCACGGTCCGGGCTTTGGCGCCAGCACTTTGTACACTTGGCAGCCTGAGCTCGGGCCGAGGCTGGCTGGGCTCGGATGGGCCATACCGTAGGCCGAAGGGCTCTCTCAGCCGGACATAGCATATCCAAGCTAGTTTTCCTGCACTCTTCGATGTACTTGGTTCTCCATGGAAACTCTTGCAAGCGCCAAGGATTCGCAATTTCGTTCCATGCGTTGCCTCCACATCAGCGCTAGGCAATATTTCATCCTATGCCGAAAATTTGCAGACCACCATGGCCTTAAGAAGCTCTTCACGAGCTGATGCTGCCCATGTCATCGCTGAGTTGCTGCCTTGCTGACCAGGTAATTTGTCCCCTGAATTGCCTTGACGTGCTGCTGGCCTGTGGCTTGGCTCCGGTGGGCTTGGCTGGGCTGGGATGCTTAATAAACTCATTGTTGAGGCCCAGTAATAACAAGCCAAAAATATGTGCAAACAGCACCACGTGCGTATTCTGCAGCACTGCTAGTGTCCGGACGTTCAATAGGAAGTTTTTACACTTGGATATGATGGCAAGGAACTTCGGTTGATCATGGTATATTTGAATTGCAACCGAAACTCACGCATATCAAAACTTCTAATATCTTGATAAAAAGAAGATAAAAAGAAACTTTTGGTATTGAAGTCAGAATGTTCGGTTAAATATTTTGGCGCAGGCAAAGACCGGGTAAGCATAACGAGAGGATCGTATAATGATTTTGGTTCCTTGCATTATAATAACTTCCATACAGAGATTGCGGATGAGATGCTTAACTAGCATGTTCATCGTGAGGCACGTTTTCGTGTCAACATAAAGCAAAATCGGGCGCATAATCTTGCTCTAGCAAATGCCTTGGTAACAAGCTCTGCCGTCACTGAGCGTAACAGTTCCTGGCGGTTCCTTTGTCCAGTTCTCATTATGTTTCATAATCATTAATTAAACATCATAGAGTGCTAGATTAGATAGTCCCATCTTTATCCTCTGACACATAACTCATGAGCTGTCGATCGATATTTCCATTTTACGTTCATGCTATTATTTGCTAAAAACATTTTCAGTTTATTTTGAGCTTGTATCTTCCACATAAGCGAGGGGCACATGTCCCCACCCACTATTAAAAATTAAGGTGCAATCATAACTAGCTATGGTTCATTCATCGCTTCATTGGTCAGGTCAAAAAAACTTTGTACTCTCGTGCTGATCCTCGCGCTCTTCCATGTATGATATATCTAACGCAATGTGCAGAGACGCCAGTCGAACAATGGTACTCATCAATCCCAAATTATAAGTCATTCTAAGAATCTTGAAAAGTCAAAGTATCTCAAGTTTGACCAAATTTATATGATAATATAATAACATTTATGATGTCATTTAAGTATCATTAGATTCTTCATCAATTATATTTTTTAGTATACCTATTTGATGTTACAAATCTTTATAATTTTATCTATAATTTTGATCAAACTTGAGATGCTTTGACTCTCCAAGATTTTTGGAATGACTTATAATTTGAGATGGAGGGAGTACATGTTTTGAATATCGGGGAATGAAAAGATGGTAAGTACGGTACTATCTAGGGTTAACAACGAATGGAAAAATTGAATGTTTACTGTATTATTAAAAACCATAACATATTCAAAAATAAAACTCTAACCAAGACCTCTTATGGTGCATATATAATAAAGTATTAATCAAACTACATCTGTTTGTGCTTTGCAGGAACTGTTGGACGAAACCACGTACGTGTCCACATTGATTGTCGGACAAGCAAACGAGCACCTCTTTGACAGGATGGTTGTGCTTCTCAATTGGCACGGCTGCTTCACCCTGTATGCAAAATACCACGACGTTGTTGTTGACCATGTTAGCCACATACACACTGTTAGGCTTGGTACAATTCCATGTGCCATAGAATGGATTGTCTAGACCAACAAATAGGGTTGCGCCGCATGGGTCGCCATGTCTCTCTTATATCGTCACACTTGAATAGTGGCATGCCATGAGGTTTAAACAGTATGTCCATATTCATTTCTGATGTACAGGAAGTGCAGCAGAATACGGGAAGACTGAACCAGACCAGTTACCTGCTCACCTAACAAAACTTTGTATATTTAGACATATATAACCAGGAACAGAAGACATCAAAATGTAAAAAAGGACCAACATAACTTTTTCAGTAACGCCAAATGGCTATAAGAGGACCAAGTAGAAGTAATATTTCATCTGCAGAAATGGAATGCTAAACATTTCAGGCTTTCCCGGATAACTGAAACTTTTTTAGCAAGCAATGGTTTCCATTGAAATTTGACAATCAATTCACTACATTGGATATCCAGAAAGGCGCATTTCCCCAATCCAAAGCATCTGCCTTACACCAAAAATTTCTTAACAATCACTCACCACATGGATAGAGAAAATGTTTTTTTGTCTTTTGCAATATCACTATACTGACCACAATAATTTTATTCTACACTCGAAACTCTCCAGGTGATAATTAACATGCCATGGAAATTAACTGAATTTCTTTAGCAGTAGTTTGAGCTCAACATCAGATATTTGATTATTTGGTTTGCATATCACCATCAAGCATTGACTTATCCCCAAGAGTTTGCAGATGCAAGCCATGTCAGTTAAATTGCAACAACATTTCAAGGCAAACCAGGAAAACTTCAGCCATAATGTAGAAAACTGCAGCATAGACACGGTTTCCAAAAAACATGCCACAACAGGATCAACACTACACGAGCACACCACGGTTGCAAAAGATGAGCTCACAGTTAGTTGGGTGATAATCCTGTACCAGGAACACCACTACCATGCTCAAAGTCTCCGCCGGCATCACTGTTTTAAGTTGAAGAAGTGCTTATTAGAAAAGTTGCAGCAATGAGAGGCAACAGATTATGGTGCCACGAATCCACAGATCAAAGTGGTGAATTACATGGTGCCTAACAAAATGAGATGCCATCCAAGTGAGAAAAGGAATTGTTCAAATCTAAACCGATGCCCAAAAAAAGCCACTTGCCTGAATAGCAAATCGATGAGTAGTTCTTTTACAAGATCTGTGAACCTGTAAACCTCTGCATTTGGACAGAAAGAAAAATAATTTATATGTGTAAGATCAATTGATTTTTAGATACCGGCAACTAAAGAAATGATCAACCCTGACATTTAGCGCTACCCCGTCGGCCCTGACCTTGGAGGACTTACTTTCAAAATTGAGAAATTGGTATATCTATGTTTTTCAACTTCAGCCTACATTGCCAAATCATGATCATAGGCTAATCAATCCTTGTCTTGTTTGTTGGATTAAATTCTATGCGGCAATACAAACAAGTAATTGAGTTGAAATTTCCCCTGTACAGTGCAATGCCGTCCTCCATCATTGCATCAATAAGTGACACCGCCTCCTTTCACAATGAACATTCACTGCTGGTATCCATTTAGTAATTACACTATATATTGTTGTTTCTATTCTGAATACACTGTATAAGGCAACAGAATAAGTGCTACTGATTGCCCTACCCAGTGGCGGACCCAAGGATTAAATCGAGCCCGGGCAAAGCCTAAGGTGCCTTTCTTATCTCCAGCAGAAGGTTGATTTAGCTCAAGAGTAGCACCCTTGTTGATCGTTGTCAACAGTCAGTCAGTCACCACCTGGAAGCCGCTGGAGCCTACAGTATCTAAAAAACACAGGCATGCACGCCAACATAACACACACACACACACACCAGACCTCTAAGGAACTCATAGTATACTGGATTTTGTACTTACAGATACAGCAACTAATGCAGGCACCATGAAAACATTATAAAAATCACAAATCTGGGTTCCATCTCTTTCAAAATTGGAACTATTCCCCTGCACGATTGGTGAACAGTCAAAGAAGAATCTCGGTTCTTATATATAATTTCTAAATTTTATAGCAAAATTGAAATAAAAACAACAATTAAATTCCCCACCTGAGCTGCGATGTCCCTTCACCATACAACTGTGTCAAAGATATACCTAATAACTGTTTGGATCCAAATCTCCTAGAGTGATTAGGAAACAGCCTCCAGGTTTTTGACAGGTTCGGAAACAAACAATGAATATTCTGATTGAGCTAGTTCATTTGGCAAAACAATATATATTGTCAATAAGCATTGTTCCTGTCAAAAGAAGGGTAAGTTTCAATAGTTAATAAATTTACAAATAGACAAAACTATCAGTATGCTAAAAACAGGATCTGCAGGAATACAATGCTTCCTAATTTTTCTATACCCCTCATGTAAAATATTGGGGAAGTGAAACATGAAATGGAAACAGGAAAAACTAAAGGCTATTCCACACCCGTACTCCTAAGTCCTAACCAGCTGAGTCCTTGCTGATTTTTTACCTCCTACCGTACTACTTCACATACATTTACCTATAAAACCATGGCTGATGGCGGAAACTGGATCTCAGACACGATTGTGCAAATAAAAATTTCTTATAAGCACCAGTGAAGTGTCACTAAAGCTGAGGATAACAGAGTTGTCGAGGAAATAAATACCATAAATGGATAACAGAGTTGTTTTGCCTTAAACCAAAAATTTCTTAACAATCACTCACAACACGGACACAAAGCTTTTAATTTCTTCCAGAAATAGTTCCCATGCAAATCAAACAACACTCAAATTTCTTTCTGAAAGAACATCAGCTGGTCATTCTGTCTGAAATAGTGGAAATATTAGCATGGAGAAAATCATGTTGGTGGAAATATTGGCTTGGAGAATATCAGCTGTCCTACCCTTATATTCAGAGACCTGTATAGTCAAGTGCAATGTCTGGCTTCATACTTAAACTATATTCACAGACCTATATCCTAACCTTATATGTCCACCGACAAAACAATATGAAATGTGGGACAAACACCGGACAAGAACAAAAAGGGCGATGCAAATAGGTTTCTAGTAGATCCAACTAATAACAAGAACTAATCCGCCCAAGATAAGGTAGGGGAAGAGATGATACTACATGATTCTTGCGAGCTCGTTTGGTGAGGCCGATTGAATCAGCAAGGGGCAACAAGATGTGGAGTTCCATGTGTGTATTTGGCGGCTGCAGGGGTGGGCTGCACGGAGCTTCTTCTCCTCCGCCGTCGGAGGATGACGCCGACAGCGAAGGGAGCGCCTCCTTCACGCAAGACGACTGCACGGAGTCTCTGCTGCTCCACTCATCATCGGAGGAGTATGCCAGCAGTAATAGGGGCGGCTCCGTCACCTTCCGCACGGGCACGCTCGGCCGCAACTCCTTCAGCAACAACAGCTGCCGGGCGTCGTAGGACTGGGCAGGAGAGGCGCAGCACGGACGGACGGGGACAGAGGAGCGACGTCCGTGACGATGGTGGTGCCCGTGCGCCGCGGGTAGGGGATGCCGGAGGGAAGGGAGGAGGCGAGGAGCTGATGCCTGAGCGCCGGGCGGCGTCGGTGGACAGAAGGCAGTGGAGGTGAGAAGGCGGACAGAGGTGGCGGCGCTCACGCAGGTGGACGATGGCGGGGGCCGCGACACAGCTCGCTCGGCCGAACCACAGCGGGCGGGGCTCGCGGAAGGAGGAAGTGGTGCGGATGGCTGCGGCCCTGACGCGGGTGGGCGGCGGCGGGGTTCCTTCTCGGGTGGAGCCAGGCTAGCTCTTCTGCAAGCCGACGCCGCCGCGGACCCGCCTCCTGTCGCGGGCGGACGGGGAACCCCTCGCGGTGGAGGACGGGGGCACCTCACGCTGGAGGACGGTGGTGGCTCTCGCGGGCGGATGGGGGCGGCGGATCGAGCTTGGTGAATGGCGAAAAAACACCGGAGGCGTGATTAGCAGGCGACGAAGGAAAGAGACGGTGATTGCGGGCGGGTAGGAACGCGGCAGACAAGGAAGGGACGGGAGAGGAGCCGTGAGGGATGAAAACGGACGGGAACTGGTGGGAAACCCTCTGTTCTGCATTTTATCACTGTGAAAACAGGGTCCTTGTTTAGTTCACCCCCAACTCCCAACTTTAGCACTATGCAAAAAGAAGATTCCCATCACATCAAACTTGCGGTACATGCATGGAGTACTAAATGTAGATGAAATTAAAAACTAATTGCACAGTTTTGTTGTATTTTGCGAGACGAATCTTTTGAGCCTAATTAGTCAATGTTTGGACAATAATTCACAAATACAAACGAAACGCTACAGTGTGCTACAGTGCTGTAACAGTAATTTGGCACCTCCAAACTTTGGCAACTAAAACAAGGCCAGGATTGCGTCTGAAATAGGCAGGAATGGGAGCGGGAGCGGAAGCGGGAGCGGGATGAACGGGACTACGGAAATAGGCGGTAACGGGTACTCATACTTTAATACGCACATATACAACATTGTTAGTTTTTTAATAGTTGCTAACTATATTTTGGTACCTCTAAGGACTTTTAGGCTAATGATATTTCATGAAACATGTGGCTAGCATGACCTCTTGAGCCATAAGAGGTGTGAGCTAGGCCTAGGTAAATGCTAATGCATATTAAGTCTATCCTAGATTTATCAAATATGGGATAAATACGGGTCCATCCCGGTTAAAAACGGGATCCCCTAAAAAGGGGTGGGATAGACCCTCTCTCGCCTGTCACATTCTCGAATTTGTCCGTAAATATGAAAATGGGCGGATCAAATGTGAAAAGGGGACGGGACAGTGCGGGATTTATCCCGTCTGTTTTCAACCCTAGCCGTGATCGATGGAGACGAGCCACGGGTACGTGCGGGCAGGTAAGTAAGCAGTCGCGGTGACAAAAACTTGAAATCGGTGGGAACATTTTAGAAAACCGAATTTTTCAGTTAACCACCCCTTTCGTCACACCTTCGGACCAGCATATGGACCCTCTGCGAGGGGTACGGAATATTGACATCATCAGTTCTCTCCAAAGATAGATAGGCACGCAAATGGGAATGGAATGGAGGTGGACAGAGGCTGTAAACGTGAAAATATTTTCCACCTGTATTACAAATCCCATTTTTTATCCAAAATGAACCCGTATATCCTTTGTTTTTATACAGAATATGCCTGAATTCACCTACTCCTTCTGTTCCAAATTGTAGGTTATTTTGACTTTTAAGTATGAATCTATAAAAACTAAAATGACTTTGGAAGGGACGTAGTATTTCTCACAAGCCATGCCGGGGTCTGAGGACCCCACGCTGATGACGTTGGAGCAATGTGCAGGTGTGGTCTATTTCATGTTTCCGGATTTCAGACCAGGACGGCAGGCCCAGCTCAGAGAAAGAAGAAGAACAAGCTCGCTCCTGCGTGTCACCTCACTTGCCAACAAGGGAAGAAGGGCACCAATGTTTAATGAGGCAATTCCCTATTTGACACTAGTATAATGATTAGTTCCTTTCTTGATCCTCAAAATTTCAGCTTTTCTTATGACACTGACTCTAAATTTCATACCCTATGTGACATTTCGTTAGTTTTGCCATTGAATGACTGTTAAATGACACGTGAAAAAGACCAATTTACCCATGTTATCTCATGCAGCAATAATCAACATATTAATATTCCATGATATTTACCCATGTTGTCTCCTGTAGCAATAATCAACATATTAACACTACTACAAAAACGATTTGTAGGGGCACCATGTTTTTTCTAAGGGCGAGCGAAATTGCCACCCGCACCTACAAAACGGGGGTGGTACTATAGCATGTGGCCCGCCCTGGAGAACCATTTGCAGGAACGGGTGATGGCGTCACCCGTCCCTGCAAATGGGGGCAATTTCCAGGGATGGGTGATGGCAACACCCGCCCCTGCAAATGGTTCCGCAGGGGCAGGCCACGAGAGGACCCGCCCCTGGAAATGGGCGACAAAACAGCCAGCTGGATTTCTTCCTTCTCCCAACAACACAGTCACTACTTGAGGGAGGTGTTGCCCGAAAATCGAAAAAGCCAAAAAAGGTGGTGGAAGGTTTTCAACTTTATTTCCTTAGAGTTGGAGCTTATACGAGATAAGTTGATGCTAATTCCTTATCTTTTTTGAAGCTTATTGCATATGTTTTAGGCTCAAATGGAGTTCCATATACCTCTAGATAGATCTAGATCTCCAAGGTGTGGATTAGCCATTTGGAGCTACATTTACCTCAAACTTTTAGATGAAGTTAGGTTCTTTGATGTTTTACCCTCATTCATAAATGATGAATTTCCCAGATATCCATGGAGGAGAGAGAAGAAGATTTGGTTTTTTCTATATTGACCCATGCATGATATAATTTTTATTTTTTCCAAGATTTTGTGGGACAAAACAAGTTGACATGGATGATAAATAATTGTTTACATTTTTTTCAAGATTTCTATATTTTCATTTGTTTATTAGGAAATACTACATGTGTGTAATTATATATATATGGTGTAAATTTTTTTTCCTGTTCAGAGAGATGGATAGGACATGGATGTACCAAGCACGAAGAACGGACGCCTATTTCCGTGGAGAATTTAACAAATTCATTAAAGATGTGGAAAGAATTCATGCATGTCCAAACCATTGTATCTTGTACCGCGGGGATACTTTCAAAGGCTTGGACAAATATCCTGTATGTTCTGCAAGTCGGTACAAAAATAATTCCAGTTATTGTGATGATGATAGGCAAGGTCCAACTGATGGGAATAAAAGGAAGAGGAAGGGTGCAAGGAATAGTGTTGCCACTGTTGAGCTAGAAGACACTACTTTAGGCATTTCATAAGCAGAGTATAATTCCTGCCTTGGTCATCTGGTACCTCCCTATTGCCAATCGCCTTAGGCGTATCTTCTCATACCCAAAGGACGCTGAACCGATGCGATTGTTGGATTCAGATAAGTGTAGGAAGGGTGACAAAAAGCTTCAACATCCATTCGATGCTCGCCAGTGGAAGAAGTTCGATGAGCGGTATCCACAATTTGGAAACGATCCAAGAAATGTTCGATTTGCACTAAGTATGGATGGAATGAATCCGTTCGGTGAAAGGACCAGCACTCACAGCACATGGCCAGTGATCTTGACGATGTCCAACCTGCCAACATGGTTGTGCCAAAAGAGAAAGTACCTTTTGTTATCCCTCCTTATACAAGGATCAAAGCATCCTGGCATCAATATAGATGTTTTTCTTGAGCCTTTGATGCAGGAGATGGAAACTTTATGGAAGAATGGTATCGACATCATTGATGGTTTTACACGATAGTAATTTAATCTAAGAG
Organism: Setaria italica; assembly: GCF_000263155.2. Taxonomy (NCBI): domain Eukaryota; kingdom Viridiplantae; phylum Streptophyta; class Magnoliopsida; order Poales; family Poaceae; genus Setaria; species Setaria italica. The sequence continues at coordinate 30,215,387 of NC_028457.1, read as the reverse complement.
CCATTATCTTCATCACCATCAATGATTACCAAGCATTGTTTGTCTTGTTAGGACAGGTGAAAGGTAAGAAAGGATGTATAGTGTGCATTGATAACATAGTATGGTCTTTCCTAGAAGGTTCTAGAAAGGTAGTTTACCTTGGGTACAGACGCTTCTTGGTGGAAGGACATAGGTACCGAAGTAAGAAGTTCTATAATTTTTTTGGTGGCAAGCCCGACCTAGAATATGAAACATGGTCAGGACCATCTGGGTTCCTTGTGGGAAGATGAAAAAATATGGGAAGAAGAGAAATAGAGATAAGCCACCTATCGATGGCATGCCATTCAAGAAACTGTCAATCTTCTACAAGTACTTGCTGTATTGACCGGACCTTGAGGTCCGCCATGCCATCGATGGTATCCACCTGAAGAAGAATGTGTTTGTTAACACAATTGGTCTCTTCCTGGAGACATCAACCAAGACAAAGGATACCCTGAAGTCGGAACAAGACTTGGTAGCCATGAAGATAAGACAAGACCTTCACCCTATCGATAAGGGGAATGGAAGATATGAATTACCCCTGGCTGTCTACAACTTGATACTAGATGAGAAGAAGGCAGTGTGCCAGTTGTTACAGGGGATTAGAGTACCAAGTCGATTCTCATCCAACATCAGGAAACTAGTCTCGATGAAAGATCTCTCGCTATCCGGCTACAACTGTCACGATTATCATGTGATGCTAACATTGTTCCTTCCAATTACAATTAGAGCGATCAAGCCTGTATATGTGAAGATGGTTATCACTCGGTTGTGTTACTTTTTCAACAAAATTTCTCAAAAGGTTATCAATGAAGATGAATTGAAACACCACCAAGAATTTATTGGGGAGACTATGGTACAGTTGGAGATGTGATTCCCTCCGGGATTTTTCGATATTATGGAACATATCATGATTCATATGGTCAATCAGATACGGGCACTGGGTCCACTTTACGTACATGAAATGTGGACATATAAGCGTTTCATGTCAGTTCTCAACCGGTACATTCTGAATCATGCTTATCCCGAGGGATCTCCCTGATAGAGGGATATAATACAGAGGAAATCATCGAGTCTTGCCTAAATTACCTAAAGGGTAAAATACGAATTGGTTTGCCTGTTCCACGATTTATGGGGAAGTTGGAAGGGATCAGCACAGTTGGGAGGAAAATCTTCATCGATAAGGACTTCAAAGATGTGCAACAAGCCCATTATAGCATGATGCAACACCTCACAATAATGTCATCTTTAGTCTGTCAACACTTGAGTATGATTCGTGCTCAAAGTAAGGGCCGCTCGGAAGATTGGATCACAAGGAAGCACAAGCGTCGTTTGACTGCATGGTTGAAGGACCTGAATCTACCAGATGGGGAAACCATGGAAGATCAAATGTTCAAAATATTGGTAGTTGGTCCGTCTAGCCAGGTCACATCATGGCAAGGTTGTGATATTAATGGATATCTATTTTATATTGCCGCGAAGGACAAGAAGACTGTATCTTAGAACAGTGGTGTTCATCTTGAGGCCTTAGACGAGAGAACCGGCCAAAGTACCACATATTATGGCGTCATAGATGATATATGTGAAATCCACTATGATTCCAATATACAGATCATGGTGTTTTGGTGTCGTTGGGTCAAACACCTGAAAGGTGTTGAAGTGGACGGCTATGGGCTCACAATTGTTGACCTCAACAATGTTCGTTACAAAGATGACCCTTGGGTACTTGCTTCATAGGTCAACAAAGATGACTCCTAAAGAAAGACAAAGCACGTTGTAGTCCCTAGAAAACAAGAAATTTTAGGAGTTGGTGTCGAAGACGTTGAAGAATATAATCAGTACAAGAAAATGAACCTCTTCACAGACCTACCACAGAAGATGATAATTTTAGAAGCAAGTATAAAGAAAGATGAAATGCCCTAGACACGCAAGGATGGAGAATCAAGAATTATTACCGCATAATATATAGCTAGTTTGAGTCTATTTAACTCATGTAATATGTAGTTTGAATCAATTATCTCATGTACTTTGAATCAATTATGTATTCTAATTGAATCAATTACCTAACACTTTTGAAGGTGGCATATATGTTTTTCATTTGAGAAGCACAATAACTTTTGAAGTTGAATGTATGAGTATATTTGTGAGTATATATGAATGTGTTTAGTGGATGTATTTTTTGAATACAAACTTTTACAATTTATCTCAGATGAATATAAACTTTATATCAAAATTGTAGAGCTCAACGAGACATTAAATTTTGTAGTTGACAACTTTTGCATTTAATGGCTCAAAAATATATTTTAGAAGAAAAACAAAATGGAGAAATGATTTTCGGGGTGGGGTGGGGGGGGGGGGGAGGGGTTGACGCCATCACTCGCCCCTGGAAATCATTTCCATTTCCAGGGGTAGGTGGTGGCACTGTAAATCATTTCCAGAGGGGGTGGTGGCATCACCCACCCCTGATAATGGCACTCTATATATGTTAACTCCCGTGGGAAGTTAGCCAAATTTTTGGAGAAGCCCATGGGACACCAATAGCTGCCGAAATTTCCCCCCTCCCTCCCCCGCATCGGTGCCACTCCCCTCCCCCGCAGGCTCCACCACCACAGCGCCTCCCCACGTGGCCTCTACTGCCAGGGCGCAACGTCGTGTTTCCCGTCGCGGCGCCTCCTCGCGCTGCCTCTCCACCGCTGGGCCATGCAGCATGGGGCACGCCTCCTACCCTCCTCGCCACCATCGTGGGTTTGAGCAGCCTCATCCTTGAGTGCCGTCACCTTCCCACCGGGCCGCCTCCTCCCCGCCACCTCCCCGTCGGGCCCGGGCAGCGTCCTCCCCGCCGGGCCGCCGCCTAACCGCTGCTTGGTAAATTTATTCCATTATTTTGTAAACCAACAATTATAAATTTCTTCCTTTATTTTGCACAATCATTGAAGTTGATTTTTATGGAAAAATCTATCTTGTCTAAATTATCATTGAAGTTGATATTTGTGGAATAATCTATCTTATTACAATTTATTTGGATAGTTTTGGCTAACAAGTGGAAGTGGTGGTGGTGGCCGTGGAGGTGGCAGGGACAGTACATTTTCGAGGACCCTCCGTCTAGTCATCCAAGACTTCACTTCACTAATGGCGCCATTGACTTGCCAACAGGCGATCGAAGGAGTGGATTAGTTCCCAACATAGTAATATTCTTTCCTTATTTTAATTAATTTTTTACTAAACATGAATAAATTCTAAATTTACTTACATACAATGTAGCTTATCAACCCTATTAGATGGCTCAAAAATACTGTTGAAGCTATAAGTGGTACTTCTCCAGTAGTGCAAACCGAAGTTGTTGGTGAACCTCATTTTAAAAGAGTACATATCTCTTTCCAAGTACATGTTCGAAATACAGATTTCACCTCGATATCATCGGGAGAGACTATCCCGATGGTTTCAGTTCCCGCATGGGGTCAAATAGCACCAAATAGGGTAGCTTTTGAGAGGACCGTCGTGGAGGCCTGCCTAGAGCAGTTTAAGGATTATGGGTACTTTGTGCCAGACTTGTCATATTTTCGAATAAAATAGCTCGAGGAGGGAGAAGGCAATGTGATTGTGACTACTGAGAGACTTTGTCGGCTTAATCAACATGATATGGTATGGAACATTCTTTTATCATTCGTAACTTTAGTTATGTTACTTCTTTTAAGTTTCATCTTGTGATTATCATCTTTTAGGGCAATGATCTTTCGTGCAATGCTGGATCAAGTCTTGGAAGTGTTTGATTTGACTTACATGGGTGGAAATCCGATATTCACTAGAGATTGGAAGTTCCAGGATCATCTTTCTTTTTATAGGCCACATTAGTTAACGTCTCCATTGTTCGAGATTTATAGTTGTGTATATGACTGTCCATGTTAAGCAAAGGAGAGTGTACTCATCCGTGCTCTAACTTATTTTGATGAAGTTCTAGGCTGAACGATTGAAGACCTTAACTATGTTCCTTAACTATGTTCCATATCTAAGGAAATGAGCCAGATTAGTATGAAATATGTTACATGCATGGATGTACCCTACTCTTTTCTTATGGATTTGAACTTCTTATCTCTAGAACCTTTAAGTATTGATGTACGAACTTGCACTATTATCAGAACTGGTTATATTGCATATACAATATTCTTTGAGTGTTGGATTTGAATGGGTTGATTGAGAACCACATTTTAAAAATTTGGTGCAAAAATGGTACAAAATTTTGGTGGGAACGATATTTCCAGAGGCGGGTGATGGCTTCACCCGCCACTGCAACAGATGATGGTGTCACCCGCCCTTGAAGACACTATTACTAGGGGTGGGTGATGACGTCACCCGCTCCTTGAAACGGCTTTACAGTGGAGGGCTTTTTACCCGCTCCTGCAAACAGCTATTTGTAGCTGCGAAAGATAGGAGCGGGTGGCGCGTCCGCCCTGCAAATGCCATTTCAACTGCTCCTGGAAACCGTTTTTGTAATAGTGTAATATTCCATGATATTAACATGCCTCGGTCCCGATTCTGGATCCTCCGCCCTGAAACTCCAATCGAGGAAAAAATCACCCCAGCCCCGGTGGATCCCTGTGGATTGAGGCACCAGCATTCCATTCCAGCAAATTGAAGTATTAAGTGATCAAATCAGAAGTTCAGACGAGCAAAATCAACAAGTTTAGAAGGAGCAGATAAGTTCTAAGCATGCCAACACAACAACCGACGCTCCACTTCAGGGCTTGTTTGGATAGAAGAGTATTGGAGTGGAACGGAGAGGATGCGTCTAAAATGAGCTAATTTCCTCTCCAATCCCTCACATTCCACTTCAATCCACTACTATCAAAAAAATCCCTCAATGTTCAGTTCTAACAAGCAAACAAAGTACCTATTTACTGCTAGCCAATAGAAAAAAACATTAGCTGCCGAATGTGAATGGTCGTAGACCTGCACATGGACTCAGGAGTAGCGGCATGTACTGTAGGCTTGATGCGGATGGTGGACAGAGGAGGTGGGGCAACGCCGTCATGGACGGAGAAATTAGCTGCGTTGATAGCTTCCCTTCGGTGGCACCTGCGCATGGATGGAGAGACGGAGGCACGGAGCATCCTTATGCCCTCCAGACATCTGGATTCTGGAGTCGTGCGTCACTCACGGTCTCACATGGCGAAGCTCGGTGATGGGACGACGAAGCGCAGCGTGCTGCGTGCAGAGGCAAGCGGGCTACACGCCCGAGCGGCCAACGCGCCGTGGTAGCAGATAGGGGAGAGCATCTTCAGTAGATTGCTCATATCCACACCTAATCTAAAAACCTACCATTTTAGAGATGGGAGAGGGCTCCAGCAGACTACCAATCCCTTCCTCAATATCAAAATTCTTTAGTCACTTGCCAAATACTCCACCCCTCTCCCATTGATGTAGGAGAGAAGCAGCAGCCCTCTCCACCCCTCTCCCCTATCGGCAATTGCTCTTGGTGTGCCGGACATCTCCTCTCGCTCGGCATCGTTGCTCCGCCAACCATGCGTTGCTGCTCCACCCTAGCGTTGCAGCGCCCCAGCTCCACCCCGCGCCTGCGACCCAGCGTTCGGTTGCACCCGGGACTCGACGACGCCCCGGCTCCACCCCGCACCGGCGACCAAGCGTCTACCGCCCCATCCTCCGGCTGCACTAGGGCCCATCGACCTCGCCCTATCTTCACCCGTGCCGGCGAACCAACGCTAGGCGCCCCTGCCTCTTGCCGCGCCCCGCCTCGCCTCGCACTGGCGCGCTCCTGCCTCACCTCGTGCAAGGCTGGCCGGGCAAGCTCTGCCATCGAGAGGGGCGATTGGCGTGGGGACGGTGGATTGAGAGGAGAAACGGGAAGGGGGAGGTATGGGTAGCCGGGAGGATAAGAGGGGTGGGGAAGAAAAAAAATAAAAATAATCTCTGACTTGTGGGTCCCATGTGTTGGGAAGTATTGAAGATTTGTTTTTGGTAGTCTGCTACAACGGTGATAAAAAAATGCAAAAGTAACTATTAGAGAGGGAGAGAGAAAGTATTTTGGTAGTGGAATATGAGTAATCTGTTGGAGATGCTCTAAGGGGACAACAGGGGTAAAATTGTCTTTTCACAGGATATTTAACAATAATAGGATGGAAAACCTAACGGAGTATTATATAAGGGATGAAATTTAGATCCGATGTCAAATAGAGTAGGATAAAATTTTGCGAGCCAGAATCAATCGTTATAGCAATACCAAATAAGGAATTCTCTTGTTTAGTGTTCTGCTAGAAGGCGTGTGCCAGCAGTGTGCCGTTCGACGACGCCACTTGCTTCCACTGATCGGCTCGATTTCACTGCCGGACGGCTGCGATTTGTGTCTAGCAATTCGTGTTTTTGCTATATCTAAATTTTGCTGAAAGCTAACATAAACGAAATCGGGCGCTTGATCTGGGGTTATCAACGAGTACGGCCCCAGAGTTACCGTTCTCAACAGTTCCTTTTGGCCATTCTACTGCTTCGTAATTTTCTCTCGCTTACCACAAGATAGAGTTTGAAGGATATACTTCCTTCGATTGAAAATATAGTCCATCTAAATTTATTTATATCAAAACTTTATCACAAAACAAGTCATTATATTTAATATGGTATATGATGATTGTATGCGTTTGGGTACGCGGCAGTTGATTAATGCCAAATATAATTAATAAATAAGGGTAATTGAGATCATTTTACCTTTTATTAATAATTAATGTTCTAAAACTATTCGGGTGATTTTTTTATGAAACGGAGCGAGTATTATGCTAAAGATCATGTTCATGCCCTAATGGCCTATGCTTTCGATTTAATGAGTCTGCCTCAAAATTTAGAGAACCTTTGGTAGCACTATCTTTCCTATTTTGGTTTAGATAAAAAATGGGAGTTAGGCTCAAAACGGTTCAAGGATTGCAAAGATCATACCATCAGCACACAATACACCCAAATCGAGCGCATCACAAGCTAGCTCCAGATGTACGTACCACACCGTTACTTAAAAATGTTTGAATCCACAATAACCCGATCCACAAAATGTCAAAAAGCAAAATAGATGGCCCACACTCCCTAAACCTTAATAACATTTTAATTTATTTGGAGCTCATATGTTTCATATGGGCAGGGGTCACATGTCCTCACCCACTCTATTATAGATGCTTCATTCATTGTAGCTACCATTCATCATTTATTCATCCACTTCATTCCCTCGCCGAAGTCGTGGCGAGTGAACGAGGCTCTAAGCTCAGAAATGATCGTCTGACCAACAACTTTCCTTTAGCTTCACCGAAACAAACCCTCTAAATCTAGATGTTTAAACGTCATCACCGAAATTTGTTTTTAACGGCTCTCTTCTTATGTGAAGATGCAAACTCAATGTCAAGTTTAACTTTACGCTAGTTTATGATTCGTGTAGTCGAAGAGGTCTCACAATCTTAACACTAAGGTTACATAATCTAACTCTTCTAAGAATTTTCTTTTTCCTCGTATCAGAGCCACAAATTTTGCAATTGCATCTTCCACCAATGAAAAATTTAAAATTTGAAAACTTTTGCACCCCCTCCCAAAAAAAAGCAACATATCATGCATCCTGTGCAAACTTGAAAACTAGAAACCAGGGCTACAGGATGCCAATCCAATGGATGGGGTGAGAGGTGGGATTATTTTGCGCTTAAGCCCCCACCGCCAGCCTTTTTTTTTTCTCCAAAACCCCCTGCCCCTCACGATTCCATCAGGCGATTCCGCCGCCAGACCCCTTGCGAGCGCCGCCAGGCGATTTCGCTGCCAGGCCCCGTCACCCCTGCCCTTGCCGGCATCCTACTGTTCGCCAGGCCCCCTCGCGAGCGCCGCCAGGCCCTGTCGCCCTGACAAAAGCAGTATGTAGAATCAGTTTGCTACATTTTTATGTACTTGAAGATCCCAAATGCAAATTCAAGTCTTGCACAACAGTTTGCATGCAGGTACATCCACTTGTCCATGCAGAAGTTCAGTAGCAATGTGGTTGAGAAATGCCTGAAAATGTTAAAGGAGTCTGACAAGGCGAAGATCATACTCGAACTCCTTGCCATGCCACAATTGGAGCAGTTGCTTCAGCACCCATACGCAAACTACTTAGGACCAGTCCATACTGCAAGAGGATACACTCTCGAGCTTTGCTAAAGAAGTGATGAACTGATGACAGTTTGTCAGCATGTAACAAGAGCAATTTGTTGTCTTGTGTTATTTTTGGATTTCAAAAGGCATAAAGATGATCACAAAATAGATGTGTATAAATCAGTATTCTTTGGTCATGCACTTCTACCTGTGCCTGTACCTGTACTTCACACACTGCTTGTGTCTGGTGTTGCATAAGCCATCTGTGATGGAATAAGTTCAATTGAACAAGCCTTTGCCACAAACTATCTTATCTCTGATGTTTTGTTCTCTAGTTTTTTGTCAGATTCTTAGCATCGACTGATGCAAGGATTCCCCAGTTTTTTGTCAGATTTGTGCATTAGTTGGTGTGTAACTGGAAATACAGGAGAGTAATGACTGATGAGCATCGGTCTTTCAGGATCTTGCTGAATTTCGGATGTGTGTATGTTCCAAAATTATAGCATTACTATAACTGTTTCATTACTACAACTGTTCCACGAAAACGAAAAGAAAGGTTACGAAAAGGAAATCGCACACGTCGGAGCCGCGCAGGACCTTGCAGATGGTCGGGCGCATGCAAAAACGAACTCGGCGAGCACACCAGGCCGGGCAATGGCCTTGACGGTGTGGGCCGTGTCCTAGCGGAGCTTGGCCTCGAGGACGGCGAGGTCGGCGCCCGGCCCCAGTCGCTCTCCACCACGTCCACGTCGCAGCCCCCAAGCGCTGCTGCTGGTCCATCCACAGCAGGCTGAACTGGCTGGTCAGGAATGACACAATGAGGTCACCCAGGGACATCGTGTTCGTTAGTGCGCTCTCCTACGCGCCCGTCCCTGCAACGCAAGCCACGATGAGTGTGCTCAGTGCTCACACGATCGAGCTGCTACCATGTGCATCGGCATCTCTTCATGAACACAGGCAGATGAAGAAGATTAAGGTACCGATGATTGGGATGACGAAGGTGGTGCCGGTGGTGGTCTTGAAGATCTTCTTGACGTCCTCCAGGAGGATCTTGGTGAGGACGGGCAAGGCCGGCGAGTGGTAGTCCTCGTTCCCGTGACTTGCTCACGATGGGGCACGCAAAAAGGAACCTAGCGGTGCACTCGCGGCTTGCTCGGTCACGATGGGAACGGTGTGGCGAAATCCCCAGAGCACGTTGCATGCGAGGAGGCAAGGGGGGTTTTGAAAAAAAGACTGGCAGGTGGGGGGATTTAAGCGTAAAATAATCCCACCTCTCACCCCATACACTGGATTGACATCCTGTGATCCTGATTTTTATTTTCTAAGTTTGTACAGGTTGGTTGGTTTGCACCGGTGAATTTGAACAAACATGTTGGGTAGGCCGTAGGGGTAGCAAACCAAACAGTAATGACCAACATAAAGCACCAGCCGCCTTCACTGGCTAGCTCCACGGCGCGAAACCCTCCCCCGCCCCGGCCGTTCTCCCTCGCCGGCTTGCCGCCGCCGCCGCCCTCGCTCCGCTCCAGGACCCCACACGCCCCCAGCTCAGGCAATCGAGGCCACGCCGGTGAGTCGCCCTAACCCCGCCGCGGTCGCGTACCATTTCCCCCTTTACCCTCTGTTCCTACCTGAGCGTCTGGGCTGATGGATGCGGGGTCGCCGGTGGGTCTCTCCCGTTCGTCTCGTCCTTCGATTAGCGCGGGGGCGGCGGCCGCGTCAGTCGCTAGCCGCTCTCAAGCTACGGCATTTTGGTTTGGTTGGCGCCTAGCCTAACGCGGTGGGGAATCAAGACTGTAGCATAGAGACCCCACGTCTCGTGTTTCGTAGTCAGTAGAATGCTGAAAGGGACTAAATTTGTTGCCTTCAAGCGAAATCGTCGCAAGATGGTCCTAATTTCTGGCGTTTCTTGGAATGTTTCCGCTGAGATGATACTGTCTGCAGTCTGCAGTGTTTCCGTCTGAACCCTTCTGAAGGGAGTGTGCTACTGCAGTAATGTTTTGATTGATGATAGAGCTGCGGTGGTTTGGTGGAACGGTCAGGTATCCTGTATAGAGGGATACATTTTCCACAGAAAAAAAATCGTTTTTGCTCAAAGGGATTAATTTTAGTGGCTTAAAGTGTGAAATTGTGCAAGACGGTCCTAGTTTCTAGCGTTTCTTAGATTGCCTCCGCAGAGATTATATCTGCAGTGTATTTCTTTCTGAACCCTTCTGAAGAGAGCGTGCTACTGCAGTAATACTTTGGTTGATTATAGTGCTGTGGTGGTTAGTGGAACAATCAGTTACCCTGTTTAGAGAGAGACATTTTCCAAAGTCATTTTTGTTTCCTGTACTTGTTGTATTTAACAAAAGTAGTTTAGATTGGAAGCTGATGGGTAGCATGTACATATACAGTTCTTTCCATTGTGTAGAGATGTTTGGTAACGAGTTAATTGTTTAAAAAAAATCCAAAGAGGAGGCTTCCTATATCCAGGTGTGAATTGGTGGGTGGAACAGGGAGACTGGTAACATTTTCTCTGGAGGGTACTTAGCTGAAGCTGATAATAGTGTTGCTTTCTTGATTTGAGATATTTATACTATGCTTCTTTATTTTCATGTGCTTGTCTAGTGTTTTCTGCTTATCTGTTGATCAAATTTGGGATCTTGATTTTCTGAGATTGATCTGATGTCTAGCTTCTAGGAGCCTAGAATTCACCTTTCCATGCAACTATTACTGTTTAAAACTTCCTTCATTAATGCCTAATTACCTGATTAGCCAAGTAATGGTGACTGACTCAGGGTTGCTGTGCAGATAGTTTTGAACCATAAATGAACTCAGACCACATACCCATGACAGACAAGAAATTGTGAGGGCAATTAGAGATTCCGTCAGCATGAAGTTGAAATACCGAGACCTGAATTTCTTATCATGCACCATTTCAGAATTGCATATGTATTATCATGTTAAACTCTAGTAGAAATAAACTTAATTGTATTTGGTCATAATAAATTTATGCATCTATCCTGAATTCCTGATGCACATTGATAGTTAGGTTAACTTGTCCGACGCTAACATACTTGTTGTGTAGTTAACAAAACATTGCAATTGTTGGCTCTCCTGTATTTTTACAGGGCACATTTTCTTTTCTGTTACTACCATAACAGATTTTCTTTATACATACAGGACCTGATGCAGCAAAAGTTCTCTTCGTATAATTTTGTTGCATAAAGTGATCCAGAGATCTGCATCAATATTGCTTGAAGATACTTGGTTCCTAAAACACATGTTGGTTGGGGCATACTAATGTCAGGCTGATACAACATATATTGAGCTAATTTTGGGAGAGATTGTTAATTGGTATGATGGAATGCAACAGAGAAGAGGGCTTAAGAGCAAGGCAAATTGCTTTATTGAAGCTTGAAAAGAAAGACTTTTGGGGTGCCCAAAGGATTGCACTTAAAGCTCAAAGGCTTTATCCAGAGCTTGAGGACTTGTCCCAGCTGTTAGCTGTCTGCGAAGTCCATTGTGCAGCAGAGGCAGAGATCAATGGAGACTTGGACTGGTATGGTATTCTTCAAGTGGAAGCATCAGCAGATGACATGGTCATACAGAAGCAATACTGCAAACTTTCCTTTTGGCTTCATCCTGATAAAAATATTCTTCCTGGTGCTGAAGCTGCTTTCAAGTTGGTTTCCATGGCTCATAAAATATTGCTTGATCCTATGATGAGATTTCTGTATAACATCAAAACACAGTTTGTTATCAGAGAAGTGGCAAAGAAGGCTACACAACTATCAGATGATACTTATGCAGACAAAGGTGATACAATAGGACATAGGGTCCCATCTGATTTTATATTGGTGTTCAGGACCATATGTCCACACTGTCAAAAGCAATTTCTTTTCTACCGACGGAACTTTTTGGTCCGCTGTGATGGCTGTGACAAAACCTTTTTCACGTTCAAGCTGCATGAGGAGACTGTGCCCTTGAGATTCCTACCAGCTGCACCTTATAATGCTCAAGTTTCATCCGAGATGTTTTCATGTCGCCCCATTCAATGGCTTGAATACACAAAGCTTCGAACTACAGGGAGGGAGATGCATTCCAGACCACCAATGAATGCCACACAAAGTGATGAACATGTAAAATGGGATGGTGGGCCATGTGATGATAGACAAGGAAACTGCTTAGAGACAAAAGGCGAGGCAGTTCAGTTATCAGCAGTGAACCCAATTAACTCTCCTGCACCTGCTGTAGGTAAGGAAACAACTGAAAGCCTGCCACAGGAACCAAACTTTGTTGCCACTCAGAATATGAGAGAAGATGCACCTGCAGTGTCAAATGCCACAGGATTGTCCAATCTTCAGTGGTTTGGCAAGAGAAAGCAAGATGATGGCACTAACAGTAGCCACAACATGGACTGCTGTAACAATAAGAGGCAGAGGAACTTTGATTCAGTCTCCAATGCCAAGTTGAGTGATCATAAAGTGTATAGTGAGAATGCTGCTGGTGTTAGCAATCAATCTTCTGCTCATCACCCCAGCAAAGTTTGCAACCCAGAGGAAGGAGACACGACACATGAAGAAAATCAGCAAATTTACAGGAAAGGTACTTCTGATATTTCTACCCAGAGGTCAGCTGGGAATTCTATGATTTCCTGCAGTTGTCCTGATATCTTTGATTTCGAGTACTTCAGGGATGCCAAAAGGTTTGCAGTTGGTCAGATTTGGGCTCTTTATGATAAACGTGATGTCATGCCAAGATTTTATGCTCAGATAAAGCATTTTGATGCTTCCAACTTCAAAATACATTTTACTTGGCTGGAACATGTTGCAATGGATGAACAAGAGAAGAAATGGACTGATAAAAAACTGCCTGTTGCTTGTGGAAACTTCCGCTTACAGGAAACAATAGATACATCACAAGACAGGTTCATGTTTTCTCACATTGTTGCATGGACAAAAGGTAAGAAAGGAAACTTGTACAGCATATATCCTAATGGGGGTGAGGTGTGGGCTCTTTACAAGGGATGGGGCATGCAATGGAGCTCAGATGCAGGTAACCATGGATCCTTTGAGTATGAGGTTGTGGAAGTCTTGTCAACTATGTCAGCTAATGATGATGCCACCGTTATCCCATTGGTCAGGATTAATGGTTTTGTCAGTTTATTCGCGCAAGCTAAGGGCAAATCCTCATTTGTTATACCATCAAGTGAGCTACTTCGATTTTCGCACAGCATTCCCTTTTATAGAACGAATGGAACTGAAAAGGTTGGTGTCCCAGAAGGTTTTATGGAACTTGACACTGCATGTCTCCCAGCTGACCTGGATGCAGCATTTTCTTCTGTCTCTCTTGTCTCTTACATGTTTCTCGGCAGTATGATAGGCAACATTGATTTGACTGCTGAAACTACAGATAGTGAAATGGATTCTGGAGATGAGCCGATTGCTCGAAAGGAGAATCCCTCGGAACCAAATGTTTACCACCCAATTTCTACAGATGACACTAATGATATTTCTTCTGAACAAAATACATTGTTGCAGAAAAATGCCCATGTTGCCAATGAATTTGGAGAGTCCGTTCAACAAAACTGCTTGTCCTCCAATCGTTATCCATATCCTGACTCTGATTTCCATGATTTCGAGGAAGGCCGCTCGTGCAAGAAGTTTAAACACGGACAAATATGGGCTATATACAGCGATGTTGATAAATTCCCCAATTTCTATGCCTGGATAAGAAAAGTCGACCCAGAACCTTTCAGGGTGCATTTGACCTGGCTTGAGGCTTGCCCTCAATCAGAGCAGGAGAAACGGTGGTTAGAGCAGGACAAACCTATCAGCTGTGGTACATTTGAAGTTCGGAAGTGGAGAACCAAGTATGATACAACTGGTTTTTTCTCCCATTTGGTAGATGCTAGACAAACTGGCATTAAGTGGCAATTTGAGGTTCTTCCACAAGTTGGTCAGATCTGGGCCATCTACATAAACTGGGCACCTGACTGGGTTCCATCCAGCAACGATACTTGTGAATTTGCTGTCGGTGAGATCATTGAGTGCTCTGAAGCTGGTACAAAGCTTACTATGCTCACTCAAGTTGGTGGCTTCAGATGTGTCTTTAAACCCAACGATAGAAAGGAAGTCCTAGAGATTCCTGCTAGAGAGAACTTGAGGTTCTCCCACCGCATACCCTCGTACTGTCTGACCAAAGAAAGAGGTGGCACGCTATGGGGCTTCCATGAGCTTGATCCAGCTTCTCTCCCTGATGTCTTCTTGTACGGGGACACGTGATGACGTTCTTGTTTGGAAATATTGAAGCTGAATGGGAGTAGAGCTGGACCTAATTATCACTAAGAATATAATGGCTTTTTATGTTCTGTTATCGAAACCTTTTAGTGTACATATGTGCCATTCAGTTTAGTCTCACTGAAAACCAAAACCATGCTAACATGTTAATTGGAGGGCGTCCTTTGTTCTTCATTTGCCATTCTGTACTAAGGGCAAGCCCTTCATTCACTGCTACTTCGTGTTAGTGCATCGGTGCTTGTAGTCGTAGTTTTTGTTTACCAAGCTCATCACATGTCCTATGTGCCAGTCAGGCAGTCACTGTTGTTGGACAGCAGCAATTCTTGTGAATTTGCCATCGGTGTGATCATCTACTGCACTGAAGTTAACGCAAAGCTTACTGTCAGTCCTCTCTCAAGTTTGCATTACAGTACTGGTGGCATCCGGTGACTCGTGATCGCCGTAGCAGACTTTTTGGAATAGCAGAATTAGACCTGATTCTCTTTAGGATTATTAGGTCATGATATTCCCAACCTTCCGGTCAAAACCATGTCAGCCTACTAGTCATGTAGGATTAGGGGCATTATGCTGTAGATTGCTAACATTTTGTAACCAATGGCAAATCCTGTGTTCAGTGATACTCGGTGTCAATTTGTGTAAGGTTTCTTGTATTGCAGAGAGTAACTCTTATTTAGTTACCAGTCTTCTCATATGCCTTGTGTGATGAGTGACTAAGCTTTCGGTCTCAGTACCTGTCGTGGAAATGGAGCACCTTATCAGTTATCACCGTGAACCTGGGCATTTCGATTTTGTCCTTCACAAGCTCCTCCACGTTCCGGTCACCGGCCTCGCCGTCCTTCCCCGTGGCCGCTCACGACGCCACGCTGGCGATTGTCCGCGTCTGTGCGCCGCCGCGGCACGGTTATTGTGCCAGTGCCCTGTGCCCTGAAGACTGCACGGCGAGCTGCGAGCACCACATGTCCACGGGTGCGCCGCCATTGAGACGTCGTCCAAGAACAAGCAGCCGCAGCAGTGGAGTCGTGGCCGATCGTGTCGCCGCGCCGCAGTGCCGCAACACCGGCTGCCACGCAGGCCACGTCCTGAAGGGCGAAGGCGGCGCCGGCGAGCGCGCTGTGCTGGCCGGACTGGGCGGTGGACGGCCGGCAGGGCACCAACCACCGCGCCGTCTCCGACGCCGACCGACCCCTTGCTGTTGGCGAATGGCGACACCGTCCCCCTCGCCTTGGCGGCGCCGGCGCCGCGCGCGGCCAAGCACCAGGACATGAGCGCGCCACGAACCCAGGCGCTCAGCGCCGACGACGGCAGGCCGGCAGGTCTCCCGGCGGCACGTCGGCCGGGTCCACCCTGCTTGGCGAGCTAGCCCTTTCCACGCGCGGAGCGCGGGCCACGGCCTACACGTTCGCCATCGGCCACGCGACCCCCTTCACCAGGCAGTGCGCGCGGCGCGCGTGCGCCCCCCGTGCCTTCAGCCGGTGGCCGTGCCGGCGGCGCTAGGCTCCGTGGCGCCGGTCGAGGTAACGCCCTCGAGGGCTCGAGGCACATGGCGCGTGAGTGAGAGGAAGTGTCGCCGGGAACTGTCCGTGCCACGCGGCCGCTTTGATTTTGTGGCGGCGCAATGCCGATTGATCGATCGGAGCATCAGCAGGCAAGGCGTCTTCGTCTAGGATACGTTACCCCGGTACTCCCCGTATCACGTATCCAATACGTATTCGCGTATCCGTATTCGATACGGCTTTATACCTCAAATTTTTCAAAATTTTGTAAAAGTTGACGTATCCACGTATTCGTATCGGGTATCTGTATTGGTGCACTCTTTGACCTCCCTTTCCGACCACTGCTCGCTGCCACGTTCGTGGCAACTTCTTTCCCTACATCTCCTACCGCCAGTGGTCACCCCCCGTCTTCTCTGCCCCGACCGTATCATCTCGTGGACCAGTCAGTTTATCATCATAGCCGTCCCTTAAATACCTTAAACCTTAATTTTCCTCTGAACCGCTGGAGTTGGTAGAGTCGTAAGGGCAACTTTAGTGTATAATCTTTTCATGTGGGTGTTAGTCTAGACATGTCCTGAGTTGCTAACTTAGCTCAAAATGCTCCAACATCTTAGCATTCTGGTAAGTTCCAAGGGTGGTGACGGTTATAGATACCTGAGTATTCTCATGGAGAGCCCAACGGACCACTAATGAGTCGGTCCGACTTGATAAAGAAGGCAGAAGATAGAGTTCAGCTAGGTCTCCCCATAATCAGTTGTGATCCGACTAGATCTCATTTATAGTAACCGACTAGGAACTTGCCATGTAACTCTACCCCTCCGATTAGATCTCATCTACAGTAACCGACTAGGAAACTTGCCATGTAACTCTACCCCTTGGAGTATAAACGGGAGGTTGGAGTACCCTTATGAGGACAACCAATCCCTCAACACAACAACCAACACCCGAGCGCAGGGTGCAATACAATCACCAAAACAGGACGTAGGGTATTACGCTATACTGGCGGCTCGAACCTGTATAAATCTTTTGTGGCAGAACCACCCAAATTAACCTTGCTAAAGTATGCTCAACATCGCCTCAAATACGAATAGACACTTTAATCGAATTAAAATGGGAGTCTGTCGGGTTTCACCCAATACAACCCCGTGTTTCTGATTGAAACAAGCATACTCGTATGAAGACGAGTCCAAAGATTACAACCATCTAGGTAATATATTACATGTCCCAAATTAAGTTATTACAAGATGATTGTTCAAATGCATAAAGTAGTGTTCAGAGTTCAAAGCAGCGGAAAATAACGATAAGTTTAACATCAATACATAATACAATGGTGTAACTTGCCATAATATCAATCACCACGATCCTCACCAACCAAGGATGGGTCCCACTCAACCGTCCAACCCGGAGGGAGCTGGGACGGCCAAGTCACACTAGCAATCAAGTCATTCACATTCACATTACTTGAAAATATAGCCACAAGCAAGACTGAGTATACTAATACTCCGCAAGACTTACTCGTCAGGTGGTATCTAATCCAGTGACTCCTAGACATGCAAGGCTTTTTGGCTGAGGAGTTTATTTTTGCCAAAAGATTCTAAAGTGGGTCCTTGCTTTCAAGTTTTAGCATCAAGTTCTAGTTGATTAACCAAAGCACCTATTCTAAATAAGTATGGTAGAACAAGCAATTTAACCAAGCATCAATATTAATCCTCATCCTTGTTCACCTTCTTACTCAATGTAGGAAAAAAGGTTAAAGAGGTCCCAAACTGTGAGAAGCAGACGATTCAAATTGAATTTCTTAACCTTGGACCTAAACACATGACATATGCGTAGCCCCACGGTTCACATATATCAGCGGTTCCCATCAATTCGTGGAGTTTGTCCAGAGTCCACTTCCCTTGGATACAATGCCTCACGGTTCCGGAACGATGCCGTACTGTGGCTGCACTGCAGCCACATGAGGCTGTATGAGAACCCAGTTCTAGAGAGAGCGGGGTAAAGGTCCACACTGGTTCAATCAGGTACTACGCCTACTAATTCCTCATACTCTCAGCATGTGTTTAGTACGTTCAAAAACTTGACCAAGACTCCGTCACGTTTCAACCTTAGCAGTTTTTCCTCTATACAAACGGAGCATCAAAGCATCAATAATTGCAGAACATAGTACCAAGTCCCGCCTATCAACCTTACGAGCATCACGACGACCACTATCCCAATGATAGCCATCGCAGTCTGATGGGCCGCACCATATTCATAATGGTTGTCTTGGCCTTCCTGGAGGCATACCAGCTGTACCTGTACATGGCCTCAGGTTGGTTCAAGGTGGCGCTGATACGTAGCTACATCACCTCACCTTTTCTGCAAACAAGCTATTGTTCTGAGATGATCATACATCTTCTCTTGATGTTGAAGGCTTTTCGCCCATGGAAGGGCAGACTTGGCCAGTACTGTCTCCTCGAGAATCTTGGCCGCCAAAGTAGGATTAAGAATTGTCTGTATTGTACTACACTGCGCCGGATGGACAAGTCCAAGAAGGGACGCAAGAATTCAGTCAAGCTGTCCGAAGATGTGAAGAAAGCCATCATTGATTCCCTACTAGGAAGCAACGGATACCTGACAAATGGTAACATCGCTGCAAAAAATTGGCGTCCATGGTGACCTCTCCTGGGCATGTGATGCTACTGCTACCGACGGAGCGGTGACTCGCACCATTCTTGTCTGGCACATTAATTGCTACAACACTGTGTGAGCACCAGCTGGATAAAGAAGGCAAAGAGGTAGAGGCGGTTAGAACAGCCTCCACTTTATCGAAGTACTGCATGCATCTGCTCGCTTTCGCACCTAACCTCTTACCTGACCACATCTCTATATCGGAATCCATACTTGATGAGTGAATTGATAGAAAAGGCGACCAGTGGCAGCGACTATGAAAGCTACTCAAAGGGGCCAATGATTTGGAGAGCATGTGTAAGAAACTATTGAAGATTAGCACCAATGACGGCAATGACGATGAAGCTCCGCTTCTTGCACAGGGCGCTTAGCTTGCAAGGCAGATTGAAGGCATACAAGACTCGCAATTGCGGTGGAAGGTGCTATCTGATTTCTGGGCGGAGATGATACTGTACGTCTCGCCGTCCGACGATGCCTGGGCGCACATGGAACTCGTTGCAAGAGGAGGGGAGTTCATCACGCACCTTTGGGCGCTGCTCACGCATGCCGGTGTGCTGAAGCAATGCCCTACAGGGCCAAAAGATGTTGTGTGATCTGTCCAACCAGTGCACAAGTAGCAGTCCCCACATATCAACCTACTAGTGCTTGTAAGTTGTAACATCCTACGCATATTGCCTACAGTCATGTTGGGACAGACCAACTTGTGGCACACCATGAGTGAGTTAGTCCGTGTCGTTTCTGTTGTCAGATTTTGGTCAGGGTCGGAGTCTATAATTTCCGCATTCAGGTTGTTGGACGTGCACGCGTCTTAGGTGACCACTAAAGCCATGATCCGTTGACCACTTGGGTCACGATCACTATTTATGTTGCATAAATAAAGGGTTGGGGAAGAAAACTGAAAACGCACTCTCCCTCAGTTGCATCTGTTCGTGTGTGAATCGAGCAGGTCCTGTTGCAGCAGAGATTATTGACCCTACCACTGGCGTGAAGTTTCATGCATATTAGGATTCGAAGTACTGGTTCCCTCAGCGAATCCACCGAGGGCTCTGTAGGCCTCGGACACATGTTTGTGGCAGGCCTTGGTATCCTGGGCCTTGAGCCAACTACCTGGTATTGAACTTGGTAGCTCCGGGCCTTGGTACACCTGACATTGAACTTTGCATTGGTTCACTGTCTTCTCGCACCTATGGGACCTAGGGTCAGAGCTGCATTGGCGTCTGAAGATGGCCCTTCACCTTCCTCGTATGCAGAAGGATCATGTTTGTCATTATTCCAGACGTGGACTTTCTTGTTCGTGACATGAAACAATATGAACTTATTTGTTCAATTTGAATATAGTTTATTTGACATTTAACCTAATTTGTTCAGGATACGTACTTTCTTATGAGAATTCAGGAGGGGCTTTGCCCCTCCTTTTCTATATATGTACTTTTTTTGGTCACTTTGTAGAATAGTTTGTCTTCTGTTTACTTAATTTATTCACTTCGTAGTCTAATTTCACACATGAGAGTTATAATGGTAAATGTAAAGCCATTTAATGGTTGTACTTTTAAATAATAAAATATACTCCTTTCGTCTAGAAAATAATATTATTTTAGATTTGTCTTAACTCAAGTTATTTTATATTTCACCCAATAATTATGACACCCAACCCAAATTTAGATGGCCCAGTAGTAGCCTATGAGCGCAGGTGCGCATGTTTAGTACCACTTGAGCAAGGGTGGAGCCAACTTATAAACTTTGGTCCTCCAGTCATGACACCTTCAGGTTAACCCTTTTACACAAAGGGAGGATAAAAGTATAAGTATGGTGCTATGTGTATGCTTGCCCGCCCCACGAAAAGGCTGCGCAATGCGATTTTGATGGACAGGGTGTTACCAGGGTGTGGCGGAACCACCTCGGATTAGCTTGATTAATCAGAGTTTAGCCGCCTAACATGCGACACCCCTGGTTAACTCAAGCCAACACGAAGCGCCGTCGGATTTCATCCGATTTAACCACTTAAACAGGATCGAGTTCAGCGACCCACACAAGGCGAGCGGTTACAGAGAATACAACGAGTCCACGGATTTTGAACAAGTTTTACTCATTTTGGTTCCACCATAAAATCCAACATTAGGGTTTACAAACAAAGATCAACAGAGAAAGCTAGCGGAAGTCTTCGTCGGGGTCGGACGTCCGGGCGAGGCCAACCGGAACATCACTGAGTCCTCTCCTCGCCGTCCGAGGAGGGGTCCCACTCGACCGTCCAGCCTGGCGGGAGCTGGGGCGGCCAAGCGCCAACAAGGGAGGGGTCGGGAACTGCAACTTCACCTGAAAAACAGGAGCCACAACAAGGCTGAGCTACTAAGCTCAACAAGACTTAACCGGGGAGGAGCCAACTACTCTTCCAACTAGACATGCAAGGCTTCTTGGCTGAGGGGTTTGTTATGCCAAAAGCACTAAGTAACCTATTTTTTCAAGTTTTAGCTCCGGTTCTAGATTCACTTACCAGTCTAGGTTGTGCAACCTACTCTAAGCAAACATCGAGCCAATCAAGATGTGTAGATAAAAACAACAACATTTCCATCATCAGATTCCTCATTTACTCAGGGTGACATAGCGATCAAGAAATCTCAAACTGTGAGAGGCAGACGAATCGATTCGAGTTCTTTAACCATGCATGGTGAACCTAGCCCCACGACATCCGCGCACCCGGAGGTCGCTTTCTGTGTCGGCCTTCCCCATCAGTCCCCTAACCCGTGTCGGGCCCATTTCCTTTGGTGCAAGGTTCCACAGACCCGGTCTCTGCCGTTCTGTGACCACGCTTTGCCACCACGTGCGACAACCAGCAGGGGAAACTCCGTTCCAAGAACAATGGGGTGACCGCTCACGTCTAGGTTCAATCAGGTACTAGGCTTCCTCATCCCATACTAAGTATGAGGCTAGTACTTTCAAACACTTGATCACGAACACCACCACTGTCGGGCCTTAGCAAGTTTTCATAGACAGACGGGGCAACCATCCGACCACCAAAGTGTTACCAACCCTGCCCCGTCCACCGTCCTTATAGTTGTAGCAGAGAGTAAACATGCAACTCCTACAACTCGCGAGTGACAGGAGATCACTCGGCTTTTACCGTCTCTTATTTAAGCAATGCAGCTACTCGGTCCAATAGCTAGTGCTCATATCAAGGGTTACTAAGTCATGTATCTAGGGTTTCACACAACTCCTAAACGTAAATGCACAAACATGCTATTCGGAAGGCATGTGCAAGTTTGGCAAAAACACGTAGGATTTTCATGCAACCGGGGCTTGCCTGCAAACAAGGAGGGCTGGAACTGCTCGACTTCGGGGGTGGCTTCGACTTCTGCGGGCAGGATCTCGGCTACAGCTTCGTCTTCGGGCGCCGGGTGCAGCTCGTAGAAGCCGTCAGCGAGATGCAGCTCTACACGAATGCAATGCAAGGGTTAGCTTAAACGTTTGATTTGACAGCAACACTAGCTCTCCTGAGCCCAGAAACTTGCGACAAAGAGCAGGAGGTTGAGGTTGTTTGAGAGAGCTGATGGTGATCAACAGGTAAGGGTAGGAAGGGAACTAGTGGTCTGATCCTTGAACTAGAGGATGTGATAACTGGAATCCTCAGACGTAGGCGCTGAAGGGTTCCCACGTTTTACACATACACCCTCGAGTTGAAGAAAAGATCACAACCAAGCCCTCGGGCGAGGTGGACAAGGGTCGGCGAACAGACAGGGTCGGACGAGACGGAACTGGGGTCGGGCGGATAGGAGGGGTCGGGCGAGGCGGACTTAGGGTCGGCACTCACCTTCTTCCTGAAAGGAAAGCTCGGGGTCGGGAAGAGGCAGACTTGGGCGGGGAACTAAAGCTTCGAGCAGGGACTAAGACCGGCGATGCTCCGGCGGCGGCGCTTCTTGCGGATCACAAGAGAGCTCTTCGCAGCACAAGGGAGCAAGCTGCGGGGTGACTTGGAGGAACTGAGAAGGAACTAGGAGAAGAACTTTTCAAGAACTGGGTGGGTGGCGCTAGAAGCTTGAGCAGGGAGCTAGAGGAGGCTAAGGGCAACAAAGGCGGAGGGAACTCCGGCGACGGGGCATTCCTTTTATAGCTGCTGGAGCAGAGGAACGGAAACGTCGCGGAGAGAGAGAAGGGGAGCGGCGCGAAGGCCGGGGAGAAGCAATGGAGTGCTCTGCCGTGGCGGCGATTGAGCAAACCGGGCGGTGCTGCAGAACTCCGGGGGTGACGCCAGCGATCATTGCGCTACTCCGTCAGGGCAGCGTAGGCGCGGGTAGACCGGTGGTTGGGATTTGGCGGAGAGCGGGTGTCGTCATGCGGGAGAGGTGATAGAAGCGACCGGTTAAACGACGCTAGGATCGAGGGCGCACAGGTGGGAAGACAAGCGGACGTGGCGCGGGGGAGAGCGCGGAACAACAGATTGTCGGGCGGCTTCTGACAGAGCGGGGAAAGGAACTGTCGCGGCCGCGGTCGGGGTTGGCGGTGGAGGAATCGTCGTGTAGCGACGACCGGGCGGCGCAACTGTTGCTGGAAGGGACGGAAAAGACGGGCGACATCGATCTCCGGGGCCGGGATCTGGTATCGTGATGATGGGCGCAGGAGACGAGGGTCTGCTGAAAGGGGTGCAGAGGGCTTCCGCTGCCATTGGGGAAAAGGGCGCGGGACCCAACTCTGTTCCTCGCCAGAGACAAAACTGGGCGATGGCGTCGGAGAAGACGAGCCACGCGGCAGGAAAACTCTGAGGCGGCCATGCAACTCGAGTGCGGCTGACGCGGGGGATCTGAAAAAAGGATCTCACGGGTCCACCGGGGGAAAAGATCGGACGGGTGAGGAAGATCAGCAGGATCCGACGAAGGGCTGAACTCGCCAGGGTCGGAAAAGGAATGAAGCGGTAGGGGTCGGATCTCAGGGGTCGGGACTGGCGGAAGACTGAGCACTTAGGTGCGGTCAACAGAACAACTAACTGAGGTTAAGGGCTGAGATCAAACCTAACTGGGAAAGGTTAGGGGTCGGTTGCTACACAGGGTATCAGAGCCAACCCTCGCGATTGCGCGTACGGATCAGTGTGCGGACATATGACGCATGACGCGTGTAGGCCTGGATTGTAAATACCTACGTATGAAATTATCAACAAATTAATACAACTTGAAGTACTAAGTACAGAAAAGAAAACTAAATTGCAAAACTACAAGTCAAATAAAATTCAGGTAAACGCGGAGGCCTGACCAAGTCGTGGTAAACACCGAGCTCACTGTTTGAATACCCATGATTGTATTCACGTCCTAGCTAGCAATACTCATTGGTCATACTCCCTCGGTCCCATAATATTGCTATGTTTAGACTTTGACTTTTCAATTTTGATTACGAATATCAATATAATTATAGAGACTAAACATAAAAATGATTATGGACCAATTACGTATACTCACAACACTATACGTCATTGCGTGAATGATGCACAAATAATGATTGTTCATTGTCCATTATTGTACTGTAGTAATAGTATAATATAAGTAGTATATATCTTTGTGGATCAGCGGCAGGTTCTTGAACAATTCAGCTTGATCAGATCAAGTTAGGTTCATGTGTGCATGCATGTGTGTTACGCCACATACGTAACCGTAGTAAGCACCGAGTCAGAAACCGGGCAGATCTTTTGCTCATGACTCCTGAACCCCAACTCCATGAACCATCCCACGACAGGGAGCCGACGACCATTGACAGTCATCACCCCCAAAGGTCATGAGCATATAAGCATCCCAGGATCGAGCGACCAAACAAATCTAGCAGATGCAACCGAGGAAGGACGAAGGCAGCAAGCAGAACTGACGGCAGCACCAGCCACCACAGAAAGAAGCACGAGAGACGACCAGAAGACCCCACAGTGGTCGCACTAGATGCATGCGGCGGCCTGCACTGGGGAAGAAAGGATCGGAAGACACCTAGCATGCAGACGAAGACAGTACCAGGGCCCCTATTGTATTGTACATGCTTGCATTCCCATCCCCATCATTTAATTTCTATGTCTATTGGTGCGATTTAGTGATATAAATATTGATACTATTCTGTAAATTTGGCTAAATTTCAAATAATTTGACTTAGGACAAATACAATTACTTTCTTTTAGGACAAGGGGAGTAATGGCTAATAATTATTAGTTGGTGACCTTTTTGGATATGCGGCTCCATTCCAAAATGTAGGTCTTTTTTTACTTTTTTAAGATACATAGATTTTGCTATGCATCTAAATATAGAGTTATATCTAGATACATAATAAAATCCATATATCTAGAAAAGTGAAAAGGACCTGCATTTTGAAAAGGAGGGAGTATCACTTAATAACGTATACTTGCCTTTGTCAGTTGTAGTTACATCTACCTTAGATGATGCTCAAGGGGCTTCCATGGACAAAGTGGGCTTCCATGGACTAGGTATGTCTTCGCCTGATTTGGTGCTCAGGTGGGGCTTATTTATTAACTCTTGAACCACCAAGCTAATGAACTGATGAATGCATTACATACGTGTTATTCCTACCCGTATGATCGTACGCCTCGTTTAATGTGAAATAGTTCCTCCGAAAGTTTCTTTTAATGCAAATTCAATTAAATAGATGCCAATGACCACATCATTTTATAGTGAACCAGAACACTGCACACTTGCAGCTCCTTCCCCAAGTGGAATATGGAAAAGGTCACCATATATAGCTATGAGACACTAGTAGGGTCAGCAAAGCAATGCAATCGAATGCTCATGTGTCATGATTCCTTCTACTACTTGTTTAAGATTTCATGACACTGAAGACAATTTTAGGATATGTTCATTCCACATATACCCACTTGCCACTTTAGCACAACCTGCATGACCTTTGGCCTAATCTCATGCGACAGAATGATCACTTTATAGCACCAAACTGAAATTTGATACATTGACCTCACAGCAGTCAAAGTCTAATCCTGGGACTGAATCGACTTAATCTTTAAATACCACCCCATCAGTACTGGTTCATGCTGGCAGCATCAATACCGGTTCAAACGTCTCTCAAAGCCAGACAATAATTGGGCCTGACATATGAAAAAGCTTGCTCCAGTACGCACAAAATTATTGATGAAAAACATTAGCAAGTACTGCCACCGTTTGAAAATATTACAAGGCTTTATTTTGTTTTGGTAGGATAACCATTTGATGACCAACTATATATCTTCCCTGAAAATGTCGAGTGTGCTGAGATATGTGAATCTTCCAAACCTCACAACGTTAACGATCCAGCGTTTTGGAATTAATACTCCACGGCAGAAGAGATGACTTCAACTTTTGTTGGGGTTGCATGGGCTACCTCCACTACAAATACAAGAACCTTCGTTAGGTTGATGGAGCTTGACTGTAAAGGAAGAAGATGGACCCTCTAGGCCGTGCTTTTATTTAATGATGATGGCATAAAACAACATGCATGTTGATCATTTCGTGGTACTGCGAATGAGTAATGATAAACTGTTGAAGAGAGGGATGGGTATGTCTTTGGCGTGGCTTGCAATATGCATTGGTATTATATTTGCAGTTTGGTTAATGGAACATATAGTATTACGTCTTGGAATGATTGATGTACATACGGATAGTTTTGCATGTAAGGTCGTCGTTGAAGTGATAAAAAATATTAAGTCATCGAGCGCCACAATCATCAATCTTTTGTATATTTAGTACTTGATTACATCTTTGTAATATCATCAAATTAAATCCAGCTTTGTCCTCACGCAGAACGGGTGAAGATTCCCATGTCGTCACGTTTTGAAAGATAACGAACAATAACACACAATTGGGCCACCTGCAGCTTTATCATCTCCCAAGTGGAGTCACCATCACACGGCGGTTTTCATGATACCCTCGAAGCAAACACAAGTACTTACCACAAAATACTACACATGCGCCTGTGTTGCGTGATGTAAGCATGCCGTCACCAAATCAATGTATTATAAGGTAATTCACGCTGTGTTTAATTTTTGCCACACTTTCATATAGTCTCCAAAAGGCATGTCTAGTCCTCGTCACTCCGACGAAACTATTTGTATACTTTTCTGTTGCTTTTTTTATAATTTATAGGATTTCTCTTTTTTTTTCTAGAGTGTCCATCCTAGGTGGATTTACCTGGAGACTTCGAAAGGAACCTCCAATAATTAGTAATAGTAAGATACTTTTCCGTTGCTTAACTTCACACATACTAAATCAGTTTAAGATTCAAATGGGTGAAAGGCAACATGGTAATTCCAGGCCCACTTGTGCCACTTTCTTGGTCAGCATGCAAGACCTTTCTTGGTCTTCAAGCCCTGAGTCGCTACGAGAGCCTCGCAAGTCTATACCTAATCGTGCATGTCATAGAATGCCACTAGTTAGCACTTTATAGAACCAAACTGAATTTGATACCTTGAGCTATGATTAATTTACACCTAATCCCAAGGTTTAAGTACCACCTATACCTAGGTTCATTGCATTTTTCCATGAGCAAGCACAGCGTTAACAAATTGTGCGTTTTGGAATCAATGCTCCACGCATCTCTTCAAGTTGAAGGTTGGCTTCAACTTGTGCCATGAGCAAGTTTATTTAACTAAGTTGAAAGACTGACTGTTTGGCACGGCTCCACTCCATAACTCCAGCGACTCCAGCAAAAAAACCAGCCAAACACGTCAACTCCAAAACTCCATGGAGCTGCCAACTCCATGGAGCTGTAGTGCAAATGGGGCC
>NC_028457.1:30186806-30187978 GCF_000263155.2 Setaria italica | reverse complement strand
TCCAAAATGTCCTCTTTTGAATCCTCCCTCGTGGAGTTGGTGGGTAATTACCCCACCACTGCCACTGATTACACAAAAATAACGTTTCATCTGTTGCCTCACGCCTCTCTTCCATTCTCCCGTGCGCCTCTGTTCTTCCATACAGGGCCTTCACCCGCCCGCCGTAGCCCCTGCCGGCGGCTAGGGTTGCGCCGGCGGCTAGGCTCGGCACCGCCGTAGCCCCTGCCGGTGGCCGGCTGCAGCGCCCCACCGCCGCCGCAGGCTGGCGGAGCCCCGCCGCCAAGCGCCCTGGCCCGAGGAGATCTGCCCGCCCGCCTAGTCCCGCCGGCCGCTGCGCCCCTAGGCCCGTCGCCGGAGCGCCCCACCGCCGGCCCCTAGGCCCGTCGCCGGCCGCAGCTCCCCGCCGCAGGCTGCAGCTCCCCGCCGCCGGCCGTCGCGTCCTGCCGCAGAAGCCCGCCGCGGGCCGTCGCGCCCCTCCGTCGAAGGCCCGCCGCCGGCCGAAGGCCCCGCCGCCGAAGGCCGCCGCCAGCCGCTGCGCCCCGAGGCCGGCCATCTCGCCCCGCCGCCGAAGGCTGCTGCCGGTCACAACGCCCCGCCGCCGGAGGAGGTCCCCCGCTGCCCGTTCACAAGGTATGCTTCCTGATGGTACTTTTTTGAAGTAAAATCAGAGGCCATGGTGTGATTGTACTCGTGAGGCCAATTCTGTTCGTGAAATTCATGTCCTGCTCAGAGCACACCATGATTTGCATGCATTTCGTTTTGGAAACATGAACTGGGTTGAATCTTTGCGAGTTCTTGTTACTGAACCTGTCCAGGAAGAGGTCAAAGCAGGCAGGGGCGTAGTACTCGTGCCTGAGTGGGAATGAAAAGCTAGATGTATTGTATATCTTCCCAAATGGGAATGAAAAGCTAGATGTATTCATAAATTGTTATTTTCTGCCTTGTTATTATTCTTCAAAGATATTTGCATGCCTAGTCCATGGTTATTCATTTATTAACAACCTTGAATAGGTTACATGTAGAGCATTTTTGTAGTAGTATATTATAAAGTACACTATTATAATAATCTATCCGTCACTGAGCTCTTGACGTCATTAGAATCCATGATATTTGTACGCCAAAAGGTCTACATCGGGGCATAGGTCGAGTAGGTTCATGTAGAAATATCCTTT
>NC_028457.1:30140322-30186131 GCF_000263155.2 Setaria italica | reverse complement strand
GCTATGATAGCATGACATTACATGGCGTCTGAACTGTTTGTGAAGAAGGAGCAAAGGGAGATGTTCATGACCTTGCCTACTAATGAGATTAGGTTCAATTGGCTTAGGAGGAAGTACAATGATAAATATGAAAAATAGAAATTGGCTTAGTGAGAGTGATGTCATTTGTGTATGCTACTATTTTATTTTTATCCCATGTGTGGTACATTTTATTTTATTGCATTTTATTTATGTATGACAGTTGTATCTTACATTTCATTTATGTCAATGTTCACATATGTCTTCAAGTGAGTCTGATGAATCTAGTGATTCTGATGGTGAATATTTTTTTAAAATGGTTGAGAGCTGTGGTAAGCTAGCACAAAGTTATCATCACTCATATATGAATAAGGCACCGCCGAGATTTATGTTTTCACAACAGAGTGGAATGGGATGGCTGATGGAGACGGTAAACACTCCAGGGGAGTGCCATCGAATGCTTCGGATGAATGAGGTTATTTTTCAGGATCTTCATGATGTGTTGGTTGAGAGGTACGGATTTAAACCATCGAAGCACATGAATACTCTTGAAATGTTGACCATTTTCCTATTCACATGTGGTGGGTGTGAGTCAAATAGAAGAGGACAGAATAAGTTAAAAAACTCAGGTGAAACCATTAGTAGAAAATTTCATGAAGTTCTAAATTGTGTGGTTGCCATGGCACAAGATTTCTTGAGACCAACAGATCCTAATTTTCGCAATGTGCACAAGAGGATTAGGAATGACAAGAGAGCATACCCACACTTTAAGGATTGCATTGGTGCACTTGATGGAACCCATATTCGTGTGTATTTATCACCGGAAGAACAAGTGAGATATACTGGTAAGACTGGAATTGCAAGTCAAAATGTGCTTGCCGTTTGTGATTTTGATATGCGCTTCACCTATGTGGCTGCGGGTCAACCAGGTTCTTTGCATGACACTAATGTATTGTACCATGCATTGGAAGCAGATGTAAATGTCTTCCCACATCCTCCTCAAGGTAAATATTTATCCTTATGTTCCTTTTCATATTTGTATGCACAAACTTATTTTATTTTACATATGTGTAGGCAAGTACTATGTTGTAGATGCGGGCTATCCTAATCGTCCGGGGTATCTGGCTCCATACAAGGGTGAAAGGTACCACTTACCCGAGTGGCATCGAGGTATGGAACCAAATACTCCAAAAGAGAAGTTCAACCGTATACACTCATCTGTTCGTAATGTTATTGAGCGGTCGTTTGGAGTACTAAAAATGAAATGGCAAATCCTTTACAAGATGCTCGGTTATTCAATGGTCACACAAAAGAAGATTGTTGCTGCTCCTATGGTTCTACACAATTTCATACGTGAACATGCTAGCATTGATGTGGACTTTGCTAATTTTGATAGAGATCCTACCTACATGCCTACTATTCCGGAAAGATACAACAAGTATGCTGTGTCTCAACATGCCTCCGATGGATCAACTTCGGAATCAAGCTTTGTGACTATGGACATCTTTCGTGATAGTATGGCTACATCAATTGCCCTAACATGGAATTAGTGCAATGATTATTGTAACGACCTTATTTTGGAACTATGAATTTATTTCGAAATTTTAAATTTTTGAAACATGTAATTTATTATTATTTTGGACTTCAATGCATGTAGTTTCATTTTATATTTGTGATAAGTAGTTCAAGTCGAACCAGGGGCAAGAAAGGCAATCTACCCTCAAACTCCTCTTTTCTGGAGCTAGGGACACCCTCCCAGCCAAACACCCTCACCAGACAGCTCCAACTCCACCTAGAGCTGGCTCCACCTGGAGTTCTGGAGTGGAGCAGCTCCACCCAGAGTTGGAGTCATGCCAAACAGGACCTTAATCTCTAGTTATGTTGCTGCTGCAGAGCTACTGTGCTACTCCCTTAACAACATTAATAACTCTGGCTAAGTGTGCATCAGGTAGAGTATTCTGGCCAGCGATGTAATCACCTTGGTAATTAATCAATATGTACAAGAAGGAAGTTAAAAGTTAATTAAAGAAATAAGAAAGAACAAATAAACAAAAGTTCTATACTGAACCTGGTACGCAGTAATTAACGGAATTAGTCTTTGGTTCCGAAATTTCTATATAAATGAAATAAATGTTATAACAATCTAACCCAGCTATTTGCACGGACCACAACATTGCTAGTCACGCTGGTATGCCGTCACCAAATCAATGTATATAAGGTAATTCACGATGTGTTTAATTTTTGCCACACTTCCATATAATCTCCAAAAGGCATGTCTAGTCCTCGTCACTCCGACGAAACTATTTGTATACTTTTCTGTTGCTTTTTTTATAATTTATAGGACTTATCTTTTTTTTAGAGTGTCCATCCTAGGTGGATTTACCTGGAGACTTCGAAAGGAGCCTCCAATTAGTAATAATAAGATACTTTTCCGTTGCTTAACTTCACACATACTAAATCAGTTTAAGATTAAATGGGTGAAGGGCATTTAGCATGGTAATTCCAGGCCCACTTGTGCCACTTTCTTGGTCAGCATGCAAGACCTTTCTTGGTCTTCAAGCCCTGAGTCGCTACGAGAGCCTCGCAAGTCTATACCTAATCGTGCATGTCATAGAATGCCACTACTTTATAGAACCAAATTGAATTTGATACCTTGAGCTATGATTAATTTACACCTAATCCCAAGGTTTAAGTACCACCTATACCTAGGTTCATTGCATTTTTCCATGAGCAAGCACAGCGTTAACAAATTGTGCGTTTTGGAATCAATGCTCCACGCATCTCTTCAAGTTGAAGGTTGGCTTCAACTTGTGCCATGAGCAAGTTTATTTAACTAAGTTGAAAGACTTAATCTTTAGTTATGTTGCTGCTGCAGAGCTACTGTGCTAGCTAGCTCCCTTAACAACATTATTAACTCTGGCTAAGTGTGCATCAGGTAGAGTATTCTGGCCAGCGATGTAATCACCTTGGTAATTAATCAATATGTACAAGAAGGAAGTTAAAAGTTAAAGAAATTAGAAAGAACAAATAAACAAAAGTTCTATACTGAACCTGGTACGCAGTAATTAACGGAATTAGTCTTTGGTTCCGAAATTTCTATATAAATGAAATAAATGTTATAACAATCTAACCCAGCTATTTGCACGGACCACAACATTGCTAGTTTGTGTCAACAAAAGTAGCAATTAAATTTTATTAGTCCACCGTGATTTAACAGGAAAGTGTCATTCTACACCGTTGTTCCATAGCTCAACAACCACCGACCGTTGCTTTTTCCCCTATATACACATACAGAACTCAGGGTTCTCTAAGACCCAAACTGTGTACTAGCTCCATTGGAGTGAGCTAGGTAGAGAAGTGTAGAGCGCCCTCAGAAACCAAATCTGCAGCCAACATGGATCTGGCACCGAGTCCCACACCCAGTCCCCATACCAAAGACTGCCGTAAAGATTATACAGCTACCGTAGAAAAATATGTCATCCTGGCCGTTCTCGCCATGTTCCTCTTGCACGTACTGGGTTCCTTACGCCGTCGGTCGAGCCACACACTCCTCCATTCTATCGTGATGGGAGTCTACACGCTCTCCTATCCGCTGGTGGGCTATATCGTTGGGCTGATGAAATCTTCCAATTTCTACTACGAAGACTTCACTGTGTGGGCAGTGTTCCTTCTTCTGCTCCTCGGCAGCGCGGACAACCTCACGGTTTGCCGCCTCAGCGACGTCGACAACTGGAAGAGCATCCACGTCAAACACATCCTTAAGGGATTCTGGCTGGTGCTAATCATTCTGATAATTTGCAAGCGTCATGATGTGATCTACAGGTATCCCTTATATGCCATCGTGTTGGTCGTCATCCTCAAGGGGTATGTGAGAATAGCTTCCATGAGGATGGTGAGCAAATCCTACCTCTGCAAGAAGGTGAAGGTGATCGCTGAATATATGCAGCAGCAGCACAAGGACAACCTGGAGGAGTCCTTCGATCCTGTGACCATGGAAGGCTACCGGTACATTGTCGCTGGCGAGAAGTACTGCATCAAGCGGCAGCCTGGTTGCACACCATGGTACAAGAGGGGCGACTTTGTCACCGTGGAGAAGATCTGGCAGTGCACAGGGAGGCTGCTGGTCCTTGAGCGGGGCAAGCTGCTCAAGGACTTGTGCCTCTCTATGGCACTCTCCAAGATGCTCAACCGAAGGTTTGTTGGCTTCAGGCTCTCAGAGGCGGGGCATGACAAAACCCGTGACTTTGTGTTCAAAGGCCTGCTCGCCGGGGACAAGCCACATCAGAGGGCCTTCAGGGTCATCGAGGAAGAGCTTGTTTTTGTCCATGACTTCTATTACACAAGGTATTCTTACCTCTACCAAAAGGGTCGATACATTGCCCTCAGTCTGCCCATCATCATGCTTGGCCTATGCTTGTGGCTCACCTATCTGCTCGTCAAGCACTTCAAGAGTGGCTCTGTGCTGGTTGCCACCATATTTGTAACTGTTGTCGTGGCATTCCTGGAGGCATACCAGCTCTACCTGTACATATCCTCAGGTTGGTTCAAGGTGGCACTAATACAGAGCTACATCAACACACCATTTTTGCGAAGAAGCCGTTGCCTTGAGATGATCATAGGCCTTCTTTTGAGGTTGAAGGCGTTTGCACCATGGAAACGCAATCTTGGGCAGTACTGTATCCTCCAGGAGCTTGGCCGCAAAAGTAGGGTTAGGAATTGTCTCCATTATGCTACGCTGCGCCTGGTGGACAAGGCTAGCAAGAATGGACTGAAGAAATCAGAAAAGTTGTCCGAAAATGTGAAGAAAGCCATCGTTGATTCCCTATTAAGAAGCAACGGCAACCTGACGAATGGGGTAACATCGCTGCAAAACAATGGCGTCAGTTGTCTCTCATGGGCATGTGATGCTAATACTACTGACGGAGCGGTGGCTCGCACCATTGTGGTCTGGCACATTGCTACAACCCTGTGCGAGCAGAAGCTGGATAAAAAAGCCAAAGAAGAAGACGCTGTCAAAACAGCCTCCACTTTATCCAAGTACTGCATGCATCTCCTTGCTTTTGCACCTAACCTCTTGCCCGACCACAGCTCCGTATCAGAATCCATACTTGATCAGTCAATCGACGAAGCAAGCAAGTTACTCAAAGAGGGCAAGAACAAGAAGATCAAGGGCAAGAACAAGAAGATCGAGGGCAGGTGTGAGATACTAATGGAAATTAACACCGATGATGGTTGTGTTCGTGATGAAAAAAAGCTTGTTGCGAAGGGCGTTCACCTTGCAAAGCAACTGACTGATAACATACACGACTTCACAACACGGTGGAAGGTGCTATCTGATTTCTGGGCGGAGATGATGCTGTATGTCTCGCCATCCGACGATGCTCGGGAGCACCTGGAAGTTCTTGCAAAAGGAGGGGAGTTCATCACGCACCTTTGGGCGCTGCTCACGCATGCCGGTGTGCTGAAGAGAGGCCCTACAGGGCCAAAAGATGTTGTGTGATCTGTCCAACCAGTGCACAAGTAGCAGTCCATATATCTACCTAGCTATTGCTTGTAACATTCTATGTATATTGCCTACTGTCATGTTAGGACAGACCAACTTGTGGCATACCATGTGTGAGTTAGTCTGTCGAGTCTGTACCTCTTTTCATGTCATGTCTGTTGTCAGATTTTGGACATAGTGGGATCTGTAATTTCCTCAAGTTTCATTAAGAAGAGTGCGCGTTCAGGTTGTTTTACGTGAGCGCGGCTTAGCCTCTTAGGTGGTCATTACATTCATGATCCGATGACCACTTGGGTCATGAACTCACGATCCTTAGTTATGTTCCATATGTAAAGGGGAAGAAAACCGAAAAACGCTGCAGCTTCATCGCAGCACAAATTCACTCCCTCTTAGTTGCATTTGGTCGTGTGTCAATCGAGCAGATCCTCAGTTGCAGCAGGGATTGACCCTACTACTACAGAAGGGGCGGGGATCCCTGCTTGAGGATTCCAGCTCCTCAGGTAGGGGTTCAACCTTAAGGATGACGCCATGGTAGGAATTCTTGCGTTCATGTTCGTAACGAGACTGAGTGTTATGGAAAAATGTAGTCTTCTCCCTCTTCCCTCTTTGGGGAAGGGAAGCCTTTATTCTTCCCTGAGTGTATTGGATCCCCATTTTGGGCACAGGTAAAATGGGTATTACAGCCGTTGCATGCGCCGTTAGACGGTGTGGCAGACGACAGCTCTCTGATTGCTTGCTGCTGCTGGGTCGCTGTGTCGTCTGGGCTAGGCAAGCTGACCAAGTCTATTCTTCATCGATGGCCAAATTTGTTCTTTTGTGGGCCCATAAATTTAGGTGCACGCATCACAACACATTCGATCATTCACAAGCTGAAGGCTGGGTCTCAACTTGTGTCATTAGCTGTTGAAATAATGGGTCTAGCCCATAAGGAATTTCAGAATTTCAAATAAATCTCAAAGACCCATGTGGGTAAGAGGTGGAGTGGTTCAAGTTGTGGATGAATGTAGCTCGAAGCTCTAGGCGAGAGTTCAACTTAACAATCCTCGCTGAAACACTAGTATATAAACAACAGTGAGAAACAGGCAAAATCTCTGATGGGCATTTGAGATCTGGTGGGGGATTGTTGAAATAATGGGCCTAGCCCATAAGGAATTTCAGAATTTCAAATAAATCTCAAAGGCCCATGTGGGTAAGAGGTGGAGTGGTGCAAGTCTTTAGTCCCACATTGCTAGTGGAGGGGAGGGATGACCAACTTAAATATGGAAGTTGTCTCCACTCCTCCAAGCTATGTGTGTGGGGAGGGAAGAAGAGCTCCACACGCGCGCGCTCGCTCGCCACGCCACGCCTCACCGGGCGAAGGGCGCGGGCGCGCGGCACCTGCGTGAATGGTCCACCAAAATCCGGCCCCTTGCCTTGCGGGGGCGCGGCTTCCTTTTGCTGTTTTATTTTTTGGTTACGACGTACCGGCCTCTACCATAAACAGATCTATTCGAGCTAGGGTTTTTGCCTCCTCTCGCTGCTGCGCCGCCACCGTAGTCTACTCCATCCCAATTGTCGGCGTGCACCGGCGATTGGGAGAGCAGGTCTCTGGAACTGTCATCTTCAGCGATCCTGCACCAGGAGAGGGCGAATAAGGTTTTTGGGAAGCGCTCTGCGCGACTGCTCGATCGCTTCCTCCACTTCGTCAAGTTCTTCGTCGACTCCTTCACCACAGCACGTCTACCTCTTCGTCGCTCAGGCCTCACTCGCTGTCACGAACAACGTTAGGCTGCTGTACCCGGTAGTCGTCCAGGAGCCGGTCTTCATCAAGAAAGAAACGTAGGATCTCTTAACTCAAATTATGTCTTCCATACTAGCTATTATGATCTGTTGCAGTCTGATAGCACTGGATAGTATGGTAGAATGTGTGATTCTATTTGCAATGATAGACTTGTCTAGATCTTGCGTAGATATGTCTAGTTTAATTTGTTGTCTGTTCATCGTATTCATGATTTATTTCTGGATTAAATTAAAACTAAAAGTGCTTATATATCCAACAATCCAAAAACCTTATTGTAGGCACTTTAGTTTTATGGCTGGATTTCTTGATGCACTGAGGCCAGCACCGTTTGCTGGTGTGCACTTCAAGAGGTGGCAGGTGAAAGCTACGCTGTGGCTTACTGCCATGAAGGTGTTCTGGGTGTCCAATGGCAAGTCGGAAGGGGTTCTCTCTCCTGAAAAGGAGAAAGAATATTCGGAAGCCAACACAATCTTCTTGGGCACTGTGATTGGTGCACTTGCAAAACATCTGCAAGATGTGTACCTTCATCACACGGTCGCAAAGGAGTTGTGGGACGATCTGACTGCCAACTACGGTGGCTCAGATACTGGCACTGAACTGTGCATCATTGAGCAGTATCATGACTACAAGATGGTTGACGGAAAATCTGTAGTCGCTCAGGCTCATGAATTACAGTGCATGGTGAAGGAACTCGATCTGCTAAAGATTGTCGTGTCCGACAAGTTTGTGGCTGGGGGCATTATTGCCAAGTTACCTCCATCCTGGAGGGATTTCGCCACTTCTCTCAAACACAAGAGGACAGAAATTTCTGTTTCAGACCTGATTGCGTCTCTTGATGTTGAGGAGAAAGCTCGGGCTAAAGATGGACGATCTAAAGCTGTTGAGGGTCAGACCAGTGCCAATATGGTGCACCAATCACATCACAATGGCAATGGTGGCAAGGGCAAGGGCAAGAACAATAAGCCTAAGCAGTCCACTACCTTCAAGAAGAAGAAGAACAAGGAGAACGAGGGATGCTTCGTGTGCGGTTCTACTGACCATTGGGCAAAGAAGTGCCCAAACCGCAAAGGAAGAAAACCTCCACAGCAGAAGTCTGTGAGCATGGTGACCAGCGCTGGAGAGGGAAATAGTGGGTATGGTAATTTACCTTCTGTTTTTTCAGTGTTCCAGTCTACTAACACTTGGTGGCTTGATACTGGTGCTAATGTTCATGTGTGTGCTGATGCCTCATTGTTTTCATCTTACCAGGTCGCTCGGGATTCCTCCGTCCTAATGGGGAATGGGTCACATGCTTCTGTTCATGGTGTTGGTACGGTAGATCTGAAGTTTACTTCAGGAAAGATCGTGCAACTGAAGAACGTGCAGCATGTCCCTTCTATCAGGAAGAATCTAGTTAGTGGCTCCCTTTTGCGTAGGGATGGTTTTAAGGTAGTGCTTGAGTCTAATAAAATTGTCGTGTCTAAGAGTGAACAATTTATTGGTAAAGGCTATGAGTGCGGAGGCTTGTTCCGCTTTTCCCTTTCAGATTATTGCAATAAGTCTGTGAACTATATTTGTGATGGTATTAATGAGAGTGATGCTAGTGTTTGGCATTCACGTTTATGTCATCTGAATTTTGGTTCTATGTCTCGACTTTCCAGCCTGTGTTTAATTTCGAATTTTTCCATTGTCAAAGGTTCTAAGTGCCATAGTTGTGTGCAATCTAAGCAACCTCGAAAACCTCACAAGGTAGCCGAGGAGAGACACTTGGCACCACTTGAACTCATTCATTCTGATATATGCGAGATGAATGGTGTGTTGACCAAAGGTGGAAAAAGATATTTCATGACTTTGATAGATGATGCGTCTAGATATTGCTATGTATATTTATTGAAACGAAAGATGAGGCTCTTAACTACTTTAAAATCTATAAGGCTGAAGTTGAGAATCAACTTGAGAAAAAGATCAAGAGAATTAGGTCTGATCGTGGTGGCGAGTATTTCTCTAATGATTTCGACTTGTTCTGTGAAGAACATGGTATTGTACATGAGAGGACACCTCCCTATTCATCCCAATCAAACGGGGTTGCCGA
Organism: Setaria italica; assembly: GCF_000263155.2. NCBI lineage: Eukaryota > Viridiplantae > Streptophyta > Magnoliopsida > Poales > Poaceae > Setaria > Setaria italica. Next base: position 30,176,759 of record NC_028457.1, on the reverse strand, counting down.
AACAAAGAATCGCACCTTGACTGACTTGGTGAACGTCATGTTAGACACCAGTGGATTATCTAAGGCATGGTGGGGGGAGGCTGTATTGACTTCATGTCATGTCCTGAATAAAGTACCCATGAAGAATAAGGAGAAAACTCCATATGAAGAATGGATTGGAAGAAAACCATCACTTTCATACTTACGCACTTGGGGTTGCTTGGCCAAAGTTAGTGTGCCAATCAACAAGAAACGTAAGTTGGGACCTAAAACTGTGGATTGTGTCTTTTTGGGATATGCTCATCATAGCATAGCCTATAGATTTTTAGTGGTTAAATCAGAGGTGCCTGATGTTCATGTTAATACCTTGATGGAGTCTCGTGATGTTACGTTCTTTGAGAATATATTTACTATGAAATAATTGCATAGTATATCTAGACTATCTTCTGATATGATTGCTGAGACAAATCCTGAACCTATTGTGCTTCCTGATCATGCTGAACAAACACTTGAGCCAGTTCATGAGGAGGTTAACAGTGAAGCTCCTAAGAGGAGCAAGAGACAAAGAACTGCAAAGTCCTTTGGTGATGATTTCACTGTCTATCTCGTAGACAATACTCCTAAGACTATTTCAGAGGCATTTGCATCTCCAGATGCAGATGATTGGAAAGAAGCTATCCATAGTGAGATGTACTCTATTCTTTCTAATGGAACTTGGGAGGTTGTTGATCGACCGTATGGTTGTAAACCTGTGGATTGCAAGTGGGTGTTCAAAAAGAAGCTTAGGCCTGATGGTACTATTGATAAGTACAAGGCTCGACTTGTGGCTAAGGGTTATACCCAGAAAGAAGGCGAAAATTTCTTCGACACCTACTCACCTGTTGCGAGATTGACCAGTATTCGAGTATTACTTTCCCTTGCTGCCGCACATGGTCTTCTCGTCCATCAGATGGATGTTAAGACAGCTTTCCTTAATGGAGAGTTGGATGAGGAAATTTATATGAATCAGCCTGATAGGTTTGTAATAAAGGGTCAAGAGAACAAGGTGTGTAAATTGCTGAAATCTTTGTATGGCCTGAAACAAGCACCTAAGCAGTGGCATGAGAAATTTGATACTACACTCATATCAGCAGGCTTTTCTGTCAATGAGGCTGATAGATGTGTGTACTACCGCCATGGTGAGGGTGAGGGAGTTATATTGTGCTTGTATGTCGATGACATACTGATCTTTGATACAAATCTTGACGTGATCAAAGAGGTCAAGTTATTTCTGTGCCAAAATTTTGACATGAAAGATCTGGGAGAGGCTGATGTAATTCTGAATATCAAGTTGATCAAAGGAGAGAATGGGATTACTCTCACGCAATCTTATTATGTGGAAAAGGTCTTGAGCCGGTTTGGCTTTAAGGATAGTAAGTCTTCTCCCACACCTTATGATCCGAGCTTGATACTTCGGAAAAACAAGAGAATTGGCAGAGACCAATTAAGATACTCTCAGATTATTGGATCACTTATGTATTTAGCCAGTGCTACTAGGCCTGACATCTCATATGCTGTTTGCAAACTGAGCCAGTTTACCTCTAATCCGAGAGATGATCATTGGCGTGCACTTGAGCGAGTCATGCGCTATTTAGTTGGCACTATGGATTACGGAATTCACTACTCCGGGTATCCTGCAGTACTAGAAGGCTATAGTGATTCAAATTGGATATCTGATGCTGATGAACTGTATGCCACAAGTGGATACGTCTTCACTCTTGGTGGTGGTGCTGTTTCATGGAGGTCCTCCAAACAGACTATCTTAACGAGGTCTACCATGGAAGCAGAACTTGCAGCATTAGATACAGCCACAGTTGAGGCTGATTGGCTACGTGAGCTCTTGATGGACTTGCCTATTGTCGAGAAACCTATGCCGGCAATACTTATGAATTGTGACAATCAAACAGTGATAGTCAAAGTGAACAATTCAAAGGACAATATGAAGTTATCAAGACACGTTAAGAGACGTCTGAAATCTGTCAGGAAAATGAGAAACTCCGGAGTAATATCAGTGGATTACATCTCAACTGATAAGAACTTGGCAAATCAGTTCACTAAGGGACTGTCACGTAATGTGATAGACAATGCATCAAAGGAGATGGGTATGAGACCCATATGAGCTACACCGTGGTGGTAACCCAACCTATGTGATCGGAGATCCCGTGAAGTAGGATCTGAGAAGAACAAGCCATGGGATAGCATGAGAGTATCCTACTAACCCACTCGAGAAATGATGCAACACTCTCAAACCACTGCATGGTAGGCTGGCTACTGCCTTAATATATTTTGTTAGCTTTAATTAGCAAAGATGTTGCCCCTGCAGAACATCTTGGAAAAATATACCTATATGAGCCCGACTGTTGTAAGGTCGCAGTCTGTGAGACTTGGGTGATCTCTATTAAGCTCATGAAGAAACCAGGGGTACGACCTATATGCCCCACCCGCGGGATAGGCTACAGGCAGCCAGGTACTAGTCCCGACTTTGAGTGAAACTTGTCCGCACAAAACTTGCAATTCAAGGCTTAGTCCATTGTTCAAGTTGTGGATGAATGTAGCTTGAAGCTCTAGGCGAGAGTTCAACTTAACAGTCCTCGCCGAAACACTAGTATATAAACAGCAGTGAGAAACAGGCAAAATCTCTGATGGGCATTTGAGATCTGGTGGGGGATTGTTGAAATAATGGGCCTAGCCCATAAGGAATTTCAGAATTTCAAATAAATCTCAAAGGCCCATGTGGGTAAGAGGTGGAGTGGTGCAAGTCTTTAGTCCCACATTGCTAGTGGAGGGGAGGGATGACCAACTTAAATATGGAAGTTGTCTCCACTCCTCCAAGCTATGTGTGTGGGGAGGGAAGAAGAGCTCCACACGCGCGCGCTCGCTTGCCACGCCTCGCCGGGCAAGGCGGGGCAAAGGGCGCGGGCGCGCGGCACCTGCGTGAATGGTCCGCCGAAATCCGGCCCCTCGCCTTGCGGGGGCGCGGCTTCCTCAAATTATGTCTTCCATACTAGCTATTATGATCTGTTGTAGTCTGATAGCACTGGATAGTATGGTAGAATGTGTGATTCTATTTGCAATGATAGACTTGTCTAGAGCAAGTAGACATGTCTAGTTTAATCTGCTGTCTGTTCATCGTATTCATGATTTATTTCTGGATTAAATTAAAACTAAAAGTGCTTATATATCCAATATGTTTTCTATTGAAGAAGATTATTAATGGATGATGATCCGACGTAAATAAAAAAACGTGAGCTCATGCATAGGGACTAATATGTTTAGACAAAATGGTGAAGAATCACAATCGTGAAACATACCTTCGAGTTTATGAAGAACCGGAGATTATTCTTCAAATACAAAGTTGCCATTGGCCGCGTTTCTTGTTGATCCAAATCACACATGCTCTAGGTAGCAACCTTCGTTGTTGTTGGTGTGTCCCGGCATACCTCCTCTGCACCCGTGATATTGAGATGGAAAGGATAAAGAACACACATGTGGGCTACATGGTCGCAAACTCATGCGGTGCTTGCATACAAACTCGTCAATCTGAAATTTCTTCATCCGATGAGGAACAAAAATGTAGCTTGCAAACGTCAAAAGCAACCATGTGCACACAGCTTCTTCTGACCACCCAATATATTACTCATGCGTTGGGCGATGTAAGCGTGAAATCCCTTGATGACCTCGCCAAGTCAATGTATATCAAGTAACCTTGTTTTTTGTTTGTCAATTCTGCACAAGTGTGATTCAATCAGTGTTGAAAGCAGGGAATTCAATCAGTGTTGAAAGCACGTGTTGAAGTTCGTACACTACACCTGGTCTGGAACGCATTGAACAGAGAAGTGGCAAACACTCTTTTTCTTTCTAATGCATATTCGTTGCCAGAGAGTAATGCTCCGTTCTTCCTAATGCACGTACCCATCATGTTGTTGACAGCCTTGTCCACTGTGCTTGCCTGTTCAGGTGAGAGTTAGGGCAATGGTAGCGATATTGATATCCCGGCCTGCACACCCGGCTTTTAAGAATCTCTCTATGGCGCCGCTATCCTTAGTGATAACGGAACCACTGCTACATCTTTCTGCCATTTGGATTGCGGCCTCATGTAGCTGACACGCCAGTTACATGGAGCTGCTGGTCGGGTGTGCCCCTCCACGGATTGCGCTCACTTGTCGAATTGGTAACCACACTTTTCTCTCCTTCATTATATCCTCACCAGCATCAGTCTCAAGGGTTCTTACCGGATGATGGCATTGTCATCATTGTATATCTGATTGGCAATAACAATTCATATGCGTGGACAATGCCATCATTGTATATCCCAAGCTCGGGTGGTCTAGAATTCCTTGATCTTAACTATCGTCAATGCCCATGTTCTGTAGCATGCACCAGTCATAAAAGATTTGTGCTAGCGGCTACAAGTGGTCTATGCTGGCGGGCCGAGCACCCGCCAGCACCCTTGAGCCAGCTCAAATACCGTCAGTGCTAGCGGGTGCTCACCCGCCAGCACAGATGGTTTCTGTGCTAGCTTTCTGGTGCTTATGCCACCCACTAGGAATAATATGTATTTTCCCATTCAATATATTATTTTTCGTGAGTTATTTATAATTTCTATTTTCGCCAGTTGTTAGCCGTCAAATTGAAATATGTATCTCCAATCACATAACAACAAACTTGAATAATAAATAATTCATATTATTCAAAACAGCATCGTACATATAATATATAATTCACATTATTAAAAATACAACATTTGTAATAGAGCTATTCTTTGCTACGCTAATATTAAAACTACTACGCCTATCTATGAAGATCTTTGTAGTTGTCCGCCATCAACACACCATCTTTATCAAAGAATGCTCCATCCTAATGACAAATCTTGCGTTAGATGAACCTCACAATGTCCCTACAAATGTTGTCGATTTATTTATCTTCAAGCTTGGCATCATTAGTGTCAATCCTAGGCATCTGCAGGTCTACAGTAAATTAAGCTTAAGATATATTACCATTAGGAAGTTAGCACATGGCAATGTATAAGAGACTTACATCTTCAGGGTTCGTCTAGTACCTCCCATTATTTCTGAGGAACTCGCACACGTAATATCCACATAGCACAGAGCCGAGAGGTTGCTTGTGGCACTACAATTAAATAAAAAAAATGATGAGTTGTTATTAATGATAAGTCTACATTATATGAAAAAAACCAAGTTTTTATGTTCTAACAAATCTATGATATATTATTTTCATAGCTTTCTTCCTTTTTGGATTGTGGTCCCCGCCTTTTAGTATGTAAAGCTTGTACGCACTTTGAGGATATAAAGACAAGAGTTAGTAATACAACTTAGGTGCATAGAATGTCAACATGCATTTAAGTACTACCAGGGAATGTATTACTTTTGTATAATGCATATGAAATCATTGTACATATCTCTACTAAAGCTGGCTGAGTTGAGGATGACTACTTCTCCTAGCTTGGGTAAAATAATGATGCAAATCTAGTGGTCTCTGCATTATATTAAAATAATTTATATTATAGCCGACATTAAATAGCACCAAGTATACATATATAGTAATTAAAACCAGCAGCTTACTGAAAATTGTAAGGACCCATGATACGATCCTTGTCAGCCTTTTTCCTCATTACTCTTGCAATGTATATGGACACTTTGTGCGTTTCGTCTCTCTTGGCTTTTAATTTTATAGTATTTTTCTCCGCTTGTGTCTGTGCTGCTTCCATTTGTGCTTTGATCGTTTCCATCATTTTGAGCTTGTGCTCTAGCTCACTTATTCGTGCTGGGTCAAGGTATGCTACCTTGAACCTGCCGTTCGTCAATTCTTCCTCCCTCCATTGCATCTTGCAGAATAGATCGCTCAGGTACTTGACATATAAAATATACACATATGTATTTAAAACTCGTGTATGCGGTACATGTGGACTTACAAGCACCATGCGGTAATGAGATTCACGTCGAGGTATTGTCGACAGTAAAGTCTGTGCAAATCCTCGAAATCAATCACAATCTAGTAATCGAGAACGCCAAGGAAAACCTTAGTTGGGACATGCGTGGTGATTGCTTGAATGCCTTGCTTCATTGCATTCTTGATCCATCCATGCAGCTTATTCAGTGCCCATGGGCCCTCTAGCAGATCCCACCGAAATAAGAATGATTTGCCATGCTCATGATCAATTGGGACATCATCTGACGCAAAGAAATTGAGGTTTTGATCCTTTTCCTTTTGCCGAGAGGCACCACAAGTTACAGATTTTTCACCGAAAGATAAAGCCTTCTTCTTCAATACATTTAAAAACTTGTCAACTTCTGTTGATGGAGTCTTTTGATCATATGTGCTGACCATACGGGATACTGCTAGCCTCTGGGAAGGTGGAGATGCCGGTGAAGGTGATGTTGGATCAATAACTTCTAAATCATTTACCCGTTCATCACCTTGGAATAGTGATGTCCAATCGTTCTCATTGAGAGCTTCTCGGACAGGTGATAGCAGTGGCTACTCATCCTCATTGGTAGCTCCCTGCACATGTGACAGCGTCGGCTACTCCGTGTCAACATTTGAATCTAGAAGGGGTACATCTTAGCTCGGCCGTGAGGTTTCTGGTGATGCATTATTCAGAACGATATATCGGCGACGCCACAGTATGTACTGGTTCATTGCATCACCGAGAACCTCAATCCCCTCATCAGTAGGGATGTCTATCTTGCATGACTCATCCAACACTGTAACAAGTTGCACCCAAGCGTATTCTGGCAGGGTGCCTTTGGGAACACATGACCCGTTACTGCCTTGTGTGCTTGTGTTTTCTAAAATTTATCCTCTGAAACTTCAGCCATATCACTAGAATTATTAGAGAAGAGATCATGAAATATTTCTGCAGTCTTTTCAAGTCGAGAGTGATTCCCATCTCAGTAGCTTTTCTCTTCATTGTCTTTCTCTCTAGTGACTCTAATTCTTTTTCTTCAAACATCTTCTGGATTGATTCCCCACTCATCTCTTGATCAAATATATCATCAATTTTTCTAACTTCGCTTCGGTGTTTCTGATGTCGTATGTTGCTATTAAAATGTCAAAAATCAATCGAAATCCATCAAGTTGTTCAAATTCCGCCAATGATCTAGCATTATTGAAAGTTCAGTCTGCATTAATGTTAGTTTTAGCAGTTTTAATATGTGTAACGACTTCTCTTACCTCATGAAGTGATTCTTTGATTTTTTTTTGTGTGGCCGGTTCATCTTCCTTGAGCCCTGGTTTATCTTTTTCAAAAATTTCAGCAAGCATCTCTGGCTTGTTCTTGTCGTTTTGCTCCTCCTAGCAGAGTTTCTGCCATTCTCGTTTCACTCTTTCTACATTGCTTATCCTTTGTAAGATTTGTGTAGCCTCTCTAATTGTTTTATCCATGAAATTACCTCCTGCACACATTTTTACATACTGGGTAGAGTGAGGGGTTAGTGAAATTCCCAAGTTCGGACCTTACTTGAGTAGTCCATTAAATTGATTCCGGCCTTCACCAATTCCTTCATCCTCTCCTTGCTTGAAACAGATCACTTGCATCCTTAAATTTTGGACCTTACTTAAGGGAAAATATTGTATGCAGAATTCCTTTACGAGCTCGTCCTATTTTCCCTTCACTTCAACAGATGCAAGTGTGTACCATCTTCATGCTTCACCTTCAAGAGAATATGGAAAAAGATTCCACTTGAACCAAGTAGCCGAAACTCCTTCTTGTTGAACCATGTTGCATATCATCGTGAATCGCTCCATGTGTCTATATGGCTTGTCGTCCTCCAATCCTCTAAAAGGGTTTGTCGCCACAAACTCGATGATTCCATGATTCAATTCATAGTGGGTCATAGCAAGCTCCAAATCTAATTTTTGCAACTCAAAGTCCTCTAATGATGGCATTGCTAATTCACTTAGTGACATTTCTTCATTTTCCAATGGTGAGATCAACAGATCCATCTAGGCATTGAAAACAAAAAATAAAAACAAAAAGATTTAAATGAAAATTAAGTATTAGCGGGTTAGCAAAATCAATACAAAGATCTAACACAGCAAACTAACTTGTTCCCTAGCAACAGCACTAGAAAAGCTTGTTGACAGCAGTTAGCGCACCAATTTGTGAACTGCAAGCGCACGGATTTGTTGTAGCTTTTCCCTTAGAGTATTCCCCCAAGGTTTATCAATACGTGGAACAAGTAGGATGCTAGCTCTCACTTTATACTAATCTTACTAACGAGATCAAGCAATATGGGTTGTGAAGAGAGACAAACAAATCTAAACTAAACAAAGGAACAAGAAGCAAAGGATGATACAAGATAGATAACAGAGATAGATATGTGTTTCCTCTCTAGGATCTAGGTTCACATGAATATGCATATACTACACAAATAGGTGTTGCCTTCACTAACTATCACAGAGATTATGTGCTCGCTTGGCTCTTTCCCTCCTGCATATCGTCACTACGCAGGGACTGTCAACAACTCCGCTCACACATCTATATCAAAACATCCACAGAGTTAAGCTAATCATCACGATTACCACAAACTCTACTAAGAATATATGCTGATCAGAATACATATGAATAAAGCATTGCAATGACATAGACCATAAAGAATTGATAGGCATGAAGTACATGTAGTAGTTACATATCATGGATCCAAACAATCCTAGGGATGAATATAGGTTTTACCCCATCATCTTGTAGAGATTGACGCAAAAAGGGGTGAAGGAGACTCTAGAGAATGTTGTCACCGAAGATGGTGGAGAAGGGGTGCAGGAACACCCTAGGCCGATCGGCCTAGGGCTCCTCAGGCCGATTGGCCTGAGGGCTTCCTTGCGCCTCTTGACTCCCGTCGGCATTGGTCATCGCGGTGATCTGATCTAATCTCTATTTTTCATATTGTGGCGGAGGCCGCTAGGTCTAAACTCGTTGGGATCCTCCTCCTTTGTTGAAAGTCCTTGGTATTTATAGTTGGCGGCATCAGTTGGGGTGCCTTCAAAGCCAAGTTTCTGTAAAATAACCTTAGGAACATCATGGGTTTCCTCCTGGTGAAAGGGCGCGACGATCGGGGCTAGAAACAGGCTAGGCCGATCGGCATGGACCCCTCTGGGCCGATCATCCTGCCCTATTTTGGCCTCCAATGCCCGAGTTCTTCATACAAAAGTTGTAGATCTGGTCGAGCTATGCAATTTTCCCTGTAAATTTGCTCCAATCGGAACTCGGATGAGGAAGATATAGCCTGTGCAAGTTTTAGCTCCTTCTGCGGGCCTGCAGTTCAATGTTCGTGTTTGAGCCTTCCAATATCCAAATTCCGGGCCCAATTCCAACTTGTAGAAAAACCCTTCATTTATGTCGTGTTTCCTGTGATTTTGCAATATGGTCCAAAATGCAACACATACGTGAATATGGGGTTGTTTCAGGTGTCAAGTGGCGGGTTAGTATAAGAATATGCCTAAAAATACTAGTTAAATGGCACTAAAAGTGTGTCAATAGCGAGCGTCAACAAACACCATATTGGGCTGTTTTTTTCTAAGCCCTAGCCCATCTAACGGAGCACCATTATTGCATTTCGTAGTACCATATTGGGCCGTTTTTTCTAGGCCCGAGCCCATTATTGCATTTTGCAATAATATATTCAATTTTGGTTGTTGATCACCATCACAATCACAGACATAAAAACAGCTTATTTCCAACTTTCATATTGTTCACATCACAATCAATGAATAGTTCACCAGCAACAATAATGCAACATTCAACAAGTTAAGCATCAACAATGCAACATTCAACAAAAGTTCATCGGCAACAAACAACAACTTCACCAGCAACACACTTCAGTTGAGGGAAGGATTCACCTGAGCCTGACTAGTGCTGAAGTTTATCAGACTAGAAATCAAAGAGTGCAACTCCTTTGTGTTGTTCTTCAAAGCTTGGAGCTCTTCTGTCTGAGACTTCAATGTTGTTTCTTGTCTTTCAGCTCTCAATCTCAGTGCACCCATCTCAGACTCCTGTTCAGTAATCTTTTGCCGAAGTTGTGCCCCCATGTTTCTCACTCTCAAGATCAGCTTATATTTCTTCTACCTGGCTAAAAATGGCCCAACAAAATTGAGCTCATAAAGGCTCTTACATGGACCGAACATCAATTTGTGACAAACCAAAATTGTCATAACACCCCTACCACGTCTGAGCCACGTTGAATTCTTGTCCAACATGGCGCAACCTCGACATAGTTTTACAACGAAATGTGGGACGGATTTTCATTTGTCATTGTCTTAATGATGTACCGAAATAAGGAACGTCTCTGGTCGCGGTTTGTGATGCTCGACTAATGACGAAGGGTTTTCGTCACTCCCGTGTCATAAATCACGGTTTATGATGAAAAAACGCGTTGATGACACTTTTTGGTTTGTCATATATCAGCAAATTTCTTGTAATGGTTCCTCAAGCCACACGTCTCGCCAATAAATACCGTAGAGCTATTTTATAATGGTTGTGATGTACTAATGGGTACTTGCAGTGCTGTCCCTTTTGATTTTTGCTTGCAGCTTGATTTGAGAAAAATAATTAACTAGATTTACAAATAATTAAAAAGATATGGTAATAATTTCTCACTGCTACCTTACAACCACTATAGGTTCTTGCAGTACTGTCCTTTTGATTTTTGCTGACAGCTTTATCTGAGAAAAATAATTAAAAAATTACATATAATTAAAAGGACATAGTAATAATTTCCCACCACTACCTACAACCATCGTAATAAAGGGAAAATAATAACTGTAGTAACTCACTCCTCACTTGGTAGTGCGGTGTGCGCTTCACATTTTCACTACGCAAAGGGAAAATTAGTTCTTAGCATTGAAAGATCACGACTTCCGTAAGATACCACTGAAATACATCGGTCCTGTAAAATACCACTAAACGGTATTGTTGGTACCTTTTCCAGCCAACACATGAGCGCGCTAGCTCACGTGTAGATTAGGATGTCACCTCATCGGAGCTCCTACTCCTGGCCGGTTAGACCGGTCAGGCAGGCCGGTCAGGGCGATCCAACACAGGGGCACCGTGAAAACCTACGTCCACCACCTCGGGAGGGACCCCGTTGGAGATGGCGAGCCTAGAGTTGCTCTGAGATCGACAGGCCACTCAGAATGTCCTCAACCGCCGTCGAGACGAAGGAGGAAAGCAGGAGCTTGGAAAAGCTAAGATTTGGAGATAAAAAAAGTAGATAAAGTGTTTGTCGATTGGGTTCGTTGCCCTCAATCGGCCAGGGTCTTTTATATTTATAGGGTGGGAGGTTTTTTTTGCAAGGAAGTCCCTTTTCAACTCCAATTCGGCCAGGACTCCTAAATTCGTCTCGGACTCGGTGCGACCGGTCTTACCGGTCGGGACTACTGGTCAGACCGGTGGATGCGTGCCACACCAGCTACAGCAACCAGACCGGTCAGACCGCCCATAGAGACCGGTCTGACGGGCTGGTCTAGCCTGATCGGCGTTGCTTCCATTTTTGGGCTTCAACACATACCCCCTGTTTCTTGGTAAAACTTGCGTACCAAGAAATAAAATAAGCCTAAGGGCGATGAATTCCACTGGCCATTTATTCTAAGGGCGATATTTTTGAAATATCTGCCATATTTCTTCAAGCGTCTTGCCAAATACTTATAATACTTTTTCAAGTACCTCCCATTCAGTGCTCTAGGTAGCTGAAATCTATGCAATGTCTCTACCATATAGGAATTTTCACGAACCACACTTGTAATCTTATATGGCCCTTCCCAACTTGGAGACCACTTTACAAATTTATTTCTTTTGGTTCCTATAGGTAGAATTGTCTTCCAAACCAGATCTCCTACCTAAACTGTCTCTGCTTTGATCCTTTTGTTGTATGCTCTAGCTACCTGAATTTTATCCTTTTCAATCTCAACTAAGGCATCCATTCACTTGTCGGTCACCTCATCAATATTATCCATCATTAAAGCATAATATGTGTGAAAATCAAGATTATTTTGCTTAGCCAACCTATATGCACCCAGATTTACCTCAACGGGTAAAACAGCTTACAAGCTCTGAAGGAGTAACTTTAGTGGTGCCATGTTTAGAAATACGATGAGCCCATAAAGCTTCAGATAATACCACATGCCATCTTTTAGGATTGTCTTCTATCTTGTTCTTGATGAGCTTAATTAGGATCTTGTTGCTAGACTTAGCTTGACCATTAGCTTGAGCATAATAAGAAGATGAATTGAGCAATTTAATGCCATAAGATTTCACAAACTCAAGCACTTCTTTAGATATGAATGAAGTTCCCTGATCTATAGTCAAAGTCTGTGGAATGCCAAATCTATGTATAATATGCTCCTTAATGAACTCAATCACCTCCCGATATGTCATATTCTTAAGGGGAATTACTTCAGTCCACTTGGTAAAGTAATCAGTAGCCACAATCACAAAACAGTGTCCCTTTGATGAAGAAGGATGAATCTTGCCAACAAAGTCTAATCCCCATCCTCTAAACGGCCACGATTTGATAATTGGGTGCATCAACGAAGCAGGCACCACATGAATATCCCCGAATTTCTAACACTCTTTGCAACCTTTGTAGTAAAGAAAGCAATCGGCTATCATATTAGGCTAATAAAAGTAAACCCGCCTAAGAAGCCACTTCATCACACGAGCCGATTGATATGTACCTGTTGGCGCTAAAAGTCGGCCAATCGACCCTCAGCGTCGGACACACGATCCGGGAGAATCAGCTTAGCTCCTGTTCGGGTGATCGCCCTGGTGCGGTTCGCGTGGAGTGCCAATCAATCTGACCTGTTGATTGATAAGGAAAGAAACGTGTCAAATTCCAGGAGTTTTGATCGGCTAAAGTTCCGATCTGTCTCAAAAAGCGTATCAGTGAATCGGCCGATTTGCTATAAAGATGACCGGCTATAGAACAGCCGATAATCACTCAGCGATTGTAAAGAAACTACTAGAGCAGACTAAACAACGCTACGAAGCAACACTTGAAATAGATCTAATCGGCTGTATGACGATTGATAAAAGAACAGTGATAAAACCAACAGTTCAAATCTCAAGCTGGATAACTGGTGATAAAACTAGAACGATAGATAAAACCTATAATTCTAGTAAATATCGATAACGGGTGAATAAATATAAACGAAACAACAGCGATGCGCCCGAAGTTAAAGCTTAGATATTACTCGATAAACGGAACTTACAGAATCGGCCGGATATCGTATCGATGCAGCCCTGCCAACCCGTACGAACTCGTGAAAGAAAACGATGTATTAGCGAAGTCGCCGACTTGAAAGTAAAGTACGATGAAAAAGTAGATTTGTTTGTATTGATTGATGTGTCCTTTACAAATCTCTAAAGATGGCTATTTATAGCCTGTTACAACCGATTTCCTAACCGACTAGGATCTATCTCTAATTTTAAATGAAAATGAATATTTACAAACACAACTCGTATCGGAGTTGATTATTGTACTCCCATGGACCAATCTTTCTCTATCTTCTTTCTCTGACCCATTTTAGGCCCATACTGACCCAATCGCTCCAGCCTTCCAACCGGCCGATCTCCACCAACTCCGTCCGCCAAAACACGGTAGCGCTAATCGGCCGATTCCCAACTGTAGCACCAATCGGCCGATTCCCAATCATAACCTTTTAATCCACCGTACCGGCCAATCCTTTCCTCCCTTTACGCCGATCCCATACGTGTCAAAACCTGGCGTCAACAGTACCACAAATTCCTTCATGTACCTATGCCACAGCCACTATGGCCTAATCAGAATCCAAGCATTTTAAAAGTAAACCATCGACCATCCGATGATATAATTCACCATCAACCAAAATGAACTTGAGTGCCCACCGTCGGATTTTTCTATCAACTAAACACTTAGGATTCTATAAATAATTAATCAGAGATTTTCTTCAGTCATCCACTTCGTCCTTAGCAAGTTTGGAACAATCCATGACCGAAGTGGGGATTTCACCGGACACTGTCTGGGCGGTCAGACCAGTTGGACCGGTTTCGGAGGCCGGTTGGACCGGTTCCTCCAGGACATAACCCTCGGCTTCGTAAAGTGTCAGCTTTTTCTCATGAAAATTTCATTTTTGAATGTTATAACCAGACGCTTGTTGTGATAGAGCATTAGCCCTCAGATTCTCTTCCCTTGATACATGGTAAATAGTAAATTCATCCATACAAGATATGATGTCTAGACATTTATCAAGATAGGCATTTAAAAACCCATCTAAACATTGGCATACCTTGAATACTTGTAGTACTACCAGTAAGGAATCTCCATAAGCTTGAACATGTTTTACCCCCATCTCTTGTAAAATCTCCAAACTGAATAACAAAGCCTCATAATCAGTTTAATTATTAGTACACTTGTGATCCAACCAGCTAAGAAACTCAAAAATAGCTCCGTTTGGTGAAATAAGCACCGCACCAACGCCGCAGCCACTCTTGCAAACTGATCCATCAAAATACAATTTCCAAGGGGTAACGGTAATATAACCGACATTTAAATCAAGTTGCTCATCAATTCTATGCTCAACAATAAAATCGGCTACAATTTGACATTTCATTGATTTCAACGGTCCACAAACCATATCATATTCAATGAGAGCATAAGCCCATTTGCCGATTCTACCACTCAAAATAGGTTGTTGCAACATGTATTTAATTATGTCGGTTTGACAAGCCGCTAGTATTTGATAACAAATAATACCTCAACTTGGTGCAAGCAAGATATAATGCCTCAACTCTGCGGGCACCCAACCTCCTCTGCCTTCCCGCCGTCGCCCGTCCCGGCAAGCACGTCCCTCGCGAGGTTGCCGCAAATGCGGAGGACCGCTAGGCCACCCGAGGCGCCCCCCCGACACGACAGTGCACGTGGAGATCGGCGACGAGGCCGCGGCGCTGCGCAAGGCGCTGGCCCGGTAGTAGGCTGCGCTAGGGGACCTGTAGGCGAAGCTCAACACCAAGCGCGGCGCTGCCAGCGAGGCCATGACCATGATCCTTCGCCTGCAGTGCAAGAAGGTCGAGGCTATGATGGAGGCGCGCTAGTTCCGCCGCTACACCGAGGAGAAGATGGCCTAACGCTGTCGAGGAAGCGCGATGTCATGGTGCGCGTGCTCCAGGTCGAGCGCCCGACGCTGCACCACCCCGAGGCTATGATGGAGGCGCGCTAGTTCCGCCGCTACACCGAGGAGAAGATGGCCTAACGCTGTCGAGGAAGCGCGATGTCATGGTGCGCGTGCTCCAGGTCGAGCGCCCGACACTGCACCACCCCATGCCGCCATCGGGGGCGTCCACCCCGTGCCGCCCTGGAGCCGCCACGCCACGGCACCCGCCGTTGTTGCCGTACCCCGCAGTGAAGGCGACGGATACTACTCGTCGCTGCGGTGCTGCATCGACCACCCGCGCACCACGTCGGAGGCGGATGCCCTCGAGGCCCAGCACGACCAGCTCACCCAACTCGCCCACCGCATCCACCTACTCGAGCGCGGCGCCACGCCCATGGCCTCCACCACCACGCCCATCATCCGCGTCACGCCAGGCTCCGCCTTACCGGTTTGGGGACATTTTTGTCTAACTTAACAAATTGATATTTTTAGTTGAGAACTGCACCTTTCCATGGTATTTTACTAGGCTGATATTTTTTAGTGGTATTTGACGGAAGTGGCGATACGAGGTAACCAATTTTCCCCAGCGCAAATACCCACTCCCCACCGGCCACTGACCGCACGCACCACGCCACCGGCGGCGCGTCGCCGGCCTACCTCCGGCGCCCACCAGTCGCTCCTCTCCCCCTCCGGCACCCGTCTCAGGCGGCCGCCACCTGCTGCTCCGGTTAGTTACCCCCTGTTCCAATCGGCCGTCGCCATTGCTCTCTCCTCCAGCTTCTACCAAGGCGAGGCGCTCCCCTTTGGTGGTGGCGTCTTCCTTTGATGCTCTCGGCTGCCGCATCCTCCCACGATTCCTTCCCTCTGCACGTATCTTACTTGCTTGATCACTGTTTCGTTTGATTTCACTCGGAGTCCCTAGTGATTGAGCTCTCTATCTCAACCCTAGGGAGTGAAATACCCTTTTTCCTGCACAAACTTGACCTGTTCGAGTTGCTTGTCGACAGGAAAATTGAAATTGGGTCTGATGGCTGGAGAGTAGTGCAGGTCGCATTGAGATATTGTTAAAAAAGCTCTTTTTCCCCTCTGAATTTCTTGTTTATATGTTTGATGTGTGTGGTTAGTGTTGCCCTTCGTTGTACTTGTGAGAACACATAAATGCGGGTGACACACATGTTTCATGGTTTTGAACATCTCTCTTAATGATGTATCCAGATAGTTTTTTCCGCAGTTTGCAATTTTCCCCTTTTTTCAATATGGTACTAGGGCTGTATATTCTTGATATCCAGTCCTTGTTCTTTATTAAAAAGGTAGCTTTAGTAGTCGAGTACAATGAATGTCATATAATAGGTAGTGGGAATACAAAGTAAACCATTGCAGTTTCCAGGTTTACATAGTTTACTTCATATTGTGCTACTGGTGGAAAAAGTGTGTGATTTTGAGTGTGTCTCTGATGTTCCTGGGATGCTTTCAAGTTCCTGGTGTGTATGCGGGTTGTTAGTCTGGTGGGGTTGTGTATGAGGCTTAGCTTCTTTTAGATGGATGCTGCGCAACTTGGAACTGTAAATGCTTTAACACTTATCTTGTTGCAATGCATATGGACAGGGCTTTGCCCCTTTAACTATAAAAAAATAGTTTACATCATGTTCTAGCTTTCTATTCCAATTCTCCAAACACTGCATCCAAACAGCCTTTGGAATTCCCATGAAGTTGGATTCCAAATTGAGTTTCTCATGTGATCCGAACAGCTGAATTGAAACCTCAGCCTAATTCCAATTCAGTCTGAAATGAAATTGCCTCTCCAATTCACTGGACGCAATTCATTTCCAGGAAACAAACAGAGCCTCAGTGACTTGTTCACGAAAGATCCCCAAAAGAGGTATTTTTACTGTTTAAAAGGTAACCCTATTTTGTCCAAAGGAGTGTTGCTACCAGTAATTTTTTTTACTGAATACTGTTAATAAATTTTGCTGATTTGTACTGTTTAAAAGCTAGCCCTATCTATTAGCGGTGACCGTGTCCCATGCTTGTGACCCCAGGCATCCTAGGGCAGAGTCCTCTGGAGCTGATGTGTTTAGCTAGTGCCACTGCTAATAAATTTGCTTTACCTAATAGTAAAAGATAATGACTTTGTTTCTATATTTTCATCTATTTGCCCTTATTGTGTTTATGCTTATGTACTTGGTCAAATCTAAGACTCTTTTCTGGTGAGATTTGTGTAATATCTAGTTTTGTGTGCATATGCAACTCCATTGAATGCACCTATTCCTATTTAACCCTGCCTCCTTTGAGGTTGAGCCAAGAAATGCTGCAATGATGAGTAAATCAGATCTGCCGTGTGCTAGTTTCAAAACGTAAATGAACTTGGATCAATTCATCATGAGAAACAAGTAATGGCAGGGTCAATTTGAGGTTTAATTACCATGTAGTTATAGAGGCTAGCTCCAGTCCTCTCACATTTCAGAGTTACAAGGCTTAGACATGAAATTGTTGTTTGTGCTTTATTGCTTTGCCTATTATATCATGTTAATTTTTGCTGGTAGTAAACTTAAATGTTCGTTCATCTACTCTGAAATTTTGATTCATTTAGGTGGTTGATGAAGCTATACCTCCATGAATAGTAATATCCTTATGTAACTATTGACTTCAGCTAAACTTTTGTCAGGACTACATTTTTTTCTGTTACTAAAAAAATTATTCTTTGTATACCTGCAGGATCTGATGAACTAAGAGTTCTGTTTGCATAATTATTGCATAAATGTAAGGTTGATTGGGCCAACTTGCTAGAGAGCGTGATGGAATTCAATAGAGAAGAAGCCATACGGGCTAGAAGAATTGCTTTAAAGAAGCTGGAGAAAAGAGATTTTTTTGGTGCCCAAAGGGTTGCACTTCAGGCACAAAGGCTTTATCCAGAGCTTGAGAACTTATCCCAGTTGTTAACTGTATGTAAAGTGTACTGTGCAGCAGAGGAAAGGATGAACAGACAGTTAGACTGGTATGGTATTCTCCAAGTAGAGGTAACAGCAGATGACACGGTCATAAAGAAGCAATATGACGAACTTGTGTTTTGGCTTCATCCTAACAAGAATACTCTTCCTGGTGCTGAAGCTGCTTTCAAGTTGGTTTCAGAAGCTCATACGGTATTGTGTGATCATGTAAAGCGGTCTCGCTATGACATTAAACGACAGGCTACACAGCTATCAGACACGACTCTAGCAAACAGAAGTGGTGTGGCCAGACATGGGAAACCATATGATTTGACAGTTGTGTTCTGGACCATATGTCCGCACTGTCAAAAGCGATTTGTCTACTACCAACGGAACTTTTTGGCCACCTGTGATGACTGTGGGAAAAACTTCTTTGCATTCAAATTGAATGAGCAGGCTGTGCCCTCAACATTCCTATCAGCTCCACCAAAGAATTCCCAAGTTTCACAAGAAATGGTTTCATGTCAGCAACATGTTGTCCCTGACCGACTGGTACAGTTCAGTAAGATTCATGCTACAGGAGGGAGCATGGATCCCACACATACTGATGAACCTATGAAATGTGATGGAAGCTCAGGTGGTTATGGGGAAGTCAGTTCAGAGGCAAGAAGCAATGTAGTTCAGTGTTCTGCAGTGAATGAAACTCACTCTTCGTCAGCTTCTGCGGACAAAGGTACAACTGGAAGCGTGATGC
The DNA here is from genome assembly GCF_000263155.2 of Setaria italica. Classification (NCBI taxonomy): domain Eukaryota; kingdom Viridiplantae; phylum Streptophyta; class Magnoliopsida; order Poales; family Poaceae; genus Setaria; species Setaria italica. The sequence goes on along the minus strand of NC_028457.1, from coordinate 30,157,916 downwards.
TAGAGTCTCTAGATCATAACATTGTTGCCAACCAGAATTTGAGTAGAGAAGATCCATCTACAGTTCTAAATGCTGCAGGGTCCTGCAATCTTCAGAGATTAGGCAAGAGGAAGCAAGATGATTGTGCTGACAGCAGCCCCAGCAGGAATTCTTGTAACCGTAAGAGGCAAAGTAAGGACAGTTCACTTGCTGATGTTAATTCAATTGAGGATAAAATGTATAATGATGATGTTCCTGGTGTTGGCAATCAAGCTGCCGAAGATCTTCCCAGCACAGTGGACTTCCAAGATGAAGGAGATGCAACGCATGGAGGCAGTCAGTACAAGAAGGAAGTTGCAGATATTAACATTTCTAGTCAGATGCATGGCAATCCTGTGATTACCTATGAGTTCACTGACGGCAGCAGGGACTCTTGTAACAATAAGAGGCAAAAGAACGAGAAGGACAACTCACTCGCTGATGTTATTCCGAGTGGTGATAAAATTTGTAATGATAATGTTGCTGGCATGGACAATGAAGCTGTCGAACATGTTCTCAGGACAGCAGACAGCCAAGATAAAGGAAATGCAACACAAGAAGAGAGGCAGCAAAAATACAAGGAAGGGACAGATTTTGCTAATCAGATGCATGGAAATCCTGTGATTACCTATGAGTGCACTGACAGCAGCCGCAGGGACTCTTGTAACAATAAGAGGCAAACAGAGGACAACTCACTCATTGATGCTAATCCGAATGATGATAAAGTGTATAATGATAATTTTGCTGGCGCTGGCAATCAAGCTGCTGAAAGTGCTCCCAGCACAGTGAGCAGCCAAGGTGAAGGAACTGCAACACAAGAAGGGAGTCCGCAAAAGTACAAGGAATGGACAGATATTGCTGATCAGATGCATGTCAGTCCTGTGATTACCTATGAATGTGCTGACAGCAGCTGCAGCAGGGATTCTTGTAGCAACAAGAAGCAAAGGAAGGACAATTCAGTCACTGATGCTAATTCAAGTTATGATAAAACGTGTAATGATAATGTTGCTGGCACTGAGAATCAAGTTGCCGAACAAGCTCCCAGCACAGTGGACAGCCAAGATGAAGGAAATGCAACACATAAAGGCAGTGAGCATAAGTACAAGAAGGAAGGGACGGACATTGCTAATCAGATGCATGACAATCCTGTGATTACCTATGAGTGTCCAGACTTCTTTGATTTTGGAAAGTTAAGAGATGTTAACATGATAGCAGCTAATCAAATCTGGGCAATTTATGATGATCATGATTTCATGCCAAGAGTTTATGCTCAGATAAATCACGTTGATGCTTCCAATCATAAAGTTCAGTTAACTTGGCTGGAGCAGAACACAATGAGTGAACAAGAGATCAGATGGACTCGTGAAGAACTACCTGCTGCCTGTGGAAGCTTTTGCTTAGGAGAAACATATGTACTGCAAGACCCATCCATGTACTTATCTCATAGAGTTTCATGGGGAAAAGGGAAAAATGGGAATTCATTTGAAATTCGTCCTAAGCAGGGTGAGATTTGGGCTCTTTACAAAGAGTTGAGTTTGCAGCAGAGCTCGGACACAGATAACCATCAACCCTTTAGCTATGATGTTGTGGAAGTTTCCAATGTCTCAATGAATGTTGGTATCGTCGTTTCCCCCTTGGTCAGAATAGAAGGCTTTGTGAGTCTATTTGCAGAAGTTAAGGACAGACCCCGTATTTTGATACCATCAAGTGAGCTATTTCGTTTTTCTCACAGTATCCCATGTTATAGAACAAATGAAAAGGAAAATGCAGGGGTGGGAGGGTTACTGGAACTAGACACTGCAGCTCTTCCATGTGACTTTGGCGCAGCGTTTCCTTCCACTACTCTGGACTCTTACATGGATCTCAGCAAGAAAAAAGTCACTGAGTCTGTTGGTGTTGCATATCCTGATTCTGAATTCCACAATTTCGACGAAGACCGTTCGAGTGAGAAATTTGAGCATGGACAAGTTTGGGCTCTGTACAGCAGTACTGATATGTTCCCCAACCTCTATGGTTGGATAAACAAAGTTGAGAAGGAACCATTCAAAGTACATTTGACCTGGCTGAAGGTTTGCCCGCGAGGGATAGATAAACATTGGTTGGAGCAGGACATCCCTGTGAGCTGTGGTAAATTTGGGATGCGGAATACGACTTCTGAGCATCATGAGACCTGTGCCTTCTCCCATTTAGTCATAACCAGGTGCCAAATTGGTCCAGGCCGTCAGGTCAAGATTGCTCCAAAGGCAGGTGAGGTCTGGGCCATATACAAGAATTGGGCACCCGGCTGGGTTCCTTCCTGTAAAGATTGTCCTGCCGATTATGCTACTGGCGAGATCAAGATGTGCACTGAAACTAGCACACTGTTTGCTTTCCTGACCAAAGTCGATGGCTACATCTCTGTGTTCAAGCCTGATGTGCAGAAGGGAGCACTGGAGGTACCAAGGAAAGAGAACCTGAGATTTTCTCATCAGATACCGTCGTTCCGCCTTACGAAAGAGAATGGCGGCAAGCTCCATGGCTTCTACGAGCTTGACCCTGCTGCTCTTCCTGAAGTTCTTCTGTAGGAACTATGAAGCTTCTTCCCCTGAATCGCCTCTTTTGACGTCTGACTTGACTCGAGACTGTAAAGGGCAAATGTTTGAAACTTGTAGGGTGCATATGTGCTACCCTGTTGGTGTACCTGAAGTTCAAAACCATGCTAACTTCTTTTGCTATATATTCTCTTCTGTAGTAGACTGTAGACATGCTGTCTGTGAAGTAAACCCCCCAATTGTGCGGCGTTCTCCAGCTTTGAACTCCAAAAAGTGTTGTCATGAAATTCTGCTTTAATTTCGATCGAAACCTTTCAGTGCACATATGTGCCATTCAGTTTAGTCTTACTGAAAACCAAAACCATGCTAACATGTTAATTGGAGGCCCTCTTTTGTTCTTTAGTTGCCATTCTGTACTAAGGGCAAGCTCTTCAGTCTTCATTCACTGGTACTTTTAGTGCACCGGTGCCGGTGCTTGTAGTCGTAATTTTTGTTTACCAGGCTCATCACGTCTTATGGTGCCAGTCACTGTTGTTGGACTGCAGTACCTTACCACTGCACTGTCGTTTAACCATGCATTGTAATTTTTAACAGTAACCTGGGCATTTCACTTCTGGGTTGCACAGGCGTTTCAGTCTAAAGAACCATTGCGTGCAACTTCTTGCCTTTTCCTGTTTGATCTTTTGAACTGGAGCCAACACTATGTTCCTTGAAATAAAGCTAGAAACTTTTGATCCGCAGAATTTCAATAAGTGCAATTGCGTTGTAAAGTTTGATGCTAGTATTTATATATAAAAAATTGGAAACTTGTACTTGAGAAGAACTCAAAAACTTGCAGTTGGCAGTTAACCATTTTTGCCTTAGTTAAATCAAACATGGATGTCGATTAGTGGCTTTTTGTTACACTGGAGAAGTTTTGCATTAGGTAAAATGGCATTGCTAAGACTGATGGCTGCATTAGTGTCCAATATAGGCAACATCTGCTACGATGGTTGACACGTCGTTATCTAGTGCCTCACATTCGCTTTTATGAAACGGTTGTTTTAATAGAAAAAAATTATCTTTCTTGTACCTTTCACTCCCTCACATCATAAAATATTTTGATATGGTAAAATAAAATGGTATCTGAATAGACATAAATGAATTGTCTGGATATTAGAATTTAGAATTGTACATAAGATAGTGTTTCTTGGATTTATGTGCCAAATTTCATAATTCATATAGGAAAACTCAAAGAAAACGTATGCACAAGGTTGAAGTAGAAACATGAGTTTCGAAAAAAAATGTATTGTGTTTACATTACATTTTCACAAAGAAAACATATGCACAAGATTTATGGCCTTATTTACTGCTCTGTTAATGGTTAACCATTAGATTTTCACAAAGCAATTGGTGCTCTTGTGCTTGTTTGTTGGTACGTTAACTGACATGTTTGATGATCAGATGCTGCGGTACATGTGGAAAGGTTCTTGATGAGGAAATATACACTGACGAGCCTACTTTTGTTAAAGATCCCTCAGGGACGGTGGGTTTTGCCTCCATGCTTTGTAATATTTGGGCTTTTCTTTTCCATTTACCCATTGCTCAGATTAAAATGTTTTGGGGGCTATACAGAGCCGCTTGGCTGGAAGTATTCTGGCAAACATCGGTTCTCACTATTCAATGTCCCGTGAAAGGATCTTAGAGAAAGGTATTAATCTTTAGGCTTTTATTTATTTTACTTTTCGTGTTACTCTGTGAAGTAATTTTTATACTTTATTTTACAGGGAAGGATGAGATTAGTCAGATCATCAATAACTTACATGTCAGCGGTGGAGAAACTATCATTAGCAAGGCTTATTGCTTCTATAAGGTCTATATTGGTCTATATTTCTATTATCAGTCAATAGTCATGTTGTTTAAATGGAATGCACCATCACGATTTTGATGCTGCTTCTTTTTTAAGTGCAGCTAGCTATTGACCCTAATTTTACAAGGGGGCGTAGAACAACCCATGTTGCAGCTGCTTGCCTTTACATTGCCTGCCGGTATATGCTACCACCGGCCAGTACTTAATGGAACTTCAGAAATATTTTTGTGTATTCTGCTAACTTCTGATCAAATATGGCCATTTGTTCTGCAATTTGTTTCCACCCTGGCTACTTTTGATGGGACTACTAGTAGTTAATGTTATATTATCTCCCCTTCTGTTTTTCAAAAAGCTCATACAGGTTTTACTTCTATTATATCCATTAGAAAAATAAACACTTAACCTTCAGAAGCTTCATCTCAGCGGTCCATAAGGATTACAACATTTTAAATGCCTAAATTATAACACAAAGTAAGCTTTTTCAGGCCTCATAAATGCATCTCAAACTCATTCAAGAGGCTTTGTTAATATGTGATGCATTCCTCCAAGTAAGCAAAATGTACATGTTCCCTGCATATTTGTTGTACAGTTTTTAAAGAATGCCCTATCATTGGAACCTAAGGTTACGATTTACTAAATTTTCTACTGCTGAGTTCTTAGCAGCCAGGATTTGTTAGACCTTTTTTACTTTTTTGTTTCTATTGCCTAATACAGGCTCCATGAAGCATGAGTAATAACATCATCTATGGGCATGCTTAGCAGTCTAGCTCGTTACTGTTTCACCTAGCCTGGCAAGGATACCCGTGTTAGGGCCTAGCCTAGGATCACTAGAGTACATCTAGTCGGGTTCGAGAGAGACATGAGTGAGCAAGGAGTTCCTGGTGGGTGCCTAGTGTGAGAGAGCGGGAATTGGGGTACCTTCACCCCTAGGGGTGGGAGCAGCAGAGCTGCTGGCCATCGCGGGTTCGGTTGGTGTAGTCTGCGCAAGGCAGCGACGCGCAGTGCAGTCCGGTCGCCGGTGAGGTGGCAGTGGCGCTTCCCGCCGCTACTGCGCAACCTAGATCGGTAGGTGTGTCGGTGGGACGGCTGGCTGCGGCGAACCTCGTGAGCCGAGCCGGGTACCCCACCCTGTTTATATAGCGCAGCGCGACAGGGGCCCACTACCCATTGATAGGGTAAGCGCCCCCGATCAGGGCGCAGATCAAGGTCCTGATTGGCCTTTGGGCCAATCGGGAAAGAGATCAATCTAACATTCTCCCCCTTGATCTCATCATTTACTTTTAGCTTTGTACTTTTCATTTTTATTCGTTTCATCGTAGATTAATATGTAGAGCATGTTTCATCGTCACAGCTTGATTGCCGATAGAATCAACAGCTACAACACACCTCTCTATTTTGAAACAATTCTGTTTCTTTTGGGCCTTATCCAATCCAGGAATTATAGGCTTTCCCTTAAACCCATGCCGGCTAAGTGTTCCCTGAACACATTGGGAGGTAAGCCTTTCGTGAGCGGATCCGCAAGCATATCTTTTGTTCTTATATGCTCGAGACTTATAGTGTGATCCTGGATTCTGTCTTTCACAACGTAAAACTTTATCTCAATGGCTTTGGAAGCATTGCTTGATTTGTTGTTGTGAGCGTAGAATACTGCTGGTTCATTATCGCAGTACATCTTTAGTGGTCTGTGAATACAGTCAACCACTCTCAATCCGGGTATGAATTTCTTTAGCCACATTGCCTGCCCCGTGGCCTCATGACATGCTATGAATTCTGCGTGCATCGTCGATGATGCAGTTACTTTCTGTTTTGAGCTTCTCCATGAGATAGCTCCTCCTGCGAGAGTGAATACGTATCCAGACGTGGATTTTCTATCATCTTTGTCTCCCGCAAAGTCTGCATCTGAATACCCTTTTATCTCTAGGGAATCAGATCTTTTTATATGTAAGCATGAGTTCTTTTGTGCCTTGCGCGTAGCGCAACGCCTTCTTTACCATTTTCCAGTGTTCTATACCTGGATTACTTTGATATCTACCGAGAACCCCGGTGACAAAAGCTAAGTCAGGGCGAGTGCACACTTGGGCATACTGTAAGCTTCCAACAGCTGAAGCATATGGAACCGCTTTCATTTGATCGATCTCGTACTGGTTCCTGGGACATTGAAAATTCCCAAAACTGTCGCCCTTGACTATAGGAGCAGGTGTGGCTTTACTCGCATGCATATTGTACTTCTTTAGAACCTTTTCTAAATATGCCTTTTGCGATAACCCTAGAACCCCATTCAATCTATCTCGGTGAATTTCTATGCCCAAAACATATGTTGCTTCACCAAGATCCTTCATATCGAAGTTTGAGGACAAGAACTTCTTTGTCTCTTGCAGTAGACTGATATCACTGCTTGCAAGCAAAATATCATCCACATACAGGATTAGGAAAATGTATTTCCCATTTTTGAACTTTGCATAGACACAATTGTCCTCTATATTCTCTTGAAACCCAAATTTCTTTATTATATCATTAAACTTTAGATACCACTGTCTAGAGGCTTGCTTTAATCCGTAAATGGATTTCTTTAGACGACATCCCATATGCTCTTTGTCTTCCATGACAAAACCCTTTGGTTGTTTCATGTAGACGTTTTCTTCTAAATCCCCATTTAGGAATGCCGTCTTTACATCCATCTGATGTAACTCTAAATCAAAATGCGCAACTAGTGCCATTATGATTCTGAAGGAGTCTTTACATGAGACAGGAGAGAAAGTCTCATTATAATCTATTCCTTCTCTTTGTGTAAAGCCTTTTGCCACAAGTCTCGCCTTATACCTTTCTATATTCCCTTTGGAGTCACGTTTAGTCTTGTAGACCCATTTACAGCCTACTGTTTTGGCTCCTTTAGGAATCTCCTCAAGTTCCCAAACATTGTTGGAACTCATCGATTTCATCTCATCTTCCATGGCCTCTAGCCATTTCGATGAGTGAACACTTTTCATGGCTTCTTCATATGAAGTGGGATCACCTTCTATATGAACTTCTTCTGTGTTATAAACTTTATAACAATCAGGGATGGCTGATTTTCTGACCCTTTGAGACCTTCTAGGCCCCTCACTTTCAGGCATATTCTGTGCCTCTGCTTGTGGCACACTATTCTGAGGTGGCTGCTGTAACTCTTCCTCGTGTGCAACGATGGGTTCGGTTGGCTCCTGAAGGACAGGTTCCAAAACTTCACTCATCGTTTCCACGGGTGGAATCACAGTAGGTGCTTGCACCACAATATCAGGGACTGTAGCAGGTGCTTGCACCACGACCTCAGGAACTATCGGTGCGGGAATAATAGGTAGTGAGAAGTATGGTTCCTGAATCATCGGATTAGGTGCACACACCCGCTTCTCCTCAAGATGAATTTCTCGAGCTACCATGCTCCCCCTCACCATCTCATCCTCTAAGAAAATCGTCTGTCTCGTTTCTACAAACTTTGTGAATCTGTCTGGACAGTAGAAACGAAAACCCTTTGATTTTTCCGGGTAGCCAATGAAGTGGCAACTTACTATTTTGGGATCTAGTTTCCCGATGTTTGGGTTAAACACTTTGGCCTCAGCTGGGCTCCCCCACACACGTAAGTGGTTTAGTGAGGGTACTCTTCCTGTCCATAGTTCGTACGGTGTTTTGGGCACCGACTTACTTGGTACTCTATTAAGAATGTGAATGGCGGTCTTCAGTGCCTCCATCCACAGTCCCAATGGTAAGGTGGAATAGCTCATCATGCTGCGCACCATATCCATCAGTGTACGGTTACGCCTTTCAGCTACTCCATTTTGCTGAGGTTCGCCCGGCATTGAATACTGGGCTACTATGCCATTTTCCTGCAAGAACCTTGCAAAAGGTCCAGGAACTTGGCCGAATGGGGTATGCCGACCATAGTACTCCCCCCCACGGTCGGATCTTACTATTTTGATTCTTTTGTTATGCTGATTTTCTACTTCAGCTTTAAATATCTTAAATTTATCCAACGCTTCTGATCTTTCTTTGATAGGATAAATATAACCGTAATGGGAGTAATCATCTGTGAATGTTATGAACAAGTCATAGCCATCCACACTTTTCACAGGAAAAGGTCCACAAATATCAGTGTGGATTATCTCTAAAATTCCTGTGCTACGTTTAGCGCCTTTTTTAATTTGCTTTACAAATTTTCCTTTAATGCAATCAACGCATTGTTCTAAGTCTGAGAACTCTAATTGAGGAAGAATTTCATTCTTAACTAGTCTTTCTATTCTCCCCCTCGAAATATGGCCTAAACGACAATGCCATAATTTCGACGATGTTTCATGAGTTCTCTTTCTTTTCTTTGTTTCTTTCTCTGACGAGGATACAGTCATATTCACATCACACACAGAATTAACTTTTTCACGTAATGATAATAAATACAACTCATTGTGAAGGATGGCAACACCAACACATGCATTATCGAACCAAATGGCACACTTTCCATTACCAAAATGACATTCATAACCATCATGGTCCAAACGTGAAATACTTATTAAGTTTCTGTGTAATGAGGGAACATAAAGCACATCTTTAAGTACAAGCATGAAACCATCAACTAGCTCTAAAGAGACATCGCCAACAGCTTCAACTTCTGCTTGGACTCCATTTGCGACTTCAACGCATCTTTCGCTTCTTTGCGTAGTCCTCGTCGAATGGAATCCCTGTAAAGAATTTGCAACATGAACAGTTGCACCTAAGTCAATCCACCAAGTAGATTTCGAATACTGTGTATACAAGGATTCATTTACAAAAGAAATAGTATTCTCACCTCTTTTTGCCATTATTGACTTTAACCAGTCGGGACAGTCTTTCTTGAAGTGCCCCTTTTTCTTGCAATGTAGACATTGGTCTTTGTCTACTGGGAGAAGCTTTTGGTGATTCTGTTGCATAGGAGCTTTTCCACGTGCCTTGAAAGAGAGGTTAGCAATCTTTTTCCTGTTATCCTTAACATAGTGTAATGAGCCACCATGTGAGGATCTAAGTCTGTCCTCTTCCTGCACGCACATGGCGATCATTTTCTCCATGTCCCACTGTTCTGGCTGCATGTTGTAATTGACAACAAAAGTGTCAAACTCTTTAGGCAGAGAAGCAAAAACCAAATGCATAATGTGCCCAGGCTTGAGCTCAAGATCCATAGGCTTCAGCTGTGCTGCCAAGTTATACATCCTCATGATGTGATCTCTTATGCCAGTCCCTCCGCCATTGTACCTCTCTGTGGCCAGCTGCTTGAACAGCTGAGTAGCATATATCTTTGAGGAACCAGTGAACTGATTCCTTATCTTGTCGAGGTACTCTGAAACGGAGTCACACTCTGCGATCGAGCCCAAAATGGCAGGCTCAATCGTATTCTTTACCAAAGCCATACATTTCTTGTTGGCAGTGGTCCACTGTTTGTTTTCAAGGGTGTATGCCAATTCCAGTGGAGCATAGTCCCTCTCCTTTTGCTGCCATGCAGCATCATCATCACCATCAGCCCTCACTGGCTTCTGTGGAGCTTGTGGCTGTGGTGTGGTCAGCACCCAGTCAACTTCTCCACAAACGAAGGAGAACTCAATCTTCTTCCTCCATTCTGTGTAGTTGTTGCCTTTGAGAATGGGTATCTCTTTGAGACACGCCATTAAGTTGAATGATCCTGAAATTCACAATCCATAAGTGAGATCATAACGACAATTGCATGAGTCATTTCCAACGTTGGTCAAAAAATAAAACATACAACTGTTGATGCAATTTAAAACTATATCACCGTTGGGCAGAAATAGAAATAAAAGCATCAAAATAACTTTTTAAATCATGATACAGTTATTAACAACGTTGGTCAGAAAATAACAGCACCATGATCTAATTAACTTTATCATGCTCTCACAAAATTTAATTATCTCGTTGGTTCAAATTAAATTTAAATAGAGCAATAAATATGACTTTTGCAGCGGAAACTGTGAAATAAATCTATTTTCAGAAGCAAAACACTGTACAAAACTTTATTAATCTCTAATACAAATTATCCCGTTGGTTCAAATTGAATTAGAGACTAAAACTGTGCAAAAACTATTAATTAAATGCTTCTGAAAATAGAAAAAACAAAAAAACAAAGGTTACTGTTCAAAACGCGAAAACCGGCCCACGCGCGAAAACGGCCCACAGCCCGTTGCCGCGCGCGGCCCGCTCGCGCGACGCAGGCGGCCCGCGAACGCGGCGCAGGCGGCCCGTGAACGCGGCGCACGAAAACGGCCCGCGAAGGCGGCTTGACGCCGGCCTCGCGCGCGGCGCGCGCGCGCAGGCCGCAACCTGGGCCTGGGCCGCGAAAGCGGCCTGCCGCCGCGTCCCGCCTGGGCCAAAAGGCGGCCCGTTCATCCTGAGCCGTCCGTCCAGATCCGACGGCCAGGCGCCATTTGCGGCGGAACAAAACCCGACCGTCGGCCGGCTCCCTCAAACCCTAGGCCATTTCGTCTTTCTCCCCCGCGCGCTCTCTCCGCTCGCTCTCGCCGCGGCGGCGGCGGCGGGGCTTTCTCTCCCGCGCCCGGCGATGGCCGGCGGCGGCGGTGGAGGGATGGCCCCGCCGGCGCACGGCCGCGGCAGCCCCCTCCTCCCCCTCTTTTCTTTTCTAGCCTTCCCCCTTCTTCTCTCCAAAAAGACCCGAAAGTTCGAGATCTAGATGAAGAAGAAGAAGGGCCGGCGCCACCACGGGCCCCCTCGCCGGTGCGCGCGTCCACCCCGAGGGTTGGGCGCGCCGCCGTCGAGCGGTCCTGTAGTGGTGCTTTTGCGCCCCCCGGGCCCCGAGCGGAAGCTCCGGCGGCTCGGGTGAGCCTTTTCTCCGGCGAGCCCGAGGCTCGGCCGGCCTTTGCCACTCGCCGGCGATGGCCGGCGGCGGTGAAGGCGACAGCAGGTAAGTGGTCCCGTGTCTCCCTTGCTTTAGATCTAGGGTTAGGGTTAGGGTTTTGGTTCTTTTGCTTTTCTTTCCTCTTCTTTTTCTCGATCTGATTCTTTTCCCGATCTAGAGTAGCTTCTAGGAGGTGTCTGATACCATTGTTAGGGCCTAGCCTAGGATCACTAGAGTACATCTAGTCGGGTTCGAGAGAGACATGAGTGAGCAAGGAGTTCCTGGTGGGTGCCTAGTGTGAGAGAGCGGGAATTGGGGTACCTTCACCCCTAGGGGTGGGAGCAGCAGAGCTGCTGGCCATCGCGGGTTCGGTTGGTGTAGTCTGCGCAAGGCAGCGACGCGCAGTGCAGTCCGGTCGCCGGTGAGGTGGCAGTGGTGCTTCCCGCCGCTACTGCGCAACCTAGATCGGTAGGTGTGTCGGTGGGACGGCTGGCTGCGGCGAACCTCGTGAGCCGAGCCGGGTACCCCACCCTGTTTATATAGCGCAGCGCGACAGGGGCCCACTACCCATTGATAGGGTAAGCGCCCCCGATCAGGGCGCAGATCAAGGTCCTGATTGGCCTTTGGGCCAATCGGGAAAGAGATCAATCTAACAACCCGTTTTGTAGGGAGAGAGAAAACTTGCTTTGCCCGGCGAGCTTGACCAACTTAGCAAGGATTTCGTTGCCTGGGTGGGCGAGTTGAATCGTCTCCCTGCACGGGCAAGGTTTGCTTGCTCTCCTCATTCCTCTCGGAAGCAAAGGAGCCCCTGCCAACTGTTCTCCTGCCTGGTTGAGCTCCCCCGTGGAATCGATGACCTTCCTGTCAGATCCATCGGTTCATGGCGTGAATTGAGTTTGTCGTCGCCAGAACAGAGTCCCTGCCTTGAACCGAAGCGTTCCATTCTGAAATCAGACAGCACGAGGTGCAGATCGTGGAAATCATTAAAATTGAGATCTTCCACCGAAATCAAGGCCTTCCCATCCTTGATCGATCGACTTGCCGCGCTCTTCAGCAGAATGAAGCTCCCATGCTGGAATCAACACCTTCCCTTCCAGACAGAGTGGCTCGCTATGTGGACCAAGATTTTCATTATCAATGTCGGTATTGTTGCTGCCGGAAATGGGGCCCTAATTGTTAGGAGCATGCTGCTGCCTCTAGGAACAAGTTCCACGTCGAGGGATTCTCTAGCCAATTGAGAGGACAAGGGAAGAATGGCAGTCTGCTTCTAGAAGAAGAATAGAGAAAAGATGAGGGAGGGAACCAAACATGCCGTAGGAAAATTGCCTTGCTTTGTTAGGCAAGGCTAGCCTCTCCTAGCCAGGCTTGGCAAGGCTAGTGAAAGTTCCAAGCTTACCCTATTTCTTCCAAAAGCTCTTATGTTTATTGATTATTGCTAAATTCCTTATTTAGCTTATTATTTCTTTCTTAATCATCAAAATATGAAAATACTGCGTTCACAATCATGCTTTTAGTGGTATGTTTTGCAAAGTATATTCTGGTTCCTTTTATTTTTGTTTCAGCAAGCTATATTATAGTACTAATGTTCAGTTTATCTACTTTTCTTGCCAGGCAAAGTAAGAAAGCTTATATTCTTATCGATTTCTCTGACTATCTGCAAATAAGTGTGTTAGTATCCCAACTATTTGGTCCTTTATCTAGTATGACTCAATGAAGGGGCTCACCTGTATTTTGTTTCAGTAATGTCCTAGGTGCTGTTTTTCTCCAGCTCTGCCAAGTTTTGCTACTTGCAGATCATCCAATTGTTCAAAAGCTTATAGATCCCAGCCTTTTCATCCATCGTTTTACAGAACGTAAGCTGATGACATATTCTGTTGCATTGTATATTTTGTTCATTTGCTCTTGTGTATGTAGTATGAGCAATTGTTCAAAGGGTTGAGGTATGCACAAATATTCTAAGATACTGCCAGTGTCCAGGTTTGTTGATGGTTGGGACTTGGGAGCAGCCTCATTTTGCCTGGTCAATCATGGCTTGCCCATTAAAGTATTTTAATCTTGAAACTCTACCGAAGATTGTCACATAGCATGTATTTCAGCTCCAATACTCACAAAAGCTACATGTGCCCTTAATATGTATATAATATTACTCAATGCTGCTAATTTTTCTTGTGCGTTCTAGGCTTTATTTGGTTATTTAGTGTAAGTAACCCATCGAGATTCCAACCTGGGTCTATTTTTATACTAAATGGTGGAACGCTATTGGTACCAAAATAAAAAAGAAATCATTGCTTTGTGGGTTCACACTTTGTTTTGAAAGTGAACTGTTGGATTACCCGGTGGACTATCAAATTGGCACTGGAGAGGTTATATGCAAATTAAAATATTGCCTCTATTTGTTTGGCTAATCCATTCAGTGCAATATGAGACTGAACTAACCTCACCTCATGGCTAACTGAAAATTGCGCCATGGAACAATTTGTAGAGTGGTTTTGTTTTTTTGCAAATGTTGCAAATTACATGCCATATGGGTTATGTCTACGGTGACGAGGTCCTTGTGGGTCTTGCTTCTAGGTATTGACCAGAATTAGTTCCTCTATTCATGTTCTTGGGTCTGATTATTCAGGTTTTGTTACAATATATTGGTTTATTTTAGGTTTGTTGGGGAGGAGGGATAATTCTGTCTCAGACACAGCTTTACGCATTGTAGCTAGCATGAAGCGAGACTTGATGCAGGCAGGCGTTCCTTCCTATGTTTCTCTTATCTTGTTTCACAAGGCTGAATAAGCTTACCACCTTTTCCTCTCTTGCAGACTGGGAGGAAGCCAAGTGGATTATGTGGTGCAGCATTATACATTGCTGCACTGTCTCATGGGTACAATTACACCAAGGCAGATGTTGTATGTCCTGATGCTCATGAAATATCTTGAACTTATTTGATAACTTATACTAGTGTTCTCCTTTGCCAACTTAAATTTGTTTTTTTTATGTATGCCTGTGCATATTTCTGTGTGTAGGACATAGGCATATGGCTGAACATTGTAGTGACAGTGTCGATTCTATTGTATGTTTCTCAGGTTTCTGTTGTGCATGTCTGTGAAGCCACTCTAACTAAGCGATTGATAGAGTTCGAAAGTACAGATTCTGGCAGCCTAACGGTATGCTTCTTTCTTCCATGAAATTTCCAAATTTGATGAACCAATAGTTTATAACATTCTGTTGAAATTCCTTTTTGGTTATACAATTTATTATTGGCACAGTGCACATGTGAATGGCTGACAGTAACTCATGTAGTGATGTTCTCATATAAAAAGAGTCATTTGTTTGTAAGCTGCTTTTCTGTAGCATAAGGAACTGTCAGCTCATGATAATGGTTTAAAATTCCATTTTTGGAAAAAAAGCTCAGACCCAGAAAAAGATGATACTGGTCCTTTCTAGGCCAGTAACGGCAAGCAACCTAAATTTGTCATGTGGTTTTAGTTTGTTCGTATAAATGTATATTTTAAGAAAGGTTAATTCATAACTTTAGTTTGGCCATTCTAGGCCTGTTCGCACACAGAGTTACTAGGTACACTTTCAGAAACACTTTTTATCAGTTTGAACTAAAACAAATGCAATTGTATTGCAATGCTCTTGGATCGGTATTCGTTGTCCTGCTACCTTCTAGAGAAAACTGTTCACTTATTGATTTGCAACCTGCATCATGGTGTAATAAACAAGTATGAACCTTAGCAAGCAATATTAAGACATCCCCTATCAAAATACACTGCTTGATTTTGTCATTCTTAATGCATGTTAAGCAACATGTCCTTAAACAGTTCTCGTAAGATGTGAGTATGCCTATATCTTCATGCCCCTTTGTTAGATTGAAGAATTTCTGGCAACAGCTGATGAATATAATCAAGAGCCTGTTTCAAAATGTTCACTCAAATCCGGAGAAATTCTTTGCAAGCACAAGGGTAAAGAAGGTTTTGAGCATTTTGCTAATGGACTTTGTGAAAAATGCTACAATAAGGTAAATCACATCTACTATGCGCATAGCACATTGACTTGCAGATTTCATTTTCTTTTGACATTTCGTATTATTGCCCAGTTCGCTAAACTATCAGGTGGACTACAAGGTGGTGCTGACCCTCCAGCATTCCAACGAATTGAAAAGCAAAGACTTGAAGCTGCAGAAAGGGCTGAAGAAGTTGTTGCAGTTAAGGAGGCAGCACTGGAAGAATCTCTTTGTGACACATAGAATTCTGATGTTGAGAACCCAAGAAAGATAATAGTTGGGTTTTTTTTTGTTGGGGGGGGGGAGGGAGGGGGGTGCATCCGCAGTGTTACCTCTAAGGAAATTTGTCCCCTATTTTACAAGTGTGCCTAAGAAAATAAATTTAGCTCACAACAAAACTGACTATTCTTGTATGTAGTTCCATCTTATCTTGTAGCTTGCATAACAGAGATTTTACCTACCCATGCACAATGTTTTTAAAGTGATTATTATATTTATTCTTTGGTAAGTCTTAAACTCTTCAAGTAAACAAACATTATAAATTTATAGTTCAATAAGGTAGTATTACATACTACCTTTTAACATTCGACGTTATTTATGCAACTTCACTGATTCCCCAACTTTTTCCTAATGTCTGTTAACTTCATTGATAACTTGTATCCAATTTCATTGGCATTATATTAGTATAGATGGTATTGCAGGATTATAATTCAGAGGATTGGAGTAACGCTCCGAATTGGTCTTAGATTTTTCCTTGCTTTTGGTGCTCCAACTACTCCCTCCGTCCCGAAAAACAAGTCACCCAAGGAATTCTAGGACAGATTAACAAGGAAATAAAATGACCTTGATTGCCCCTATTTATTAGCTATATTTGGTGCTAATTGACTGCCACGTGCACATGCACACATGCCAAATTGAGTATAATGACTTATTTTTTGGGATAAATTTTGAATCATAGAATGACTTATTTTTCGGGATGGAGTAGTTGCGGACGTGAAGTGTGCCAAATTGTCTAACAGCTCTTGATCTGTCCAACATATTGTGCACTACGTTATCTGCTTCTCCTGAAGTGTCTGTTGGGACACAATAATAGGAAATTTTGTTCGGTTTGAAAGTTGATGACTTCTCAAAATTTTATGTTCCATGTAGTGCACATTATTTGTTCAAAATTTCAATGGCATAGCCCTGTGCTTATAGAGTTGTTTTCAAGACATCAGTACCAATGTTGGGCCTAGGCATATGAAGGGGCAAAGGACATAAGGTGCTGTGTCAGTAGAAGAGACGTTGCCATGAACTGGATTAGAACGTTGTGTTCTTTCAAGTTAGGATAGTGTAAGAGTATATATGTGTTAGTCTCATAAGTTGGTATCCTTGTTTAGTGTTTTTGTGCAAGACGCAGAGGCAAATTGTGTTAGAAGGCATGTCACCCTTTCTTAAGGCACATAAGCATCACCTAGGTGACAAGGCGTGTTGTACATGAAAGGCGTCCTGCCGTCTTAGACTGGGTGGGACAGAGATATGGCAGCAGTGTGGAGACAGGGGTTGCTGCTAAGGGGAGCATTGGGAGGCATGTGGGGATGAGGACAGCTGGTTCTTGCTGTTAGCATATTCCATTCAAGCCTTGCTCTGCCTAGTGCCTACTGCTGTCAGCAACGTAAAAATAGACTTTATAGATTAATAAGCATATGTAGAAGTTTTGAACAATTCCATCAGTTTTTGTTTTGTATTCTTTGATTTGAAAGGGTTTATTAGGTGGGTAACAATCCTACGTGGATACATGAAAACAACCCCTTAAAACATAAGTAGAAGTTTTGAACAATTCCTAAAAAAGTTACCATATGTCGGAGAGCTGATGTTTCATAATCATACAGACTGTCAAGATCAAACACAATTTCTTTTATTGTATATGAAATTGGCAAATAACGAAGAAAAAACCAACAACTAGGATGAATAGCTTTTGCACTGAATTTTTATCTTTTTCTTCGCTTTTTTGTCAATTTTACGTGAAGTGGTTTTTTGTCAACTAACAACCAGAAGAAATGAAGTTTTATCTGCAAATTTCCGTGGCTATGTATTATCACATCCTCTGCAAGTGATACTTATGTTTTGTGAAGTGGTTTCTGTGTTTCTGCCCAGTGCATGATTCCTGCTAAATATCTACCTAGGTAACAAATATATTTGGCACCACAAAGTAACTTTGGACCATTTAGACCCAAGAACAATACTGTCAATAAGACAACAGAATGATGCAAAATCTACTCTTGTTGCTGAATTTTGTGTGTGTGTGGCTGTGGCATTATTACATGCTATTTCTTCCATCATATTTTTTGTGTTGGACTC
>NC_028457.1:30110871-30140222 GCF_000263155.2 Setaria italica | reverse complement strand
CCCCCCCCCCCCCCCCCCCTTCTGTGCTCTGGGAGCTCACTTCGAACAAGGTGTAAGAGAAGATAAATCTTCAACGGTTGCATCCGGGGAACTCACAAATGACTCCGAGGTGTCCAAGGATCCTGAAGGGGGAGGTTTTTTTACTTCCTGAACCATCATACTTAGCAATAATTTCAGTTTTCCTGTTTCAAGTCCTTGTTATGTTGATTGTTTCTGAAAGCTGAATGCTATCTTGCATACTTAGGTGAAAATTGTGAAGGTGATGCTGATCCAGAAAGCCTTTCTGATATTGACGATGTAGAGGTACTTTCACAGTGAACTTTATCATTTTTTTTGAGGATTTATTCTATGGCACCAGTAGTTAGATGTGGGGTGATGACCAAGCAAGCTTTTGTAATTTGCTGTAATGCTACGAGTTTTGTAGGTTGATTGGTACCTTCACAATGAGGAAGAAACGCAATATAAAAAGATTACCTGGGAGGAAATAAACAAAGAGTACCTTGAGGTAGCGATGACTCCATCAATGTAACACAGTATCTCATCTTGACTGAGGATGCTACTGCCTGCCGTTTGGTTTTACAGGAACAAGCAGCAAAGGAAGCTTTGGCAGCTGAATTGGCAGCTAGAGGTGTTGTTGTGGAAGAGGGGAAGAAGAAAGTAAGGAATGATTTTGTGCAATCAAACTTCATGTGTTCATTATGAACTGGTAGATCTTGAGATTGACAAAATCAACTCAGAAACCTCGCTATCAACGATCACATCGTCTATGTCTAAAAAAATAGAGTTAATTAGTAGAATAAATTTAGGGCAATGTAAACACCGCACCGAGATAAGAACTTAGACCTAGGTAGATAGGTCCCACCGTAAGAAACCTAACGAACTAAGTTATGCCACCGACCATATACAGCTGGCTACAATCTGGTAGGCTCGCCTCCCCGAAGGACAAGGCGAAGGACGTGACATAACATGAGAATAAGGTGGCTAATAGTCTGAGAATCGCCCCAAAACCAAACCATATATAAAATAAAGTTAATTTCAAACCACACCAACCAACCTATTACTTATATATCTAAACCAAACTGACTCAAACTAATGTTGGTCATGTAGATCTAATGGTACCAATTTGCACGAAGTAGCTAACTGTCATTCTGAGACATCACAAACAAATTTCAGTCAAATTCGCTAAAATTTTAAGGTATGAACGCGAGGTTTTAATTTTAGGGTTCGGCTTTCGACGTGGGACTCACATGTAGATCTAGGCACGCTAATCTGCACAAAGTAGCTGACTGTCAATCTAAGACATCTCCAACAAATTTCAATCAAATTCGCTAAAATTTTAGGGTGTGAACGAGAGGTTTTAGTTTAGGGTCCAACTTTTGGTGTGAGGCTCACGTGTAGATCTAGCCATGCTAATCTGCACGGAGTAGCTGACTATCATTCTTAGACATCTCCAACAAATCTCATTCAAATTCGCTAAATTTTAAAGTGTGAACATGAGGTTTTAGTTTTAGGGTCTGGCTTTTGACGCTGGGCCCATATATAGATATAGCCATGCTAATCTGCATGAAGTAGCTGACTATCATTCTGAGACATCTCCAATAAATTTCAGTCAATCTTTTCTTGCTGAAAATTTTAAAGTGTGAATGCGAGATTTAAATTTAGGGTCCGACTTTTTACCTAGGTCACACATATATCCATACAAATTTTCTTTTTATCGAATATTTAAATTAATCAAACCAATTGCCACTGCCCAGACCATTACAATCGCTAAACCAGACCAAACCCAACCATTATATATATCTCACACTATTGTCTATCAAACCAAGCTAGATTAAATAAAAAATCAAACCATCAAAACCGGTTCGAGACCAAACCATTCCTAGGCTTACATGGGAAGTAGGTAGCAAATTTGTGGATCGAAGTAGCTAGCAAACCCCAATGCCATACTGGTTAATGCAAAGCCAAGACCGATGGCTAGGGAGGAGGCAACAACATATTCTTCCGTTCGATCGGAAGGTATCCACAGTCTACGTTGGCGTAGTCTTTACAAATCAATGTAGCCGTGTCCTCCCGCATGACCCAAAGGCCAATCCAACGCCACCCATGGATGCAACTTTCTCCGCGTCGAATTGGGATACAAGGAATGTCGAATGATTCAAAGAGTCGTCAGTACCAGCGGTAAACATAGTGTGGTTCCTTATCGAACAATGCAAGAACCAACAAAATGAAATCAGCGATGGATGTGGAGAATGATTATGCAGATACGTAGTTCGTTACTTCAGGACACCTCACATCATTAACGGCACCACAAACTGGCAACGGACAATTGGTCGGCTCGATGCGGGAGTCGTTGTAGGGTCTGGCCGACATCCATGGCTCAAGCAGGCAAGACAGCAGCACCATGCAGGAGAGGCCTGACCAGCGTGCATACGCAGCCACCAGCTCTGGCTTATTCGGTGGGGCAGCAGCTCTAGCCGTCATGGGACGCATCGAGCATCGATGACCATCACAACACTACGCTACTGACCAGAGAGCAAGGAACAAAGAGAGAGGAAGACTGGAGATGCGATAAGAGAGGCATGGGCACATGCATGGCGATTGAGAGGCAGAGGTCCCGGTGGAACTTCTGCTGCTGAAGCTAGGGGAAAATTGTAACGCAAGGAATGCAATAGTAAAATTGTGCACATGCATCGTTAATGGATCATGGCACATATGAGTCCTCTCACCACACATTGAGTTCCTTATTAACAATAATATATCCCCTCCATCCTAAATTAGGTCGTTTTGACTTTTCTATTGACAAAACAACCTATAATTTGGTGAATATATATTTTGCGCCACAAAATATGATGATAAAAGAAGTTAATATCGTGGTCTAAACGACGTAGACAAAACAATGATAATAAAATAAGATCATTTGAATAAATTCACTTCATGTAAAATAAGAGCAAAATTTTAGTAGAAAAAAATCTAGCTACCCGCACTATTTGTGCAGGGCACCTTGCTAGTTGCAAGCAACACAATGGTGCAAACGGAATTGAAAACACACATTTCACGTGAGAGTTATGGACGATCAAAGAAAATAAATCAAAATTTCCTTGTGTGCTATTTTCTTTTGGACCATGTGAACGGGGGCAGCATGTGTAGTTGGTTGCCGGCAGAACATAATTAAGGTCGCGCGTTTGCCTGCGCGCCTTCAAACTGGCCCGATCGAGGCATTTTATTCCAGCAGGATTTCCGGTCCCGATCCAATCAGCGCTAGGCCGGAACATGTCCATAGTCCATAAGCCACGTGCTCGAGTCCATATTTTAGGACCAACCCAACCAACCTCCCGTGTACAAAAGCCGCAGCGGGCTAGCTGCTAGTGAAGCCTCTCCTTGCCACCGGCACAGCCGCACAGCAAGCAATCAGCAGAGATGAAGAATCCGGCCAGGCTCCGGCCCCGTGCGCGCGCGCTCTTCATGCTCGCGGCAGCCGTCGCGCTCATCATCGTCGGCTACCGCCTGGCCCACTCGGGCGCGGACGCTGGCACCGGCGTCGTCGAGGAGGAGGCGCGCGGCGGCCGGCAGCAGCGACGGCTGGGTGGCGACGGCGGGATCCGGAGTCCCCAGGGAACCCGAACGTTCATAAGAGGGCCTTCCGGTACCCCCGCCGCTGGGCGGCGACGTCGTCGGCCGTGCAGGGGGCGGCGTGGCCGTGCGCGAAGAAGCAAAGGACCAGTGATTTTTATGGGTCGTGCGAGCCTCGATGGTGCGCTCGCAGCAGATGTACCCGGTCGACGGCTGTCGCTGCAGGGGGCTCACTGCTTGTTTGTACTCTGTTCTGCCGACGGCTGTGAGGCGTGCACACTTTTCTACTGCGTCACAGTGGGGGCCACGGAGATGTCCAGTTCAGAACTTCTCTCCGACACCAGATGTATGACACCAGATCCTCCAGGTTCACACATTGTTGTCACTCAGAATTTGAGTAGAGAACATGCATCTTCAGGGCTAAATAACATGAAAATGCAGAGTCTGACGGGATTAGGTAAAACAAAGCAAGATGATGACACCAACAACAGCCACAACAGGGACTCCTGTAACAATATGAGGGAGAAGAAGTATAAGTCTCTCTCTGATGCTAATTCGGGTGAAGATGAATTATCTAGTGACAATGTTGCTGCTGCTGCCAATCAATCAGTTGAATGTCACCCCGGTAAAGTGAACAGCCAAGGGGATCGAAATGCAACGTGTGAAGGCAATGCTAGTTTTGGTGATGGTAAAATGTACAATAATAATGCTGCTGCAATTGACAACCAGTCAGCCAAACTTCTTCCCAGAAAAATGGAAAGCCAAGGGGATGGGAAATGCAACACATAAAGGCAACGTTAGTTCTGGCGGCGATAAAATTTTGGACGATAATTTTTCTGGTGTTGTCAATCGATCAGTTGAATGTCTCCCAAGCAAAAGGAGTATCAGCTAGCTCGCCCACTGATGTGACCACCGGCACTACAACTTGTAGAACAGATCATGGGAACACAAAAATTGCTCAAAAGTAGTACCATTTCGAACTAGAGGGTTTGCCACCCAGTATCAGCAGCTAAAGATATTCTTTTTTTGAATGTCACCCCAGCGAAGTAGACAGCCAAGATGATGGAAATGCAACTCATGAAGGCAATGCTAATTCTGCTGATGATAAAATGTTTAGCGGCAGTGCTGCTGCAATTGACAACCAATGTGCCGAACATCTCTCCAGCGAAATGGACAGCCAAGGGGATGGAAACACGATACATGAAAGAAATGCTAATTCTGACAGTGAAACATTTTTATAATTGTTTTACTGGTGTTGACAACCAATCACCTCAGCATATCCTGAGCCAAGTGGAGAGTCGGATGAAAATGTAACAAATAAAGGCAATGAGCAAAACCATGAGAAAGAAACTGCTGATAGTCCTAATCAGAGGTCTGCCAGGTCAATGATTACCAACGAGTGTCCAGGTGACTTTGATTTTAGCATCGTTAGTGTGAACTCCAAAAGTGAAATAGGGCAAAAGAAGGACTTTCCATCTAATGCTAACAAAAACCATAAGCAAATGTTTGATGGTAATGTTATTAATACTGACAAACAGTCAGGTCTACCTCATTTGTCCAGCAAAGGAGATATCCAAGAGAATGCAAAAACTACTGATATAGATGATCAGGTCAACGCTAAAGCTACTGATACTGTTGGTGACAAGAAGAATTCCTATTCCGGGTCCATCTCTGTTCCTGATACAGATATCTTTGATTTTGAGAAGAACAGGGATACCAATCTGTTTGGTGTTGGCCAGATCTAGGCCATTTATGACAATCTTGATGGCATGCCATCTTTTGCGCTCAAATAATGCATTTTGATGCTTACTTCAAAATACAAATGGCTTGACTGGAACATGAAGCAATGAATAAAGAAGAGGACAAATGGACTGATGAAGAATTGCCTGCTGCCTGTGGAAGATTTTTCTTAGGAGAAACAGGTGATACAAGAGATATCACAAGACAAGTTCATGTTCTCTCACATCGTTACATGGAGAAAAGGCCAAAAAAGGAACTCGTTTGGAATATACCCTAACAAGGGTGAAGTTTGGGCCCTGTACAAGGGATGGAGCATGCAATAGAGCTCAGATGCAGATAACCATAGATCCTTTGGGTATGAAGTTGTGGACGTCTTGTCAACCATGTCAGTTGATGGTACCACTGTTATCCTTTGATCAGGATTAAGGGATTAAGGGTTTTGTCAGTTCATTCGCAACTTCCAAGGACAAATCCTCATTTTGTAATACATTGAGTGAGCTGCTTCGGTTTTCTCACAGTATTCCCTTCTATAGGACGAGCGGAAATGGAAATGTAGGTGTCCCAGGAGGATTTCTGGAACTTGGCACTGCATGTCTCCCTACTGACCTAGATGTTGCATTTTCTTCAATTACTCTTGACTATTACATGTCAGCAGCATGCTCTTTGATTTGACCACTGACAGCACAATTGGTGGAATGGATCCTGGAAATGAGCAAATTGCTCAAAGGAGGGACTCCTTGGAACCACAGGTTTGCCACACAGTTTCTACAGGTAAAGATATTTCTTCTGAACAAAATACATCCTCGTGGAAAAATGCCCATGGTGCCAATGAATTCAATGATTCCTCCCAGCAAAACTGCTTACCCCTCAACAGAAAAACATGAACTGGGCACCTGACTGGGTTAGCACAAAGCTTACTATCCTCACTCGAGTTGACAGTTACATCTCTGCTTCAACCTGACAGGGGAAAGGTTTCTGGAGCTTGGAGGTGCTTGCTTGGTGGAGAGAAATTGTGGTTCTCCCACATCATACCCTCTTCGGTCTGGCTGAAGAAAGGAGCGGCATGTTCTGGGACTTGTACAAGCACATGCATCTGGTGAGTGGTGATCGTCGTAGTAAGGCACAGTTGTGAAAAAAGTTGTCGTAGTGGACACTTGGAATAGTATAATCGAACCTGATTCTCTGTATGACTATCTTGCAGCTTTCACTGAACATACGTGGTATTCATGATTTAATCTTGATGAAGACAATCTCAGCTTCATGCGGAGGCATCCAGTCCATTGCCATTTGGTAACCAATGTGAGACCCTGGATTCAGTAGTACTTGGTATTAAGTCCAGCTCACATATGTGTTTGTGTGCTGAATGATTAACGTTAAAGTCCCAGTTTCTATATATGTTGGAAAATGCAGTACCTTATCACTGTGCTGTTGTTTCACTTTTCACCCTGCAATGGAGCTGTAACCTGGGTATTTCAGTTTTGGCCTTCAGAAGCTCCGCCTTTGTACGACCTCGCCCTGGCTGGGCACGAACCACCACGCCGTCTCGATCGGCGAGGGAGGCGGAGGCGGCAGGCTGGCCGGCCGGCGGCAGCGCTTGCCAGCGGCCTGGTGATGTTCGCCGGCTCGCCGCGCTGCGCTGCTGTTCCTCAGCGACGCCACGGCCTACACGTTCTCGATCGGCCACTCCCCTTCACAAGGCAGCGCACGCACTGCTCCCATGGACCGCACCGGCCGGTACGCTCGACGTGCGCCTCTCCTTCGGCCGGTCGGCCCGTGCAGGGGCGGATCTAGAAACGCTGTGGATGTTATCCTTCCATGTTTTGCATGACTGAAACATGAAATACGTAAGATGCGAGAATAATATTTGAAATCATGTCTAAAAATTGACTCCATGCATGGTTTAGTCTGCCTTAATGTTGATGTAACAAATCTTCTCTTCTTCGTCAAATATGTTTAATTTAGGGGGTGTTTGGATACACCCCAATAAAGTTCAGCACCTGTCACATCAGATGTTTGGATGCTAATTAGGAGTATTAAACATAGGTTAATTACAAAACTAATTGCACAGATGGAGTCTAATTCGCGAGACGAATCTATTAAGCCTAATTAGTCAATGATTTGACAATGTGGTGCTACAGTAACCATTTGCTAATGATGGATTAATTAAGCTTAATAGATTTGTCTCGCGAATTAGCACAGAGTTCTGCAATTAGTTTTATAATTAGCTCATGTTTAGTCCTCCTAATTAGTATCCGAACATTCGATGTGACACTACTAAAGTTTAGCACCTAATATCCAAACACCCCCTTAAAGCCGTGGGGTGGGAGTATTTAGACGTTGCCATTTTCATGCCATTACTCTCCGATGTGTGGTTATGACTCTCACAGAGTTGCTGGCTTAAATAATATCCTAGAGGCTGAATGCATTTTAAGTTCTGCGAGATAGATTACTCCTCCCTCTTAGGTTCTGTTTGGAGCCGCCGAACTAAAAAGTAGTTGGATGTTTCGATGCTAATTAGAACGATTAAATATGAACTAATTGTGAAACTAATTGCATAAGTCACGGCTAATTAATGGGTAGAACCCGTTGATCCTAATTAGATCATAATTAGCTCGTAGTACAACTTGGATTAATCATGAGCTAATTAGGATTAATGAATTCTACTCATCAATTAGACGTGACTTATGCAATTAGACGTGACTTATGCAATTAGTTTTGTAAGTGCTCACATTTAGCATCAAGCATTGGAATAGTTTTTAGTCCGTATGCTCCAAATGCTCAAATGCGCTGCCATTGGAAACCTCATCTAGTCTTTATTTTTTAGCGGAATTCCGAAAAAAAAAAGACAAGGAAACCTGCTGGTTGGGCCTGGGCTAGTTCCTCTCAGCATCGGATACGAGACTGGGCCCAGATTGTGATGATGCCCCTCGGCGCAGATTACGGGGCTTCGGTATTATCCGTCGGATGCATCTCATCTCTGCTTAGCCCAACTTTCGCACGCTCCAGCCACCGTCAAAAAGGACACGCGTCAGCGGACAGATGGAGGAGGCGGAGGAGAATCCCATTTGATTTCAAAGTTCAAATGCATTTTTCTCTTTAACCGTTAATCCATTTTGAAATCCGTTTGAACCACTATGTTATTTGGAATTAATGCAACAAAATAAGATCTAATATACATTTAATTTTAATTTTTATATGTATTTTTTAAAATTAACATTTGGAATGTATTGTTTCAACATTTTGAATAATTACTTCAACATTTTGGACATACTTCTTCAACATTTATATACAAAATGTTGTCTTATCTATCCGAATTGTTGTACTAAATTTGATAAAATGTTGAACCTAACATTTGAAAATTTGACTGCATTAGTTCAACACTTTAAGTATATCTATTCAATTTTTATGCTTAAAATGGAAAAATAGTATAATCAGAATGTGGGTTATTTTTTCGGAACGAGTTGAACTAAACTCTTCGTGTTAAAAATTACTTCACCATACATCTTAGCATATAATTAGGTAATTGGATCTCTATAAAGTTCAGAGCACGCCATCGCCTCCTTCCTATCCCAATCCAAAAGCTAGCTAGGGTTTCGCCATGGCTTGCGACCCCAAGATCGTCGACATGCGCGACGCCGACCCTCTCGAATCAGCAAGCAAGATGGCTGGCAAGGGACTCCTGTTGTGATCGTGAAGGTGGAGAGAGATGAAGAGGTGGCATTGGTGGTGGCCGTCGCCGCGACCGGATAGTCCAATGGAGTATCCGGCCGCCGCCGCCGCCACCGCCGCCGTCGTATATTACAAATACGGAAATGACGTAAGATTTATGGATTTTGGAAAGTATCGATTGCGGAGGTGATCAGGACCTGGGATGCGAGGATTCTGCTCATCGATTCACCGTGGGGATCCTCGGATCCGCCTGTTGCCCATGCTGGCCTGCGGCTGCGCTGTTCTCATGGTTGCAATGCGCTGGATCCTTACGGAGTTGTACCCGCAGGTACAGGCCTGCCACTGGGAGGGTACGGGCAAACCCATTTTTATTCATACCCAAATCCAAATATATATTATCCAATCATCGCCCACCTCATCCTTACTCATATCCAATGGATAATTAATTTTGTACATGTATATCCAATTGATTAATCCTATCCTCCCCATTTCTAATATGTATATAATTTTCTACCCATACCCTCCTCATTTGAGGTGGGTATGGATTTAGGACGAATTAGACCTGCCCACATGAGTTCCTCGACGAGAAGCTGGAGCTTCTCTCGAGCATCCGCAAGTCGTTGCTCGCCTCGCAAGATGATTTCGCCAAGTAACAGGCGTGGATCCGCGAGATGAACGAGAGGGACGGCAGCGTCATGGTCCCGGCGGACGACGTCAACCCCACAATAGATGAGGCGCAGGAAGAAGAACTCGATCACTTATCTTTGCAGGAAGAAATCAATCGCTTGTTTGCGCAAGTAGGAGTTTAGGCGTATAGTAGGAGTTGTTGCATGGTTTGGCAAACTGCGCTAGCATTCCAAACGCAGCCTTACGGTACTATAGTTTCTGAAAACAGCAACACTCCAAACAGGACCTGGAGATGTTTCTCTTTGCTAACATTGTATCATCTTGCAGGAGTCTATGGTGTACAACATAATCCCTGCCAATCTTTCACAGGAAGGGCGGATGTTGACAATCGTCACTGATCTTTTTAAGGAGCTCAATTCTAGTGCAGATCTTCGCCGGGACATCATTTGTCGACTGTACAGGAATGAGTATCGTCAGAGGTTCATTTATGCTGAAGAATATCCTTAAAAGTATTATTAAGGTGGTGAGGATAGGAAATGATGCCAAGGCGTGTCCCATGCCCAGGCCACATCCAAGGGAGGCAGACCAGGAGCATTTCCAGACATCGTCCATGTCTACAAAATTAAGTACTCCCTCCAGTCCCAAATTACTATTCGTTTTGGCTTTTCTAAATATACATCTTTTAATATGTACTTAGATATATACTTATGTCTAGATACATAGTAAAAGTGACGTGTCTAAAAAGACAAAAACAAATAGTAATTTGGGATGGAAGGAGTACATGTGAAACAAATTAAGCAAGTGCATGAACAGTATACGTTTTGTTGAAATGAAGTCATGCCGGTCACTACACAATGGTACTAGTATATTGAGAAAGGGATAATAAAAGCATAAATGAAGCTAAATAGTTGTGTGCGCGCTTGACCTGCTGCTGAGTACTTAAAGCTATAAAAATCTTTGATTTCTGTTGCCTACCTGTGCATCCATTTGGAACGGAAGCATTGCCCGTATAGCCAGTAGGGCAATGGCATATAAAACTTACTGGTGTATTCCTGCAATCATTGTAGCAAATGTACTCTCTCCGTCCCACAAAACCTATTCATTTAGAAAAATTTAGACAAGATAGTAGCAACGCTAAAAATCCAAAATACCCCTAATAACTCTTCTTAATTGGATAGATTACCGAGTACAATTAATTATGCATGCATGCTTGCAGTAATTGTCAGATCTATTAGCCTTCGTTATTTAGCGAGTCTGGCTCGGGAATCGATGGTGGAAGAAGGTATTATGAGGGTCTTTGTTGAAGGGTTTGAAAGTTATATAAACACTCTTTGTGGAACAAGTTTGGAGGCTAAGGCCAATCTCAGTGCATGGTTTCATCGCACTTTTACCAAGATTGCCATGTCATCTTTTCAATGAAATGAAATTGTCACTCTCATTGCATAGTTTCATTGCACAACTTCATAGACAACCTGCAAAATTTAATTTTTATATGGAATTATGATCAAATTTGTTTTGTGATGAAACTATAAAATCCTTGGAGCAAGTTTTATTGAGTTTCATAAGACTTGGTAACTGTGCCATGTGGGTTTTATAAGGATGAAACTCTCCTCTCCTCATAATTAGGTTGTCATGTCATCAAAACTCTGATATGGCATAGAATTTAATGCCCATAAAATCTTCCATGATACTCTACTAAGACTGGCCTAAATAAACAGTCTTTTTAGGACGGAGGGAGGAAACATCTGCAGAGTTGCATTCATCGATATCTAAACAATCACAAGGGTATTAATTAGAGGATGAAAGGTTGTTTGCATATTCTTGAAGAGAGAGAAGATGAAAAGAAACAAGTGGATTAACCACTGTACCTTGGCATCCATATGGAAAGGATTGCCTTGATAACCATCGTAGCATCAGCACCGATACCCAACGGGGCTTTGGCAACTGCTATGGTTACTGCCACATTAGGGGTGAGAAAAATCACGTAACTTGTAACTAAATCACGTGCGCGTGTACGTTAGAGCTTTCCGAAAATCTCTAATATTTTTTTAGCGTAAAACCCTTTAATCCTGATTGGTAATAATATACCTTTAGTCCCAGGTGGAATAACCGGGACTAAAGGTCAGGATCTTTAGTCCCAATTCTTAATCCTGGTGGAGAAAATCGAGATCTTTGAGGTTTCCCAATTAGGACTATAGCCTATTTACCATTAGTGATAGGTTCCATCATGACATAGACAATGAAAACTTCGAGGAAAATTTTGGAAGATTCCATAACATGAGTATGCTTCTGGGTGCTCACACTCATCTATGTCTAAAAAAAGTACACGTACAACAAACTAATCTAAAGTATGAACAATACACGGTTTGTTAAAATGGTACTCCAGTGCTGGCATTTATTTAGAAAGAAAAAAACTATAAATGAATCTAGACAGATTTAGTTCGAAACCTAAATCTATAGTGCATATATACCGGATTCTCATTTCTAAGAACCCAACTCCTTGTACCCTTGTGATAGTCCCTGGATCAGTAGCTATTACATACAGAACTCATCTCAGCATAATATCATTTTCATACAATGAATTAGAGTCCATCATTGAGAATTTACATCCATACTAATGTGGAATAGAAATACGGTACATGCCCCTTGGGCTAATCGTCAAGTAGAAATCTTGTGTAGCGGTAGCTAGGGCTTTAGGACTTTATCTCCGATCTTCACCCCATGCATCCTTGAGCGAAGCAACACAATGACCCTTTAACCAGCACGGTCAACTCAAGCTCCAAGTCTAAACCTGCAACACAAGCATGATCAACTCAAGCTCCAAGTCTAAACCTGCAACTCACGAACTGTCCCAAGAAAGTGGGACAGGTCCACGTCACCATCCGCATATGGCGAGCTTTAAGGTGGCCTATACTAGTATATAACAAAATATCAAGGAGTAATGGCTTGGGTTTCCTATGCAGCAGCAGCAAATAAATGAGTAAATCTTCATCATCCCAACTATATCACAACACCACAGCTGTCCCTAGCAATCCAGGTTCCATCTCAATCTCACCTCCATGTCTCCTCTCAAGTCGATGGGAAAGCTCCCACCCTTCCCATCTCAACGGCCAACGCCGGATCCTAATCCTAAACTAGTAGCTGTCAACCCATCCTATAGTTTTAGAAGAGGGGGGATAGAATATCCCAAAACATTAATATGAAGAAGCCAATTCCAGGGGTGTCCATATGACTGAGGTCACGGCTATACGTATAGTTTTAACTTTGCAACATGTATACACCTGGACCCACTCGGGCTGCAGATGGTGTATGGCCATATTGAGACACAGCCCACAACCAAAACTCTCTAGCCGGAATGGTGCCAGCTTGCATTCTCAAGCTTGGACCCATTCAGAAGACCGAACGGTCCCGGGACCGTGAATCTCTAACCTAGCCAAAAGTGGTGTTGAGGGTCTCGGAAACAAAGGGCTGGAAACAGGACACAGCTAGGCTCCATACACCCTCGTGAAATGGCTAGCCCAATCCTAATGCACTACTCCCACAGTGCTAGTACCGCCTAGCTAGGGAATAGCCGGAACCCACCCTCACAATGGGTAAGTGGTGTGCATGTTCGAAAAATTCCCGTCACCATGTCCAATTGACTCAACTAAGCTAGAGCAACCAAGTCTCCAAATGCGTATCCACTGAAGTGGTCTGCCAATTGGCACCTATTATAGGTATGGCTGCCCAACTCCTCAAATTCAATATCATCACAATCTCAACTAATCAGTAGGAAGTGTCCAAAGTAATCTCCCAAGCCCCGACCTGAAGGCCGGTTAATGTCTGCTCACTCTAGGCGGAGGTTCGAAATTCTCCAAGTTTTCCCAACACTCAACTCACACCAAGAGGTTTAAAAGCACGTCTATTCCCAACACATGTAAGCATAGCATATCATATAAAGTGGAGTAGTGGGTTGGCAAGGATAACAAATATAAAATAAGGTTGTGCAGGGGTTCATGGCAATCATCCATGTGATACAGTAAAGCGCTAGCATTCTACTTGCAATGCCTAACAGGAGTTCAAATCAGGATGGGCGTGAACCTAGAGCATTGTCTTACTCCTCCACTTCAATGTAGTCGAAGTTGTCCAAGGTTGTTGAAGTAGTCCGGGGTCCTCCAGGAGTCCTATTGTGCGGATTATAAATAAATAACAATATTTTAATAGCAAATGTATTCCAAATAAGAAGCAATAAAGAACAAATAACTTTAAAAGCTACACTAATGGGTGCTCCATGATTTTAGAAAAATAATGAAACAGGTTTCGTATTTTTCTGAGCTACAATCGATTTATTATGAACTAGCAGAAATGCTCGTGCGTTGCTACGGATCCTTAGTTGCTCTCACGTTATTATTTGCTTATTCCTAATATGTTAGCTTCGCTTCACAATATGTTGGTGCGTTGTCCCTAGTAGTCCTCTCTTTGCGAGTATAGTAGTAGAAGACATTTGTGGGTGTTTTGATGCCATCTGTTTATTACGTGGGACCCACACATGGAACTCGTGCGTTCCGACGGAAGTGGGGGTGCGCATAGCTTTGAGTGGCGTACCGCTGTTCGGAGTCCCATTGCCGCAGTAGAAGGCGACCTACGATGGGAGCTATGTCCAGATGTCTGACGACGATGACAGCGCAACCGTTTGTTGGGCTTCATAAATAGAAACAAAGCTAAGGATGGGAATAATTAAGTTTGAAGGTCGTATCTTTTTAATACAAATTTTTGCATACGATCTCGGATGAATACAAACTTTATATCAAAATTGTAGAGCCCGATGAGATTTTAAACTTTGTAGTTGATAACTTTTTCATTCGAGATCGTTTAGTAGTCCAAAAATATGTTATAAGTTCAAAGAAGAAACACATTTGCCACATCATCGATCCACAACTCCGTAAACTGAGTGTTGCTATTGGCTGAACTCTCCTCCCATCCTTCCCTCATACCAGCCAACCTTATCTCCTCCCTCCCCCCTCTCTCTTCTCTCCCACCTCTCGGGCGCGCCCTCGCGGAGGAGCCCCGACGGCCGGCGTGGCCCCACGGCGCAGGTGGCCGGCCGGCTCCAGCTCCATGGTGGCGACAGGCGGCGTAGCCTAGCTGAGGCCGACCGGCGCGGGCGCCTCCACCTCCACAATTGCAGTAAAGTTTGAGACTTTTTGCAAAATATCAAGACATATTCCAAGGACTGCGGGTTGAGCACGAAAAAGTTGAGGGACTTTTTTCAAAACAACTACGACGGTTGGAAGAAGCAACCGTACTTTAATATTAAATATATAGATTTGCAAAGATGTAAATCAATTTCTAAATTTTAATTAATTTTGGGAAAAAAAAAGATGAAAAGGGATGCCACATGGCAGCGCAGGAGCATGCCACGTGTAAGGTTCCTAAGGCAGGCCAAGCATGCTGATGTGGCATCCACGTCAAGTTGATGTGGCGCACACGTGGATGCAGCGGCTGGTGGACTGGGTCCATGATGGACCGGGTTAGGGGTTCACATGGACTGGGTCTACGGGATCGGGTATGGCTCAGGCTGGATCTGGTGTGGCCAAGGGCCGTGTGGTCCGCTCTGTTTTGGGGGTGAGGTGGCTGGACAAGGTATGCACACCAGGTGCTCGACAATTTCGCAAGAGGCAATTCTCCCTCACCTCCCTCCACCATTTCGCACCCTCCCCCTACTCCCACACCATTCCGGCGAGGCGGCCCCTCCGGCTCCTCCCTCCTCTCCGGTGGAGCGTCGTCAGCTGCGGTTGCGGCTCCCCGTCTTGCGCCTCGGTCGGTGGGTCCTCGTCCTCCTCCCCTTCGACCCTTCCCCCACCCTACTGCTCTGGTTCCCATCCCCGTGCGAGTGTTCCCCATCTCACTGCCCCTGCCCCCCGCCCGCAGATCTGCCGCTCGCCGGAGTGCCTCGCAATCCGCGGTTGCCTCGCGGTGGTGGCCCTCGCACCTGCTGACGCGAGGCAACGGCGACCCCGATTTGAGTGGCCACCGGAAACGCGCGGTTCGCGTCACCTCCGGGGGTTTCCCTGGCGCCGTGATTCCCTGCCTCATCGCCTGCGGAGGACCAAGGTCTCTCCTGGTAAGCCCTATCTTGCTGCCTCACTCCACCCCCAATTCTCGAGCGGACAGTTTAATCAAGCTCTGGGCTTTATGGGGCAGGGGTTGCACAAATTCGCCTTTGCTGTAGTTGTTGATCGGGGCCGCACCTGGATCGCGGCCTTAGATTTTTATAATTCAAATAATGGCAGCCAGACGTATCTGGCTGTGTCTCTGCTTGCAGAGCTTCACTCCAAATGACATGCTCTGTTTGAATGATGTATTGCTAAAATTGGCTCCTGCATAAAAGCTAGCTGCTGTTGGATTTTGAAATAATAAGGCAATCAATGCCATTAGATATTGTGGTAGGGAGATTCGTCCTTGAAAGTTGAAACATTTTGATCGTACTCACACTAAGATACTGGAGCTAGCTTTAGGTACATTTTGAAACATTTTCTGTCCTTTCCTAATATGAGCTTAGTAATAATCTCCAGTGAATTGTGTTTTCAGGTAGTTTAAGTGATTTTTATGGCTTCTGCAAGAAAAGTGAGAAATTCGAATAAACGCTATGCCAAAATCAATGATGATTGGAAGATTGAAGATACAGCAAGTGTACCTAAAAGTAAAGTGCGAGTAAGTACATGTGAAAATCAATATTCCTTTTCTTCTCACGTGCAAATTTTTTGTTCGTTTTAGTTAATCTGAGAAGAACATGTTAGACATCTATGGGATTATGTAACAGTACGGCATGGTAGTATTCTATGGACTATAAAGTATTAGTTATTTTTTCTAGAAATAAGTGTGGTTTTAAGTTTGGTTTTGGGTAGTGTTAATGCATTTGAGTAGTTAGCAATACCTTTGCTTCATCTTTGATCATTGGTAAAAGAAAAAAAAAATCTCATTTGCAGAAAAAAAAGTTATCAGACATGCTTGGGCCTCAGTGGAGTAAAGACGAGCTTGAGCGCTTCTATAGTGCCTACAGAAAATACGGAAAAGATTGGAGGAAGGTCTGTTTTGAGCTTATCTGGACAGAGTTGAGACAAGGGAATTGCACCTATGTGATACTTGCTGATTTTCATTTCACTTTCTAGATTGCCGGTGCTATCCGTGATAGAACATCTGACATGGTGGAGGCTCTTTACAACATGAATAAGGTAAATATTGGGCTTTTTTAAATTATATAACCACTCGGCACTCGTTTTTCCATTTACCTAAATTTCCCTAGATCAGTTCAATGGATTTTTTTTATCAGTTCCATGGATTGCGAAGGTAGCAGTGCTTAATTTCTTGTATTCATGTTTGTCTGCTAATTTTCAACTATTTGCATATACACACTTCAGTGTGCTAGATTAACATGTGTGGCATATCCAGGCCTATTTATCTCTTCCAGAGGGAACGGCAACTGCCGCAGGGT
Source organism: Setaria italica (assembly GCF_000263155.2). Taxonomy (NCBI): domain Eukaryota; kingdom Viridiplantae; phylum Streptophyta; class Magnoliopsida; order Poales; family Poaceae; genus Setaria; species Setaria italica. Next base: position 30,123,142 of record NC_028457.1, on the reverse strand, counting down.
TAATTGCCATGATGACTGATCACTACAATATTCTGGTGAGACTATATTTTAGGGATTACTAATATCTAGAGCTTCTGTAATTCTTTTCTCTAATACACGAAAATCTTGTGAATATTTATAAAAGTTGGCGCCTGAAAAATACATTCTATTTGCATCTTTTGTGACCGTGGACTAAAAATTACTTGCTCCAGTGACATATACAAGTGCAGTAGGATATCAATAGTTTGATACAGTCTTCAATGTGTCTCTTTTGACTGCAAATATCTATAAAATGCTTCATCTTAAACAAAAAGAGTTATATGTTATGAAATTGTATTTCATGACTAATCTATTAACATCAACATTGTATTCTCAATCTGTATAATTTTTACATATTGATGATCAAAACTAAAAAAAGTTTGACATAAGACAAACCTAGATGGACTTATATTTGTGATCAGAGGAAGTATTATAGTTAGCAAAGTCTCAAAAATGTATTCTTTTCCATTTAGGTATATGCAAAATCAGTAATTAATTTGGCATCAACCACAGATCTAGAACTATTTGTTCCATCCATGAGTACAGTTGTACTGAATTTCCTGGCTGGTGAATGTACTTATGTGGCATATGCGGCTTCAGCTGCCGTGATTTATTGAAATTACTCACAAGGACATCTGTTATGGACTGTAGGATGGAAGTAACAGTGATCATGAAAGCAATGATTCACCAAAAACTTCTAGGAAGCCACAGAAACGTGGCCGTGCAAAGTTTCAATCTGTCTCGAAGACATCTGATACACGTTACCCTGATCAATTGCAATCTCAGCCTGCTTCATCGAGCTATGGATGCCTTTCTTTGTTGAAGAAAAAACGTTCAGGAGGTAATTTGAGATAGTCCTATGTACATGCATGGTTTGTGCAGCAAAGTAACATACATAGTATGATTATTGTATAACCTGGCTGTGTGGGAATCTGAGATATACATAATCCTTGCAACTTAATTGAAATCTTTGTAGACCTGTTTGTAGGGAATAGGCCACGTGCTGTTGGAAAAAGGACTCCAAGAGTACCTGTTGCCAGCATGTACCATCGAGATGAGAGGGGTGCACCACATAGACAAGCAAAACCAGATTCTAACAATGGTGATGATGAAGGAGCTCATGTAGCTGCACTTGCTCTGGCAGAGGTATATCAAAGAGGAGGCTCACCTCAGGTTTCTCAAACGCCTGGGAGATCTGGCGACCGGATGTTCCTGTCTCCCATTAAAAGTAGTGACAGAAAAGTAAGAAACTGGAATTTTATGCCTTCTCCCCTTTTTGTTAGTCACCCATTTAGTAAAGTAATTTCATGACCAAGATGCCTGTTTGGCACTTGCAGAATGCTGATTCAGAGATGGGAAGCTCAAAGTTGCATGGATTTCAGTTGGATGCTGATTACCCTGAAGCTAGCTTAGGAAGTAGGGAAGCCGAGACTGGTGACTATACTAAAGGTGCATCCTATTTGATGACTAACAAAGGATCTCCATCTGGAAAACCTCAGAAGAAAGTAAAGAGGTCTCAAAAGAGGAGGAAAAAAGCTGTACGCAAAACAGGTGATCAGTTTGAGTATGATAGAGAGGCTTGCAGTGGTACTGAAGAAGGACATAGTGCGAGAAAGGCGAAAGAGGAACCAGAGCTGGAGGCATTGGGAAGAAAAACTGCGTGGCCATCTAGCACATCAAATAAAAGAAGCCGTCAACTGTTTTTTGATGGTATGTCTATATTCTAGCAGTTACCTTTTTTTAGTAGGGCATAGTACTGAACTATGAATGACAATAGCATTCTCTTTTTTCATATACATATTGAAATTTGGGCAATGGATAAATGTGTTTAATTTCTTTTCTGTAACTGTACTGCACAATACTTTTTTCTCAATCTGTGGAATTAGATACAAAGACAATTCCCTTCTAGTGTGGGATGAAAGTTTCAGCAAGGTGATCAAACATGTAGAAATAACCATGTTCTGAATCATCTTTTTCACCATCCAATTTCTATTCCAGAATATTGGTTGTCTTGCGTGTTTATTGCACTATAAAATAAGATTTTATGGTTTCTGTAACCTGGGAAACATAAATAGAACCACACAGTGTTGTTACTTATCGCACTCAAATTCCTGCCATGGCGGTGTCCTGTTTGAGGATTTATTTTATTGCCTTTTAATTTAGTCGTTTGGCTTTGATGTACGTTCATTATTGTGATGCTTGTTAGTTGTAAGGATAACCTGTTTTGTTCTTGCTTTTACTCCATCGATGCAGTGCAAACCTTCAATCAACCCTCTTGTTTTGCAGATGATATTTCAGCTCTAGATGCATTACATACTTTAGCTGATCTATCTGTGAACATCCTACAGCCATCTTCAGTTGTTGAATCTGGTTAGTCTTATCTTATACCTTTGTCACTTTTTGTGTTAATGTTTTAAATACTACATTCAGATGCAACCCATTTTACTCCGTTATTCCATTACCCTATTATTTTTTTCTTGTACTTAATGGCAAGATGGAGAACAATGCATTTTTTGTATCTTAGCAGGTGCAGTGGTCTTTTTTTTTTTGCGTTCAACTCTATCTCCCACTCTTCTGACACTAATTTGCATAAAGGTTATAGACATGTTCAGAAGGGTTAGAGTACATGCCAGTGTTGTATTTCACCAGCAGTGCAGTAATGCAGGGTTTTGTTTTCTAACCGCTGACCACTGGAGGACATTGCAATTTTTTTTTCTCAAACATGCAGGAGAACAGCATATCTTTATGTTAAGAAGAGAAAAAAGGGCAGAGAACCCTTATAACACACACAAACCAACACATTTACCCCCAGGTTCGGGCATTGCAAAGTTAATAATTCTATGAGTAAGTGACAATAAATAAATCAGGGTCATTTCCTGGAACACATAGCTGGTGAGATAATTTAGAATGAGGGGGCAAAAGTGCCCCACAACCACAATTACAAAAGAATGCTGTTGTTGAGAAGTCACCTTTGTTTCTATTTGAGACAAGCCGTATTTGGATGGGATATTAACCAGCATCCATGACAAATATGAATTGGATCACCTGCTGCCTTCCACATGTCCTCCAAATTTTTGCAAACTGATAATTTTGTAACGTCAGTCAACAAAGTATTGACTCTGCGATGTCCTCCAGCAAATGCCACAATGGATGTCCACAAAACATATTTAGCCTAATTTATACCACAACCTCCCATTAATCCATGCATAGTGATAGATATTTTCTAAGTTGTAACAGCCATATCCACTGCATGAGAAATCCCACAACAAATTTTGGTAAAAAGTTCTACTTCAAAGTTAGCTTGCATCAATATTATATTTGTTAATGATTTTGTTCACCTTTTTTAAAGGTGGCTACCTATCTTGCTTAGTAGGCACCAGACCATCGCTCACCTAGCGCTTTTTAGCACATTGCTTGATAGTGTTACTAATAGGGCACCTAATGATCTTCCAGAGTCGTCAGCACAGATTAAGGATGAAAATAAAGACAATGATTCTGATGGAAAGCCTAGTATTCCTGCAGCCGTTTCAGTGTATGAACAGAAAGATTACTCCAAAAGTATGGCAAAAAAACTCAAAAGGCAGTCAGAAATTGCAAGCACCGATATGGTTACTAGGAAAAAAGCCAAACTTGCTAAAGATCCTCATCATGATGGGAGCACCACTTCTGAAGTAAAGCAGCAAGCTTGTACATGTGGCGTTAAAACAGAAAAAAAGAAGAGGAAATCTTCCACGGGAAAGGTATGTTCAAAATTATTATTTGTTAAGTATTCTGCAAGTAACAGTCTTGTTTGCTCTATAATTGAAGGTTATAAATCGTGTAGTCAAGTTCATTAACTGCTGACTGAGTTCGTTATGGATTGGCTTCAGTGTAGTGTACATGCTGGCATCGGTTGATGTATTCTCATATGCCAATTCTAAAAGTACTCATAATTTAAATTTATGATTGTGTATTGTGTGTTTCTTATATCAAACTAATGCGAATAAATATTGTGCGTCAATTGGTGAGCATATAGTAGCACATAAAATTTGCAAACTACGCCTGCAATATTGGTAGGACCACATGTCAGCTCTTAGTGTGATAGCACCACATATAGTTATCTTGACCTGCGAACGGGCCTCTAGCTGAGTTGGTTAGGTGGCTCTAGTAGCACTCCTCAGGTCCTGGGTTCAACTCCCCGTGGGAGCGAATTTCGGGCTGGGGTTGAAAAAATCCCCTCATCTGTCCCATGCCAAAGCATAGGTCTAAGGCCCGGCTCAGGTCGTTGGTCGTCTCACATGGGCTACGGTGCCGCTATGTAAGGTTGGGGCAGGGGGCAGGTCGAGTTTTTTAGTTATCTTGACCTCACTATTGCTTGTTGGCAATGGCCAAGGTGAGTTCCTAGAACTCCTAGAACACAACACACACACACTAGAGCTGGAGGTAGGAGAAGGGGATAGGAGAACAGCACACACACGCACAAACACTTTTCACAGGTTCAATTTGGTGCTGCTGAACTGAACTGAGCTGCAGCTGCTCTTCTACTTCTTATAGAACCTAAAGTCAAATTAGATTACATAATGGTATGAGTGCTTCTACCAACTACCTACTACTAGTACTATACAAGACAGGGCATGCTTGCCCTTCTACTCATGGCACTGCTGCCATATACGGCAGGCAGTGGCCATACAGCCGGCCAAGGAGCTCTACCTGCTCCATTGACTTTGCAAAAGGAAGAGAGAAGTAATGAGCTGAGCAATTGACTAACATTGCTATTCCATCTTCTACCACTATTACTTAGTTCCTTGCTATAATTCATTTATGTTATGCATAAACTTGTATGTTTTATTCATATACAGGTTTCAAAAGATGAAAAGAATATATTAAAGGACGTGGAGAAGACTGAGGTATCTAGCCCAACTCTTTCTTCTTTCTTTCTTTTTTGCATCCGAGACTTATGCAATATATTAATCGGCTGTTTGTTTGAAGTTCAAACCACCCCATCCTAGATTGATTTGTCCATTATAGGACCACTCCGTAATTTTCATGGGACGTCCCTGTGCCTTTTTTCCATACTAGACTTGTTCTTATTAGAGACAGGTTGGTGATAGACCAACTTCCTCCATTCCCTAGACCAACTTCCTCCATTCCCCAAACCAAATAGCCCATAAACTTGTGGCATGCATTCTCAACTTAATGTGGATAGGATTTTAGTTTCGCATACAATGGATATAAATTAGTGATATAGGCAACCTTAACCTATTTAGTTTGATTGTATGATAAGTTTTTAGAGCCTGGGTTTGGCTATACTGAATCTACTTTAAAGCAGTAAAGACCTTTTTGTTGTTGCATATAGTGAAGAAATTAATATGTAAGTGTGTAGGCTAGGTCACTAATGTGATTTGACTTGTAGGCTGCCTGCTAACTACTTTTTGGAGTTTTGTTCATAGTCTCTTACTGTGCAACCGTTTGTAATAATTGTCATATTCCTATAAAAGTAGAATTCATTCCTTTTTCTGTTGGATTTTGTTATGTTGTAAATCCTTTGACACTCAAACGATATTTTTACCAACATCAGCATTTCAGCCATGTCTTTACTTCTGGGATTTAGGTTCCAAAATATCTTATTCTGTCAGGTAACTGCTAAATGATATATGAAAAATTAGCAATTAATATCATGTGAAAGAAATGTTGACATGCTATTCAGTTAGCTGCATTTCTAGTTCACCTTTTTCTTATTTATTCTACGACTTCAGTTATGAGCACTAAGGTCCGTAGGTCTAATTTTCAGTAATGGGTATGTAAGAGATGGTATTAGTATTAGACTATTACATGGGGTAGTATTGTCACCAAGAAAAATAACCAATAAGCATGTCCCATAGTGTCACAGAATCTGAGCTGGTTAGATTACAGAAACTGACTGGACATATTGGGACCCCAGCTGAACTTTGTTGCCTATTTGCCTGTCTGCTTATTCTTATCTCTCCCTTTTCTACATAATTTCCTCTGGTTTTGTGTTTGTCTAATATTGCACAGTGTTTAGCTGCAATATTCTTGTGAAATAGCTATCTAATCTAACACCTACAGAATTGAGAGCACTTGGCCAGATAATACCAGTTTTTCGAACCCTGTCTCAGTGTTTGTCATTATGCTTCTGTAATGACCTATTGGAAAGGTTCTTTTGCTGTATATATCCTGTGACATATATCATCTATGTATTACATCCAATTTTTTTTATGGCATGCCATCCTTTCTTGTTTATTGGTAGTTTGTTGTTTGGATCACAGCATGTGGCACCAGCTGTGACAATCATAATACAGGCTACGAAATTGAATTTGACATTCTGTACAATAATATCAAAATGGCATGCATCATATGGCATGATTGCAATGTACACAATTGTACCAAGCCTTCACTGAACAGCTCTCTAGTTATTTGCTGTGTCAAATTTTCACCCACCCTTGCACAGTCAAGTTTTATATAACTAATCTCCTCATGCTTGCCGGATACAACATGATTCTTGTTCTGGTATATCTGTACATTATAGGTTTCTGCTGAAGAAGGGAAGGTGTCTTCTAATAAAGGTAGGCATACTCATATTAGTCCAATTTCGGAAGGGATGTTTTCCAGCACATTCTGATTTTGGAAAAGTGTTCATGGATATACCAGAGACAACTGCACGAGGTGCAACGCCTCCGCAAGCTGACTTGACCTCAAAGGTCAAAAGCCGCCGAAAAGGAGGCATTCAAAAATCACTAACTCAAGAATGTAAACCTACTGAGGGCGCTGATGATTCTGGAAGTGATAAATTGTCTTATTCATTGAGTAATATTATTGATGTCAAGGTACTGCTTTTTATCTTGTTATATGCTGATTGATGTGTTTCATTACTTGACATGGGTGAAAAGTCTCTTAACTTATTGCAGGACAAACTCTCTCACTGCTTGTCATCACGTTTGCTCCGTAGATGGTGCATGTTTGAGTGGTTCTACAGTGCAATTGATTATCCATGGTTTGCAAAGAGTGAATTTGTTGAGTATTTGAATCATGTCAAGCTGGGTCATGTTCCAAGACTGACTCGTGTTGAGTGGGGTGTCATACGGAGGTTTGTAATCTTCAATATTTTTGTTAATGTTAACTTTAGTTGTATTTGCCCCCTAAATTTAATGTTCTGCAGTTCTCTTGGAAAGCCCCGTCGGTTGTCAAAACAGTTTTTGTGTGAGGAGAGAGAGAAGCTTTCCCAGTATCGTGATTCAGTCAGACAGCACTATGCTGAACTTCGATCTGGCATTAGAGAAGGTCTACCAACGGATCTTGCACGACCTCTTGCAGTTGGGCAGCGTGTTATAGCCTGCCATCCTAGAACCAGGGAACTTCATGATGGAAATGTCCTGACTGTTGATGATAATCGTTGCCGGGTTCAGTTTGATCGACCTGAACTGGGTGTTGAGTTTGTGATGGTAATCAATTGCTATCTCACTTATGTTTTTGATAATTAGAGTTTAGTTTCATTTAATGTCTTTTGACTTAAATGCTTTGACCTGATCTTTGTGATCATACTCAAGAAATTACCATGACTTGCAATAATTTAGTAGAATGGTTAAGCATAGAAGATTGTTGTCTTATTTCCGCTGAAGATTGTTATGACTAGATACATCAGTCTTCTCGACACTGATAGCATGTCAAATATGGTTTATTGAAAGGAATTTGTTTTTCAGGATATTGATTGCATGCCCCTGCATCCTCCGGAAAATTTCCCTGAGTCTCTCAGACAGCAAAACATTGTCAATGAATATTATAGCCGCTTATCGGAAGCAAATGAGGATCAGATGAAAGAATTGGGTAATGGAGGTGGAGCAAGATTCACATCAAATCTGAATGGTGCTGATGCAACCTTCCATATCCCTCCTGGTCATCCAATAAGTACTTTAATGAAGCAAGCAAAGGTAGCATGTTTGATGCTGAAGCTACTTACTTTTGTATAGCCAATGCAGAATAAGCTAACTGTACTCCTTTTGGGATTTACGCGATAGGGTGACTCAATTGATTCCATTGCACAGGCCAAAGCTACAGTTAATGAGGTTACAGTTGCTACACAACAGGCGATCTACAATCAGCCATCCACCCTCTCACAGATACAGGAAAGAGAAGCTGATATAAGAGCTCTTGCTGAACTATCACGTGCTCTCGATAAAAAGGCAAGTGCAACAAGTCTTGTGCCTTGTTTTTCGTCCCTCTAATGTTTGCAAATGGATACAAATTGCATAGCTCAAATTGAAATCTCCACCATCTTTGTTTTCTAATAAGTTGCTGTGTTGCATTGCAACCTAGAATTCGATGTACACAAATCCATACACAGATTTGTATTACAGTTGACACTGAGTTGGTCATAATTGTTATAGTAATGCACTTTCAATAATCTGGCAGCTGATATTAACAGTTAACCTATTAGTATAGTCTATCTTGCAGTAGTGTTTTCTTAATCTTATTATTCAGGCTGGCCCATTGTGGAGTCTTGATAATCCATCAACTTTCTGATACTTGAAATGGGCTACCAGTGTTTTTTGTTCAAAAAAAAAGAAGTGGGCTACCAGGCAGAGCATAAAATGGGAATAATCTGCTCATCTGGTATGAAAGATAGTTCCTTTTTAGTTCCCAGACCAGGGTGTGCCACACTGTGCCTACAGAGTACTATTTGCCATTAAACATCATTCAATTCAAGCATCATTATTGTTGTAAGCATAAAAGAATTATTGTTGTAAGCATCATTATGGTCTGTGGTGTGTATTTGCCATTAAACATATTGGATATTCTTTTTTTTAAAACATACACGCTTTTGTATTTACATCATTCAATTCAAGTGGGTTATGATGAACCATAAATCTGTTGCAGGAAGCTTTGCTGGTAGAATTGAGGCACATGAATGAAGAAGTGTCTGGAAAGCAAAGGGATGGGGAAATTATTAGAGACTTGGAGCATTTCAGGAAGCAATACGCCATGGTGCTTGTGCAGCTAAGAGATTCCAATGATCAGGTAACCTTCCCAATTTCAAGCTATCACTTTAATAACTTCGGTTTTCATGTACCTAGTTGAATGATACAACATATTTTCATACACAGGTAGCTGGAGCCTTGCTTTCTCTTCGCCAGCGTAACACATATCATGGGAATCCAGTACAATCATATCCTAAATCTATGGAAAATGGCATAGCCTTTGCTGGAGCGCCAGATCCGTATAACCTTTTCGGTTATATTAATCCAGAGTCTGGTTCCCAAGTGATTGAAGTTATTGAGACTTCAAAATGCAGAGCAAAAATGATGGTTGATGTTGCTATCCAGGTCTGTTGGCGAGAATTATTGTATTCTTTTCTGTATCATGTCATGCTATCTGACCTAGAGTTCCTCATGTTTCTGATCTACTTATTACTTTATGTAGTTTGAATACAGCTGTTCACTTTGAACTGAATGAGCATTGCTTTCCATATTTGAGGAGAACAAAAATTTAAGATCTACATGTACAAAAAATCAATAAACTGACTCAGTGCTCGGTTCTCACTACTCTGTAATAACTGCTAAAAGAAATTGAAACTACCTGTCTAAATACTTGATGTTTAGTTTCATGATGAAACCTGGGACCCTGTTTATCTACCGATCATCTCTGTTTGGAATTTTCTTAGTTAGTTATTAACTTGTTTTCAATTGGATATTTGCTTTTGAGAAACACTGCTGTCAGCTTGTTGGGGCAGGTTCCATATATTGTACTCTTGTTAGTTATTTCTATTGTTGGATTAGAGGATTCATTTAGTTAATTTCTGTATTTCGCTGAAGCATTACCTATTTATTCTCCTTTTTTGGTGCTACATAGAGATATGAGTCCTTTTCCCTTCACATTTTAAATTTATTTCATTCCAATGCCCTTATCGCTGCTTTTTTTCACTCTTGACCAGGCGATGTGCAAAGTGAGTGAAGGAGAGAACCCTTTTGCAAAAATAGGTGAAGCATTAGATAACTTCAATAGCCGTGGTACTGGCTCTGGTTCAAGCATTCTTGGCATAAGACGGATACCTCCTGATTCAGGTCAGTCAAATGCATCGTATCAAGAGAATGGCACACCTGCTCCTGCAACAAATAACAGTTCAAGATTGCCAAATGGTGGTAATTCCGATGGCCAATTTCCTAATGAGTTGATTTCATCCTGCGTCGCTATGATGCTCATGATAAAGGTAAGCCATCCAAGCTCTGCGTGTTGTTCAGACTTCAGACTTAAACATTCCAGCACTCCCACTATGCCTAATGGTCTAACGCTGCGATCCGTACCATTCTCCAGAACTGCACGGAGAAGCAGTATCACCCTGCTGAAGTCGCGCACATCCTCGATTCAGCGCTGTCGGGCTTGCAGCCGTGCAGCTCCCAGAACATCCCGATCTTCAGGGAGATCGAGATGTGTATGGGCATCATCAAGAACCAGATGCTGGCGTTGATACCCACTGCAAGTGGCTAGCTCCACGCCTGCTGGGGGCAATCCTAGCTAATGTATTTGGGAAGCAAAAACCCGGACAACTGTATGTGGCGTGTATTATTCATTTTTTTTCCTTTTCTTTTTTCTTTTTTTGCTGTGTTACAAGGTGTATGTCATTTGTACATTTATACATTAAAGTACTGATGAAAAATATATGCGCACTCTCGCAAGGGGGCTACGAATGAGGAGCGAACTCCCCAAATTTCAGTATATAAAGAGGCATTTTTAGATAGCGGCGCAAAGCTGATGGTGCAAGATACATGCATGGATACACAAATTATGCTGACTTTATCTTTATTTCTCACCCTTTGTGCACATGAATATATGCATATATGGAACCGACTTTGACCAAAACAAACACGGTTATGGACCGATTTACACAACCATTTACAAGAAAACAGAAATAGCACTTCCTTTCCCCTAAAAAAAGAGGAGGAAAGAAGAACGCAAGGTTCTTTTTTTCAGGTAAAAAAGAAAGAATATCTGTTCTTCCACTAAACAGCCATCAGAAATGGCTTTCCGGTACAACTGTGCTGTTCACGAAGATGTAATAGCAAAACATCGCCGAGCATACCATGCCGGCAGCAAGATGTTCCTCCTCCATGCTGTACTGTCTACTTGCTTCGTTCGCAACCCCCCGAGCTGGCACGTAACGAGTTGCGATTTCGTCCCCATCACACATCTCCCTGATGAAAACAGAGGGTACTTCGTGGAGAAGGCTGCTTCTTAACTCGCAAGTTTTCAACTGAAATCTCCACTTCTCGCATTGTGGGCCGGCCTTTCTTCATCCAGTTTAGTGCACCTTGCTGCTAGTGCAGCTACTTCTTGGACTTCACCATCTCCCTCTTCCATGACCTGCTTTTCCATGACCTGCGGATCTATACTATGCCAACCAAATCACCTTCTGTGAGTAGTCCAAAATGTGAAGCAAGACTGTCACTGCTCTCGGAGTTTGTACAGGGACGGTTTCTTTCTAGTCAGCAATTCGACAAGAAGAACACCCAACCTGAAAACATCGCTCTTACCTGTCAGCCGACCCGTGTAATAGTACTAGTACATGGGATCTAAATAACCAAATGTTCCCTGAACAGCTGTAGTCACTCCTGTCTCATTGATTGGGACATACCTTGAAGCTCCAAAATCCGACACTTTAGCTGTTAAATTATCATCAAGAAGTATGTTAGAAGACTTAATGTCCCTCTAAAATATTGGCATTGTGTAGTAGCTGAATGTAGATAGGCTAGCGCTCTAGCAATTTCAACGGCAATCCTTAGTCCATCATCCCAGGGTAGTGTGATATTGGACCTTCAACATGAAGATGGTGAGAAAGTGTTCCATTTGAAATGAACTCGTATACTAATAATGGAACTTCTGTCTCAAGGCAGCACCCTAGGAGCTTCACCGCATTTCTATGGTTGTTCGATTTCTCTTTGTACCACTATCTTTGATTTCTTGATGGCCACTACATGAAGGTATAATATTCCTTTGCACACAACACCATGTCCTCCACCACCAACCTCGCGAGATCTGTCAAAACTGTTTGTGGCCTTCTCCAGATCTGCTAAGGTAATAATCATCCTTTCACCAATATCTAGCATTCCGTGATATTAACTGCTGCAGTAGCAAACCATGATTTTGACTGAAAAATCTTTCTTTTGCTTTTTGAGCCTTCCGTAGCTTCATCTTCCCTCCTCAGACTCTGCATCAAACTCGGAAATGTTATTGGGGGGGGGGGGGGGGGGGGGGGGGGGGGGCT
>NC_028457.1:30072572-30110771 GCF_000263155.2 Setaria italica | reverse complement strand
GGACTTGGACCTGCCTTGCTGCCAGTCGGCAAGTTACTGGTACAGAGAGCAATGCAGAAACTACCGATTCTGTCGGCGAGGGAGACAGAGATGGCGGGGGCGGCGGCCAGCTTTGCCTCTGCCTTGCTGCCAGTCGGCAAGTTGCTGGCGCCGCCGGTCGGCCGTCTTCGTCGCGCGCGTCGCACAAAGCACACGATCGACGTCGCCCGTCGCGTCCCGTACGCCGCACCCGGCGGGCGCGATACCGATCGTGTCGCCGCGCCGGCACCGGCTGCCGCTCAGGCCACGACCTGAAGGGTGAAGGCGGCCGGCGGCGAGAGAGGTGGACCTGACTTTGTCGGTGGTCCGCCGGTGTGTGCGCGGCGCCGGCGAGCGCGCTGTGCTGCCGCAGACTGGGCGGTGGACCGGTGGCAGAGATGCGCGCACCCTGCACGGAGCAGTGGGGAACGGGCGCCTGCGCTGAGCCGTGGACTCTGCCTTTGGACGAAGACCCGCGGCGGATGCCGTGTGCCCGCGTCCGCAGGCGCAGAGATCGACGACGGTCATGGCCGCGCACGAACGGCTTCTCCGGGCGCTACAGGACCTCGCCCCGGCAGGGCACCAACCACCGCGGCGTCTCCGACGCCGACCGCTTCCTGTTGCTGATGGCGACGGAGGCGCGTGGCAGGCGGGTGGCGGCGGTGCCCGCCAGCGCCACCTCGCCTCCAGGTGGCGCCGCGCGTGGCAATCACCATGACATGAACTCAGGTGCTCGGCTCCGACGACGCACGCAGAGGCAGGTCTCCCGGCACGTCAGCCCGGGTCTACCCTGCTGGGCGAGCTAGCCCTTTCGACGCGGAGCGCGGGCTGGTGGTGGTCTCTCGTATACGCATCATGTTCTTGGAGACGCGGTTGGTTAACATGCGTCTCCAATGTGGGTACATAGGAGACGCGGATCATCCTCCGTACTCTCGGAGCACTCCTATATGTCATAGGAGAGGCGGCTTACTTCCGCGTCTCCTATAAAGGTGTCTCTTTTGACAGATTCTGCCCACGCTACCGGCCTACCGCCCGAACGAAGGCGCCGGCAGCCACCTGGGCGATCGACCTGATGATGGCGCCGCGCCGTGGCGGCACCGGCCATCGCGCTAGGCTCCGCCGCGTCATGGTATAGTACGCACTCGGCACTACTCCGAGTGACTGCGTCGGTGCCGCCGTGCACACCTATCCCCTCCCCCTTGCTCTCTTTCTCAAGAGCGTCAGCGCAGCTGGATGGATTTGTACTTACTTAACGCGCTCTATGAACTGTTACGCAGCTACAAAATCATAACGTTTATTCATAAAAAAATATGGAAAGATTTGTGTGTGCTTGGGCTAAGCAAATAAAGGACGAGGAAGCATAATGGCGAAGCTCAAACCTAACCAACTTGAAATTTTTTTTGAGAGATGATTATTGTGGATCGATATTTGTAGTAGCCCCGTTGAATATACCGAGGATTAAATGTAAGAAATGTGATTTCAGAGTTAAACTAAAGTATACACGTCACTGAGAACAGCATATATACATTGATTCCAAATAAAATGGGACAAACCATTTCGTGCATTTATTATCATTCATTCCTCTTACCGTCTCCCAGCTACATGGACGTAAATGAACTCATGAAAAGAGTAGTTGAGTGGCCAGAATGCCAGATACTTTGCTTCTCTAATTTCAACCTTGCCACCCAAAAAATTTGCAAGGAGGGACATTCTTGCAATTTCTCCCACTATGGGAAACAGGGAAGATGCCGAGTACCAGGGGCATTCGGCGAAGGCCTAAAAACACTTGGCAAAGGCTTTGCCGAGTGTAACACTCAGCATTTGACACTCGGCAAAGATTTTAACGGCAAACAGAACTTTGCCGAGTGTCAAATGTCGGGCACTCGGCTAACATCTTTGTCGAGTGTCATCTACGGTAAAAAAAACCCGTCGGTGAAGACGGAATAACGGCGCGGCATGGTGACAGGGCCTTTGCCGAGTGCTTCAGAGAAAAGCACTCGACAAAGGCCAGCCAGTTTGCCGAGAGCAACCTGGAAGCACTCGGCAAAGGTCAGCCAGTTTGCCGAGTGCCACCTGGAAACACTCGGCAAAATATAGCAAGTTTGCCGAGTGCTACCTGGAAACACTCGGCAAAGTGGCACGTACAGACCTATTTTTATTGCCTCTTTGCCGAGTGTATAAGCCGAAACACTCGGCAAAACTACCACACTCGGTGAAACAGTAGCAGAAAATGACAGAAATAGCCGCTTTGCCGAGTGTATAATCCAAAACACTCAGCGAAGCGGCCCTTTGCTGAGTGTAACACTCGGCAAAGTGGCAAACCCCCCTGTTTTTACTGCTTTGTTACGTATAAAGGACCCCTCTTAAACAAAAATCACAGGCATGTATATTACATCACAGGCATGTATATTACATCACAGGCATATAATAAGCATCACAGGCATATATGTTAGGTCACATGCACACAAATCACCGAGTACATGTTCTAGTTTCAACAAACCACAATTACACAAGTATAAGTTCGAGATTAAACAAGTAGTTCACAAATAATGCACAAGTTAGTGAGGTGGCATCCCTGCAAACCATTGCGACAAATCTGGGTCTTGAGCTTGGGTATTCGAAGCCACCGATTGATTCTGCACATAGAAGAAGACGTGTGAGACAAGATTGATATCATTTGAGCTAACTAAGTCATCTTTGAGCTAACTAAGTCATTTGAGGTGACTAAGTCATGTTTGAGCTAACTAAGTCAAGTATTGAAACTAAAGTTCAAGTGACTCACAGGAGTATGTGTGGGTGGCTGAGGTGGAGGGATATCATCGGTGGCTGTGGCAGTGGTGTACCCATACTCGTAGCAGTAGCAATATTTTGCATGTATTGAAACATTTGTTCCATCCTCAACCAATTTTCTTCATCCATCCTCTGCTACTCGGCCTCCATCCTCTGCTGAACCATCCGCTCCACCCTCGCCTCCATGTCTTGTTGTTGCTTCTCCACTTGGGCCTGCAATTTTTCATCGCAATATTACAATGCAAAGGTAAAGTACGTAACAACCAACGAACGATGAATGAAATAGAAAGAACCTGAAGAGCCTCCATCTGAAACTGTGCAGTGGTCGGCCGTGGGCGTATCACTGGGCTCGAGCTCGTGCTCCTTGCTCGGATCTGGGAGAGAGTGGTAGATCCATGGTAGATCCACCTGGTGTAGTCTGACGTAAATCCGTTCTTCACAAGATGTTTGCCCATTTCTAGCTTGGTTTTTCGATACATGTTTGCACATCTACTGCACGGACACCAAGTGACACTAGCTCCTTTAACCCTAGCAAACGCCTGTTCCAAGAATGCATCAATCTTTTCAATCCATTCATCGGTCAATGAATTATGACTAGAGCGGCCCGTGTACATCCACTCACGGTCATCCATCCTCTAGCATAACGGCGAGTAATATAAAAAATCACGTTGTATCTACACGTTCCTATACCATCTAATAGGTGAAGATAGGTCCTAATCCCACCCGAGGATGTGTAGGTGCAGTTAGTTTCCATGCCCTACTCCGATCCGAGATAGAATTTCAGCAGCACCTTCCCGCTGTTCTCCAAATACACGTCCAGGATCAGAGATTGTGTATCTGGAGAACAATAGGAAGGTGCTGCCGAAACTCTATCATGGATCGGAGTAGAACATGGAAACTAACCGCACCTACACATTGTCAGGCTATCCAAAAAACGTAGACAATTCAAAATAGATACGGTTATAGATATGCAAATATTTGCATATTTGCAACCATATCTCTTTCGAACGGGACACATCTAACTAGGTTACGTGATATACAAACATCAAATGGAAAGAGATGTGTAAGATGCCTCACCTTGCTATCCTGCAAAGTGACGAGTCGAGGACTGTCCTTGTGAGCCTCTCCTGCAAGAAAAGAAACATAGTACTGTTAAGTCAAAATTTCGGCACCAGCTCCTTGCACGGGGAGGTTTCCAAAACCTGCAACAAAGAAAGCGACACGATGGCCGAGAACCACGTTCTCACCAAAGAGACGGCACGATGGCCAACAACCACAATCTCACCAAAGAGATGGCACGATGGCCGACAAATACATCCACACCAAAGAAACAGCACGACGGCCGACAACCACATCCACACCAAAGAATTTTCACAAGCAAATAGACATCCTAGTTTTCTAAATTCTCTAGACATCCTACCACCTCTCTATTTTCTATTTTTCTAATTTCATGCCTTTAATTTCTGAAAAAAATCCTACCACCTCTCTATTCTTTTCAACATTTTCTAATTTCTAATATCAATCACCTACTGTAATTTTTTTCTAATTTCAACAATTTCCTACCTTGGAGGCTGCCGGCCGGGACAGGAACCGGCAGGGGGCGGGCGCCGGCCGCGGGATGGGGCAACGGAGCAGGGGCGGCCGGGGAGCCTGGTGTCCAGCCGGTCGGGGAGGCCGCCGGCCGCGGGCAGGGGAGGGGCGGCTGGGCCGGGGTAGGAACTGGCAGGGGGCGGGCGCCGACCGCGGGCCAAGGCAGCGGAGCAGGGGCAGCCGAGGAGCCGGCCGTGTAGGCTGCCGGCCGCGGGCAGGGGAGGGGCGGCCGGGCCGGCGCCGATGGCGGGCCGCAGGGGCAGCTGGGCGGGCGGTCGCAGGGAGCGTGGCAGCGGCTGAGGGGAGCTGGGGGTGGGCCGCCGGAGGCGCGGGGCGGCAGGTGCTGCGGCGGCGGGTATAGGGCAGCCGGAGGTGTGCAAAGTGGTCTGAGGGAGCGAGGGGAGTCTGTGACCGTGTGTGGTCGTGTGCGGTGCGTAGTGGATAGGATTTAGAGTTTGCCGAGTGTCAAGATCCAAAACACTCGGCAAACCATATTTTGCCGAGTGCCCGGATCCAGAACACTCGGCAAACCCTTTTTTAATATATTTTTTTAACCAATTCGGAACGGTATATGCGCTGCTATGGGCCCATACACTAAGTTTGCCGAGTGTAGTATTTGAAACACTGGGCAAACATCACCTTTGCCGAGTGACTGAGGTCAAAACACTCGGTAAAGTTCTTTCATATTTCATGTACAAATAACTTCCCTAATGTCCTTTACTAAATTTTTTTCGATGTACTTCGACAAACACGATCAAAATCACTTAACAATACATATTTGATTTTTCTACGAATATTGTTCCATTATTTTAGGCAGTTATAGCTCAAATTTCATTTATCTCAATTTAAATTCTATAATTGAAGTTAATACATTAAAGTTACCAAAAGGATACGAAAAATTCCCAAAATTTGAAAGGAACCAATCTATGTTGTCCATTGCCTATACAAAAAGTTTTGAAGTCTAACTCTAATTCGACCGTCACTTTGACTCCAAATCTTAATAGATCATTCTGAACTTCTAAACTCTTCTCTCGAGATGCTCTGGTTTGTAAGAGTTGTACGTGACAAAATGTGCGAAACCTTCTCAATTTTTTTTCCAAAGTCTCCACGTATGACATCATGAGATCTTGACAAATCTCATGATTTTAAGAGTTCGTTTGCTTTTTCTAGAATTTAAAAACCATTGGGCCACACGGTCATGGTCGTATTTTCTGAACAAGATATTCGAAATTTCATTTCATTTCCTGGGTAAGGCCTTAGAGTGGACTCAGTAACATGAATAAGATTTTTCCACTGAACTTATTCCATTATTTCAAACACTTGCAGTTCAAATTTGCCCGTAACCGAAAAAATCCTATTTGTGCTATAAATTTATTAAATATAGCAAACTGATCCACAAATATACCAAACTTGAACATGTAGTATCACATGTTGTGTGCGGAGAGTGAAAAAAGTTTGGAGGGCAGGGAAGAAAAAAATTGTTATTTTGCCGAGTGTCTACAAAAACCACTCAGCAAACATAAACTTTGCCGAGTGACTAAGGACCGACACTCAACAAAGTGCAAACGTCCGGCACGCGGCCGTCGCACGTGCTAGGCACGTGTTAGAGATTTGCCGAGTGTGCCTTAATGACACCCGGCAACACTGTAGTTTGCCGAGTGCCTAGGGACGGACACTCGGCAAAGTGCAAACATCCGGCACGCTTCGTAACGGCTGTCACACGTGCTTGGCACGTGTTAGAGATTTGCCGAGTGCATGTTGTTTGCCGAGTGTCATGTCGTTCATGACACTCGGCAAACAAGTCGTTTGCCGATTGTATTTTGAATGCCGAGTGTATACATGGATACACTCGGCAATCATGTAGTTTGCCGAGTGCCCGATAGATTGCACTCGGTAAAGATAAAAACACTCGGCATTTTCACGGTTTCCGTAGTGTCCGGTGCTATTTTTAGGATTGAGAAAAGAACCCGATGGCACAACCGCAAATTCCGCGAAAAAAGACAGGGAGAGTAAAAAAAACGCTCTACCTGCCCATCACTGCTGCGGAAAACCCCACTCCCCTGCCGCCGGCCTCCGCCGATCACTCCACTCCGTCGCCGTCCGCCGACACCCGGTTTAGTTTAGGGGCCACCTCCGTGTTCTGGTGAGTTGCCGGACCCCCGTAGCCGCCGCATACCCTCGTCCTCCTTCCATTTTCTTGGCTTGGTTGCGACTAGTCTAGGTTGCTGTTGCTGGGCACCGGTACTCTGCTATATGCCTATATAGTGCTACGGAACGCAAGCTCTCGACCCCCTGTTCTTCGATCCGCGCGGGGACGTGGGATTTGGGAGCAAAGATTCGTGGGTTTTGTCGTGGTGAAGGATTTGTTCCGCTTAATTCACAGAATTGGGGAAACATTTCACTGATCTGGGTGCCAGGAGTTGGTGTCGTTTCGATGCTAGGTTTCTGGTATGATTGTCACCTGTGTGCAGCAATTCAATCGGTTGCAATTAGGTGGATTAGAGGTGGCCTCCGTGCACAAAGTGGATTCTTCTTGCGTGGTACATTAGCACAAGTAAGAGGGGACAAGTTTGTTGCTCGTCCCAATTATTAGCCTCCAATTTTTCTCCCTCTTGCTCTGGGCCGGTCGATGCTCCTGTCCTTTATCCCAGTAATTTTGTTTAGGGACTGCGCTGTGCCACTGTGAAAAATAAATGTAAAATGTTATGCCTTGACTATTTCCATCTGTGGCGGTCATTATCAGTTTCTTGATGAATAGTGATAGTATCTGTAGAACTGAGGCCGAAGTTGTCATGAAGAGGGTACAAACTACAGTGCTAGAAATACCTTGTGGCGATGCAAAATATGAAGTGTTGTAACATTGACATAAATATTTAGGCTAGCATATTTGTCAAAAAAAAAATTGTGTGTTGGCGCTAATAAATTATATTGACCTGATCCAATGTATTGACTTTTACTTGAGATGTTTCAGTTACCTATTTCAAGTACTTGTCCTTGTGTTTTTTGCTTGTCTATTGATCGAATCTTTATCTTATATCTTCATTAGTGTGATATGTAGTTTTTTCGGGCATATTTCACAGTATGTTCCTATTTTGACACTGCTGCCAGGCTTGATATGTTAATTATCTGTTTGAGATATGTAGTTTGTTGAGTTAGGTCTGTTGCGTAGCTATTTCTATAACATTAACAAACTTCTGTCAAATCCTCATGGACTACAAATAATGGTGAAGGCAATTCTAAATTTTATTATCATGTAATTGTATCATGCTAACCCCTGTCCCCAGTCCAGTAAAAGGCTTAGCTTTGAATTTCTTATCATTTACTGTTTGCTCACGTCTATTATATCATTAAGTTCTTCTGACAGGAACCTTAAATGCAATAAGTAGTACTACATTCTTTTTTTTCGACGGGTCACCGGGGGGACGAAGAGTCCCACCTGAATTATATTACCACGTATGCCGGCAAGCCGGCGATGGTACAACATTTGCGCGGTTACAGTGGCTTCAAGAGCAAGGATGGAAGTAGAAGGGGACGGGTAGATACAACACCAGAGTACAACAGAGGAACGGGAGGAACACAACTCTCAGACAATTCAAAGACAAAACATGTCACAACCGAAAGACAACCATTGATCACCGATTTGCGCCTCCACCGAACAACGTACTTGCCGGTTACACTATGACCATTGCACCTTGCCCCACCCCTCGTAGCTATGCCGTCCCGCTGCTGCCCTCCATCTGAGTGACCGCGCAGCAGGAAGGGGACTTAGAGCGGCGAAAGGACGCGCAAGCCAAAGCTTACCGGAAAACGACGACCTCCCTTGGAGCTGACGGCGCCACCTCCAGCACATCCGAGCTCCACGTACCACCATTCAACGCCGCTCAAGGGGAGGAATCCTTGAGGGGGAATGGCAGAAGCGGTGGATACACCACCCGGCATTTGATTTTCTGACACCATCAACAAGGAGAGCATCGACGAAATAGAGGCCCCAGGAGAGGACGCTCACCGAATCACGCCGGTGGCAAACAGCCAATGACAACCTCGCCA
Source organism: Setaria italica (assembly GCF_000263155.2). Lineage (NCBI taxonomy): Eukaryota > Viridiplantae > Streptophyta > Magnoliopsida > Poales > Poaceae > Setaria > Setaria italica. Next base: position 30,102,326 of record NC_028457.1, on the reverse strand, counting down.
ACGAACAGTAAGGAGGAGAAAGGCATAAGAACACCAAGCAGAACAAACCAGCTTTGCGGCATGGCGGACGACAGTAGTTCGGGATGGGCGATCTCGTCATCACCTCCAAGGAGGACCACGGCGCCTGAGGGCGTCGTCGGTGACGGCACCAGCCAAAGCCGGGCTAGGATTTCTCCTGACCGAACCATCCCAACCGGCATCGCTCCAACCAGCGCAAGCGCGGCCATACCAACATGTGGGTGGGAACGCCTCGAAACAACACCTCCATGGAGGAAACGACACCTGTAGGTGTCGCTGTTGTTGGCAACGGCATAACGCCAGGCTAGGATTTCTCCCGGCGAGTTCCCGACCCGTCGGCGCAGCGCAGGCACCGAGAATGACGGGGAGCCTTCGCCGCCCTTGAAGAGAAGCTGGGGAGCACGGCTTGAAAGAGCGGCAGGACGCCGACCCCTCGCGCCGTCGGGCACCTTGAGAGCGGCGCGGAGGCCGTGGGGGCTCTTGGCCAAGCGCTGGTTGCACAACCACGTCTCCACCGGCCGGGCGGGCTCATGCCCCGCCGCAGCCAGTCGAGCTCGACCCCGCCGCCGCCGGCCTTGCGAGCTCGAGCCCTGCCACCGCCGGCCCGGGGCACGGGCACGACCAGCCCCACGCCGAAACCAAGCACCGTGGATGCACCGAGTCCGGGTGCCATGCTCGGGCATGGCTGCTCTCGCACCCGAACGGGGAACAGGAGACCCACCACCGCCGGCAGTCACGTCTCCATCCCGTCGCCGGCACCCCAGATCCGATAGAGTAGGGACCGGATCTGGCCCAGGAGACCCCGGATCCGCTGCCTTGGCCGGCCGCCATTGCCATGGGCGCTACTGGAGCTCCAAGCCCGACACAGTGAGAAAGAGAACATGGGGGGAAGGGGGGAGGAGATGTGGTGCGAGGGGACCGGCTTCGGCGCCGTCGCGGGCCGCCGCCGCCGCTCGACAGGCTGCAGCGGCGGTGGCCGGAGGGGGCCGCCGGCGGAGGCTTCTGTGGGGCGGTGGAGTCGCCCCTTCCGTCGCCCAGAGAGGCGACGCGGAGGGGTCCTTCTTTTTTCTTCTCCTTCCCAATACACCCTTCCGTAGTACTACATTCTTGATACACATAGGTGTTTGATGATAAGATGTCCCCTATTTGCAGTGTCCTTGTATAATCAACATAGCTTTGTGATTGTGGGTTCAGCAGCTAAGATTTTATCATGTGTAATTTTTTCTATTACCAACAAACTTATACTTGTATACATGCAGCAACTGATGTACTGAAATGTTATTTGGGAGAACTTGCTAGACACGTACTATGGTGGAATGCAACAGAGAAGAGGCCGTAAGGGCCAGAAGAATTGCTGTAAAGAAGCTACAAAATAAAGATTTTTCTCGTGCATGAAGGATTGCGCCCGTCAAGCTCAAAGGCTTTATCCAGAGCTTGAGAACTTATCCCAGTTGTTAACTGTCTGTGAAGTGTATTGCGCAGCAGAGACAAAGATCAGCAGAGACTTGGACTGGTACGGTATTCTGCAAGTAGAGGCAACAGCAGATGTCACAGTCATAACAAAGCACTATGACAAACTTGCGTATTGGCTTCATCCTGATAAAAATACTCTTCCTGGTGCTATGCTGCTTTCAAGTTGGTTTCAGAAGCTCATGCGATATTGTGTGATAATGTGAAGCGATCTCTGTATGACATGAAAAGACAGCATGCTTCCAGAGAAGTGACGGGAAATGTCATCCGACAATCAGGCAAAAATCATCCAGACAAATGTAATATGGGTGGACGTACAACACTAAGTGATTTTACAATGGTGTTCTCGACTATATGTCCGCATTGTCTTTTCTAGAATACGCTAGAGAGCTGCGTATCATTCAATTAAGTAGAGAGAAAAAAAGTTATTTTACAACACGGGCCAACCGGACGCACGCACGTAGATTAAGATTACGAAAAGGATTACATGGCCAACTTAGACATCCCACAGCAACTAGATGCTTAATATTAGGTTGTCATTGCACACCCTGGCCAACCTATGGCCGCCATACTTAGTTGCCCCGGCAGAGCACCATATCCGCCTTGCTTCAGCCAGTGGCGGGGGGGGGGGGGGGGGGGGGGGGGGGGGCAGGGGGGCCTGGCACCCCCCTGACCCTGTCGGGCACCACCCATCAGGAGTGGCCCTGGCACTCCCTGTGGCCTGGCCGGTTGGTCAAATATCAGACTTCAAGTCTATCACGGTGGCATGAGGAACGGATGGAGTTGGAGTTGGAAGCGGCATTTATGGGCCTGGCTCCTGGGCACTGGCCCAATTAAAAAATAGACCTTTATTCCTGCCGTCAGACGCCAATACCGAGTCGTAGTCGCTCCTCGTCCAGTCGCCTCCTCCGTTTGTTCTGTTCGTTCTCCTGCCGCCGCCGCTGCCAGTCAAAAAAAAGACGAGGAATCAATCCAAGGATTCAAGGATGAGGCCAGCCATGCGCTGATGCGTAGCAGGCAGCAGCGTCTCCTGGATTTGTGGTTCGTTTGCGCAGCTTATTTTCTCTTATCTTTATTTTTCTAGGTTATAAATCTTAGGGATTTTTTATTTATGTGTTTCATGATGCATGTACAGTCGTACAGATGATTAATATGAAGAAGAGAAAGACTATCAATAGTTTTTTTAAGCCGATTGGCTCAAGTGCTCCTGATCTAGAAGGGGAAACTCATAATGATCATGTACAAAATTCTAATAATCAGAGTAATGTTGCTGCTACCGCTGAACCAATCGAAGCCGAGGTTGCCGAGCATCCACCAGTTATTGCTACTAGATTTGAGAGAGACCCTGGTAAACGTGTTCAGATATTGGAATTGTCAGCGGATCAACAAGATGAAGCTCGAAGATTTTATATTTCAGAGGGTCCATATCAACCTGTGTTGGCAGAGTACCCACTTAGTGAATTAGCTCATCGTCGTCGATTTCAGAGTAACTGGTTCAAGCAATTTACTTGGCTAGAATATTCACCTCATACAAATCGTGCTTACTGTCTGGCATGTTTTTTATTTTCCAAGAAGCCAATTGGGAAAGTTGGATCAGATACATTCATAGTAAAGGGGTTTCAGAATTGGAAGAAAGTTAATTGCGGAAATGAATGTTCTTTTCTAAAACATATGGGAGATGCCGGATCAGCCCACAATTATTCTATTCGGTGTTTTAATAATCTTAAGAACACAATGGCTCAAATTGACAATGTAATTGTTAAACAAAAAGAGATAATGGTTGCAAAAGGAAGACGAAGGCTTGCGACTACGATTGATTGCATTAGGTAATAAGATCAAATTCTCATGTCTTTGTGCAGTATTTAAATTTAACTTGCTTTCTTTATGTACTTATAGGTGGTTGACATTCCAAGGTTGTCCCTTTAGAGGCCATGATGAATCTCCAGAGTCAATAAATAGAGGTAACTTTATTGAAATGGTCAAGCTTTTGGCTTCCTATAACACGGAGGTTAATGAGGTTGTTTTGAAAAATGCTCCCAAAAATGCAAAATACACTTCACCTGATGTCCAAAAGGAAATTCTAAGCATACTTGCTCGAAAAGTGCAGAAATCAATTAGAGAAGAAATTGGCAATAGCAAATTTTGCATAATGGTTGATGAAGCTCGAGATGAGTCCAAAAAAGAGCAAATGGCGATAGTCCTCCGATTTGTCAACAAGGAAGGCCTTATAAAGGAGCGTTTCCTTGATCTGATCCATGTTAGTGATACTACAGCTTTGACACTTAAAGAGTCAATTTGTGCTGTCCTCTCAGCTAATGGCCTAAGCATACAAGATATAAGAGGTCAAGGTTACGATGGGGCCAGTAACATGAGAGGGGAGTGGAACGGATTGAAAGCTCTAATTCTCAATGAGTGCCCATATGCATATTATATTCATTGCATGGCTCATCAGCTTCAGTTGGCCCTCGTAGCAGCATCAAGGGAGGTACATGAGGTACACAATTTTTTTCAGCATGCAAATTTCATCATAAATGTTGTTAGTACTTCTCCTAAGCGCAACGATGAGTTGCTAGCAAAACAAGCAGAGGAAATTGCCCATGAAATTGAATTGGGAGAGCTTGACACAGGACAAGGGGAAAATCAGATTTCCTCCCTACAAAGGCCAGGGGACACTAGATGGAGTTCCCACTATAGGTCTATTCTAAGCTTAAAGAAGATGTTTGGTGCCACAGTTTCAGTCCTACGCAACATTGCTAATGATCGTTCAGTTTCAAAGTATTCTCGGGGAGATGCCAGTGGTGCCTTACGAATCATTGTCACATTTGATTTTGTGTTTATTCTACTCCTAATGGAAAAGATTATGAAGATCACTGATGTATTGTGCCAGACACTCCAAAAGAAGAGCATTGATATCTTAAATGCGGTGGATTCTGTTTCTACCACAAAAGTGTTGCTTGGTGAGTTGCGAGATAATGGTTGGGAACCTCTTCTTGAGGAGGTCAAATTATTTTGTGGAAAGCACGAAATTGATATTCCGGATCTGAGTAAGAAGTATGTTTTTCCCCCCAAATTATTTATTCTTTTGTTAAATTGCACTTGTTCATCAATCAATCCATATCTTCCCATTTGTAGGTATGTTGATGTGACTAAATCTCGAAACAAGAACGACAACACCACAGCCTTTCACCATTACAAAGTAGATGTGTTTAATGTTGCAATTGATCAACAACTAGCAGAGTTAGAAGATCGATTCAGTTCTCAAGCGACAGAGCTTTTGTCCCTTTGTGCTTCTTTGGATCCTAGGCTGGACACATTCAACATAGACAATATATGCACTCTGGTGGAAAAATATTATCCTGCTGATTTCTCAAGTCAAGAAAGAGCTCAATTAGAGTGTCAGCTACCACATTTTCAAATTGATATATGCAACAGTCCAGAACTAAAGGAATTATCAACACTTGCTGATCTAACAAGTGGACTATTTAAAACAGGAAAATATTCATCTTATCCTATGGTGGACAGGTTATTAAGATTAGTATTAACTCTTCCAGTATCAACTGCAACCACCGAAACATGCTTTTCAGCTATGAAACTTGCGAAGACACGTCTCAGATGTACAATGGGAGATGGATTTCTGCGAGATTGTTTGGTAATTTATATTGAGAAGGAATTGGCTGCATCAATCAGTACTGATGATATTATTACAGCATATGATCTTGCTGCTAGTCGAAGAACTAAATTTAAATTGATAGATATGTAATTTTATTTTGGTTAAGACTTATAAAACATGCTATTATTATATCATTATATGTGACTAAAATCAGCTCACGTGGCTATCGGTTCTACATTGCTTTGTCCATTGCCCCCCTACTTCAAATCCTGGCTCCGCCCCTGGCTTCAGCCGCAATTGTCTCTATCAGTTGCTGTGCCATCTTCGTTTCTCCTCTATTGAATACCCTGCTATTACATTCCTTCCAAATCATCCAAGAAACTAGCATGAAGGTAGAGTCAATCCCCTTTCTTCTGGTGCTATTAAGCCTTTCTGAGGACCAATGGAGGTCACCCTTGGATGATGAGTGATTGACAACGTTGTGTTGGTTTGATGTTTCTCTTGGCTTGTGATGTGCAGGTGTAGGATGCGACGTGACGGTCGACGGCGTGCGGTGAAGGTCAAGCGAAAGGTTCATGCCGATGGACCAAGGGCGGTGAAGGATGAACGCGAGTAGGCTTGGACCGATGGACCCGAGGAGTCCGGGCGAAGTCACGACGATCCACATGGTGCACGGAATGGCGAGAGGGCATGACAGGTTGGAGACGGCGTCGGTCGAGTCAAGCGGGAGGCTTGGCGGAGGCCGGACACGCGTCAATGGACGGTTTGGGTGGTTTGGGCCTCAAAACCACCGTGCAGGCAGGTTTCCCGGTTTGGGCCTCAAAACCGGGGGTGAGCCCGGTGCGGTCGGAGCTTCGAGAAGGAGGGCACGTGGCGTCATCGCGAAGCTTGCGTCGAGGCGAAGCAAAGTCGTGAAGGCGGCGTGTCCGTCCGATGCGCGGATAAAAACTTGGACCAAAATGCCCCTGCGTGGGTAGTTATCTTAGTTGTAGCTGTAGGGGTAGTATAGTCTTTCGTCCTGGACTATAAATAGGGATGGGGGGCTGGTTATTTCAGAACCTCTTTGCTTAGCAACTCATTATCTATTTGCTTAGAGGCTAGTCATGTGCTTAAAGTGAGAGGAGAGAGGGAGATTAGAGAGTGATTACTCTTTTCTCTTGATTTCTTCATCTTTAGTGGGTGGATGAAGGGAGGAGGCTAGTCCTCATCTTGTATAGAAGATGTTCTCGTGATTTAGCTTTGTTTGTTGTCTCAAATCGTGCTAAATCTTTGATTCCCGAGTGTTTTTCTTTTTCCCTATTTTCGGAACTATTTTTGGGGAATTTTCGTTCATCATGTTTGAGCCCGAATCTCGTGAGATTGGTTGAAGGGAAATGTTGCTAGAACCTTGGAGAGCATCTTTGATATGATCCCCTTTCAAATCCTTCACGAATCCGGCTTGATTTTGAGTTTTTCCCAAATCGTGTTCTTGAGTTAGGGTTTCGGTTTTCTCCAAAATTAGTGATGAATTCTTGAGCTTTTCAGGATTAGTTTCATGGATCTATTTGCCCTTGGGGTATTGCATCCTTGTCTCAAGTTTCATCTCGATTCATGAAGATTTGAAAGAGAATTTCTCGTTTGAAGTCGGAGGTGTTGTTCTCGGTGTTCTTGCTGTTCTTCGTTGTTCCTGTGTCTGTTCGTGCGTCGTCTTTTCTCTTGCGCAGGAGGCATCGGGCAGCTCACGTGCACGGGACACACACGTGCCAGCAGCGAAGCAGATCAGAGCAAGGAGGCGTTGCACACACGTGCCAGCAGCGAAGCAGATCAGAGCAAGGAGGCGGCCCAGCAAGCAGCAAGAGCTGCGGCCCAGGTACGCGTGCAGCAGGCCAGCAAGCAGCGGTCCACGCAGCAGCAGTTGTGGGCCGGCAGCGCAACAGGCCACCAGGCCGCACGTCCACGGGCCGCACGCAAGGCAACTTTGGTCTAGCAGTTCAGGTAAGTAGTCGCAAACCATTATGCCTTGAAGGGTTGCTTTCTAGCTACAGTGATTAATGATTGGAGTAATCATTAGTTCTTGCATGCTTTTTGCACTGTAGTAACTCATGATTGTTCGGTCTGTTAATCCTAACACTTGTTCACCTGCTTGAGTATTTAACATGTCTTATCACTAGCTAATCATGCTTAGTTCCTTAAATTAATCTTCTATGGCAGTTAGTTAATCTCTACTTATTTAGCTACTTTACATGGTATATCTTTTGCTAATCAAGTCTAGTGGTTAATTATTTTATTGTCTCATTTGCTAATCACGCCTAGCACTTTAGATTAATCTTTTTCTCTTGCTTGCTTAGTTGAGTGATTAGCTAGTAGGGATCTTGGTTAATCGTGTTTTGAGCAAACTTGTTAGAATCATTTTATGTCTTGTTTCCGCTGTGATCGTTCCTAGGGTGAGCTAGTCACGAGTTGACTTGCGTCATCTTGACGATTGAACGCACCGTGTGCTTTGGGGTTGCGTTTGGGATATAGGCCTTGTTTTCATTGAGAATTTTTATAAGCTCCCATTCACCCCTCCTCTGGTCGCCCTTTCGGTCCTTCACTTTCTCTCTTCAGCAGCCACCAATCCAGCAGAGAGATATTTGCTGTCGGAGCTATCTGGGGTGTGCCAATCACCTGACAACAGCAAACCAAACCTGTTGAGCATAACTGCAGCGAGCAAGAAGGTGCTCCGCTGTCTGATTCTTGGCTGCAGAGTGTGCAATCATCGTTGTTCTGCAGGCCATGTCGCTTACGACGCGCTGCCATCCAAATCCTCTCTCTGAGGGCCAGCCATACGAAGAACTTGATCTTGAGGGGTGCCCATGCTTTCCAAACAGCTGTGTATGCCGGGTAATTCGTTGAGCCGAAGAAGAAAACCTTGTAGGCAGAGCGCGCAGAATATATCCCAGTGCTCTCCCAGTGCCAAGCCACTTTGTCTTCGGCGCCTTGTTGTAGTTGGATCTCCGAAACGATGTGCCACAGCTCAACATATTGGTTCAGAGAGCGCACTGTAGCGCGCTCGACAACATCCTTGATCCACTGTTTCTCCCTCAATGCATCAGCTACTGTTCTTGTTTGCCTGATTTTGAGCGTAACCATTTGGCAAAGCTCCGGAGCAAGTATATATGTAAGGGGATGAGTTGCCCAACCAATTTGGCCTGATCGTCGGTCCAGAATAAGGCATAACCATTTGGCCTGATCGTCGGTCCAGAATATATCCGCATTGTCAGAAGCAATTTATGTACTACCAAATGAATCTTAGTCAGCTGTGATAGCTGCGGCGAAAACTTCTTTGCATTCAAGCTGCATGAGCAAGCTGTGCCCTCGAGATTACTATCAGCGCTGCACCTAACAGTTCTCCAGTACAACCAGAAATGATTTCATGTCAACAACATCGTGTTCCTAATCAACAGGTCCAGTGCAATAAGGTTTGTGCTGCAGGAGGGAACATGGACTCCGATCATTGGTGCATGCCTCACATAGTGATGACACAAAATGGGATGGAAGGTCATGTGGTGATAGGGAAGGTAGGCCAGAGACAAGAAGTGCTGTACTTCAGTTTTCAGCTGTCAACCACACTCACCCTTTTTCACCTTCGGGAGACAAGGGTACAATTGAAATTTGAAAGTATAATGCAAGATTCTTCAGATCCAAACTTTGTTGCCAATCAGAACTTGAGTAGAGAAGATGCATCTACAGTGCTAAATGCTGCAGCGTACTGCAGTCTTGAGGGATTATGTAAGAGGAAGCAAGATGATTGCACTGACAGCAGCCACAATAGACTCCTGTAACAATAAAAGGCAAATGGTGGACAATTCACTCTCTGATGCTGCTTCGGGAAATGTTACAATGTTGAGATCTTCTGTGGTGTTTAGTGAATATATACCTGTGACTAAGAATCAATCTGCTGAACTCCTTCCTAGCAAAATGGACAGCCAAGAGGAAGAAAATTCAACACATATATCAGATGTATGGCAGTACTGAGATTACCTATAAGTGTCCTGACTTCTTTGATTTTGGAAAGTTAAGAGACTCTAAAAGGATTGCAGTTGGTCAAATCTGGGCACTTTATGATGATCATGATTTGATACCAAGAGTTTATGCTCAGATAAATCGCGTCGATGCTGCCAACCTTAAAGTTCTATTAACTTGGCTGGAGCATAACACAATGAATGAACTAAAGTCCAGGTGGACTTATGAAGAATTGTCTGTTGCATGTGGAAGCTTTTCCTTAGGGGAATCATATGTACTGCAAGACCCATCCATGTACTTATCCCATAGAGTTTCTTGGGTAAAAGGCAAAAATAGGATCTCATTGGAAATTCAACCTAAGAAGGTGAAGTATGGGCTCTTTACAAAGAATCAAGCATGCCATGGAACTCAGGCACAGATAACCATCAGTCCTGCAACTATGATGTTGTTGAAGTTTCCGGTTTCTTAATGAATGTTGGTGTCATTGTCTACCCCTTGGTCAGAATTGAAGGCTTTGTTAGTCTATTTGCGAAAGCAAAGGATAAGTGCCATTTTTTGATCCCATCACGTGAGCTATTCCGGTTTTCTCACAGCATCCCCTGTTATAGAACAAATGGAAAAGAAAAGGCAGGGGTATCAGAAGGGTTCCTGGAACTGGTACTGCAGCTCTTCCATGGGACTTTGCCACAACATTTTCTCCAATTAATATGAACTCTCTTGGCAAGAGTAGTGAACTCGTCGCTGTCACATATCCTGATTCTGAATTCCACAATTTTGATGAAGGCCGCTCATGTGAGAAGTTCGAACGTGGACAAATTTGGGCTGTCTAAAGCAGCAAAGATACACTCCCCAACCTCTATGTATGATTTAGCAAAGTTGAGACAGAACCATTCAAGGTACATTTGACCTGGCTGAAGGCTTGTCCTCAGAACGAGGTGGAGAAACTTTGGTTGGAGCATGACATACATTTTTTTTGAACAAGCGGGCACGAGAGTGTGCCTATTTCATTGATAGAGCAGGAGTTTACATGAAAAAACAAAAACAAAAGGAAAGGAAAACACAGCGTGCCGTGCGGTGAGCCGTGCGACAAGATAAGGGACTACTCGCACTAGAAGTAACGCTAGGTCTTTCACCCCGCCACTGCCAAGCTGACGCCTCCTCCCTGATTTTCACCATAAGCGTCGTCGTTCTCTCGTGTCTGTTGAAGACGCGCGCGTTTCGTTCTTTCCAAATCTCCCACATAATGAGTGGAGTCAGACTTCTCAGAGCTTTACGCGGTGAATCCGGTGTCGTAGTTATATAAGTCCACTATTCCATTGTGTTGGATGAGGGCCACCATGCATTTGGCCTGAGCCTTGGCTGCGCTATCCATGTCGCTGTTAGATCCCAGATTCTCCCGATGTATCTGCACTCGGCCAAGATGTGGTGGCTAGTCTCCATGATCCATCTGCAGAGGGTGCAAGTGGTGTTGTGCGGCCATCCGCGTTTGGTCAACCTGTCCGCAGACCCTAGCATGACATACATATGAGGTGTGGTAATTTTGAAATTGGGAATTCGACAGCTGAGTGCCATGAAAAGTGTGCCTTCTCACATATGGTCACAACTGTTCAAATTGGTACAGAATGCCAGGTTAAGATTGTTTCAAAGGTAGGTGAGGTCTGGGCGATCTACAAGAACTGGTCACCCGATTGGGTTCCTTCCAGGAACTGTCATGGAGCTGAGTATGCTATCGGTGAGGTCATCAAGTGCACTGAAGGTGGCACATTGTTTGCCTTTCTGACTAAAGTTGACGGCCACGTCGCTGTGTTCAAGCCTGATGCACGATCGAGCGCGTTGGAGATACCAACAAAAGAGAACAGGAGGTTTTCGCATCGGATACCGTCGTTCCGCCTGACAGAAGAGAACAGCGGCAAGCTCCGTGGCTTCTATGAGCTTGACCCGGCCGCTGTTCCTGACGTTCTTTGGTAGGAAGGATCTTGCCCAGACTGCTGCTGTCGATGTACTGGTCTCAAGATTGCAAGGTCCAGCAAATGTCTGAACCTGTAGGGAAAATATTAGTACCATATATGCTATCTGTTATATCTGAATTGTAGACTGTGAGGAGAACCACGCATTGCATGTCGTCGCACTGTTATCTGATCAGGTCCTCAGTGTTTGTGGCTAGGTGGTTGTTTGGATTTGGTTATTTCTCTCGTGTAAATGTTCCTCTTGCGCATTTTGCTGTGAATTTATTTGTTCATGTGAAATCTCAAATAGGTGTTGGAATCGTGGTCTCTGACAATTTTCACGCAACTCTTTCTGAATGCACTGAAACTGTATAGTAATCGTAAAAAAAAACAAAAAGAAAACTGTGTGGTAAGCACCGGGGGATGTCATCATTGTTTGCTTAATTAGTATTGTTCTTTGCACCAGATGAGTACTCCGGTTTCAGGCACCAAAACTGTTGCGCATAAATATAACATTAAAAAAAAGCTACACTTCCCTTAGCACTGGAGAAATATCATACTCCACTTCAAAATATAGCTACTTTTATGTATTTCAAGTCAAACTATCTCAGACTTAATCAAATTTATAGAAAAAATATTTATAGGTACGACATCAAATATACATCATGAAAAATTATAAAAAACTTACTGAAAAAATAAATCATGGCCGTAAAACATGAAGCATTGTTAAAGAAAATTATTTAGTTTTTCTTCATTTGAAAAATATAATTCACATCTTAGACAATAAATAAAACTCTCATCCGAGCCGTCGGCACGGTCCGGAGTGCTGTATCGTGCCTAGACTTGTAGGCACGTTGTGCCATGCCGGCATGGCACGGCAAGCCTCTTACTAGACCCAAGCACGGTCGTGGCATGCCGGTACGTCTTCGTACCATTCTAGCCTAAGCATGATCCTCACAATACATGTATTTGTCTTTTATTGTTGCTCAAGTACTTTTACTCTCATACATAGAAAATAATTTCTAAAATTAATAGAGGAAATAAATCATATTATATAAATATTGTAGACGAATGTTATGACTACTTGTGGCATATGAGAACTCAACATTATTACGTTACGAATGACTATTATCACGATTCCATACTTGTAAGGTAGATTTTGTGGCTTCCGTTCATGATAGTAATTATGTTAGGCTATATGACACATAAAACGAATGATATTAGGATGATATAACCTACGGATGTGTTAATAGGACATTTCCGTGCCGTGCAGGCCCAAGCACGTCCCAAGATATTGTGCCATGCCGTTCCAACCCTCGTGCCGAGATCTTAGGCACGGCACGACCCTCGCATTTGTGCCATGCCGGTATGGTCCAAAATTTATTGTACCGTGCTTATGGATTGTGCCCAAAATATCGTGCTTCGAGCGGCCCACAAATAGCACAGCCCAAATCCCAGCTCTACTCACATCAGTACGGTTACATGTTGGTAAGAGTAAATGATTGAGCCCCAACTCACCATAGAGCATGAATCTCAACACGCATGGTCAAAGGAAATTTATAGTTTTTCTTCATTTACAAAATACAATTCACATCTTAGATGGTTAATTTATTTCAAAAAAATCTTAGACAATTAATAAAAAAGTTATCGGTACGATTACTGGTTGGTAAAAGTAGAGTAGATAGCTAAGCCACAGCTCTTACTGTTCGTCTGTTCTATCGATCCATCCATCCATTAATCACAAGATCGAGTCAAGTGATGAACGAAGATCTCAAGGCAACGGAAGGGCAAAACTGTCATTTGCAGCGCACCTCCACCCACTCCTCACACGACACGCGTGCACTGCGCTCTGCCCGTCACTGCGGCAAAACTCGACCGCCCCAATCGATCCACCGACCGATCGCTTCCTCGCCGGAGCCGCTGCCCGTCTCCCGGCACCGCCCGCGCCGGCCTCTCCACCAATCGAGAGCGTGTCCTTCCCCTGGCCGCCCTTTTCCTGCCGCCGGTGCGTGTCCTTCCCCACCTTTCTTGGATAGCCGCCGCTGCTCTGTTTCGCTTGATGCGCGGCCGCGTGGGAGCGCGGCGAGTGAGAGGTAGTCGTAGGGACATCTGATTCGGTTAGTACTACTTCAGCAGAATGGCACATTGATCTTTTGTGGTAGGTAGGAATTGGTACCCGTGCTTCTCGATTTGTACGACGATCGGCTGCAATGCGCGAGTTGAATCTGTCCAAAGAGGCAGCCTTTTGTCCGCGCTAGCAAAAATTTGGGGGGAGGGATGCTTGTCGAGTCCCTCTGTAGTCTGTAGTCTTTGCTCCAGCTCGGGGGCCTCCTTTTCCAGCTATCCTATGGATGTGCTTAGAAGGCTTATGGTTGATGTCCTGAACAAAATCCTCCCTAATATTTTTGGAACGTCCTCGCTGTGATCTCCATGATTGTCATGTCTGAGTTGTTCCAGCTACAGTTTTACCATTGTTATAGTGCTGCGGCTATTGATTTGTGGGAAGATCCATTTTCCGTAATCCTTTTCCGGCCTCTGTGATTACTGTATTGACCACTAGACCTTTTGGGGCACGAGGAATTGGAAACACAGTGCATATACAGATTGATTTGGAAATTATGCTTAAATGATAACACATCCTATGCCTTTCATAGAACTCCAGAAAAGAATTTCTGTTGTGTGAGCTAGACTATTATGTTCAAGCACTGCCTGGTAATCTTGAGTGAATCAAAGTGTATCGTATAGGAGTTTTAAATCATATGTGGATTTGGTTCAAATCCTTACTTGATAGAAGTAGCTATATGCGCGCTTATGGATTTAGCCACCATGCAGTTATTATATCTGGTTTACTCCAGTTGTTTCCACTGTCAGATTTGCAAGATTTCCTATTGCTTATGTATTTTATTTCTTGTTATGTCTACCAGTAGCAAGTTAAATGTAATAAGTGGCAATACAGTTTATTCATCCATCCTCAATTTTCACATCTGTGATTAATGTTATGTTGTCTCCAACTAATAGTATCCTTGCACAACTTTGCTGTTTTCTGGCGCTACTAAGCTTTTGTCATGGCTAACATACTTGTTCTTTGTATACATGCAGGACTTGATGCGCTAAAAGTTCTAGTTGTGTTGCATAGATTGATCCAACGCATTACTACTGCTTCAAGACAGTCTGTTCCTGAAAGCATGTTGGCCAGTGTGTACTAACGTCAGCCTGGTAGCAGTGTATCATAAGGCTATTGGGACAATTTGCTAGATATTGTGATGGAGTTCAACAAAGAAGAGGCCTTACTTGCCAAAGAAATTGCTCTAAGGAAGGTGAAAACTAAAGACTTTTTGGGTGCCCAAAGGATTGCACTTAAAGCTCAAAGGCTTTATCCAAAGCTTGAAAACTTACCCCAGCTGTTAGCTATCTGTGAGGTGCATTGTGCTGCAGAGGTGAAGGTCAATGGAGACATGGACTGGTATGGTATCCTCCAAGTAGAGGCAACAGTGGATGGAACAGTCATAAGAAAGGAATATGAGAAACTTGCCTTTTTACTTCACCCTAGTAAAAATACTCTTCCTGGTGCTCAAGCTGCTTTCAAGTTGGTTTCAGAAGCTCATACGATATTGTGTGATCATGTGAAGCGATCTCGATATGACATCAAAAGACAGTGTGATCCCCAAGAAATGTCAAAGGAAACTACATGGCTAGCAGATGGGACTCGTGCAAGAAAAAGTGATGTGGCTGAACACATGCCACCATCTGACTTTGTAATGGTCTTCTGGACCATATGTCCACACTGCTGGAAGCGATTTGTGTATTATCAGCGGAACTTTTTGATCTGCTGTGATGACTGCAGCAAAAACTTTTTTGCATTCAAGCTACATGAGGAGGCTGTTCCCTCAAGATTCCTTGTTGCTGCTCCAAATAATTCTCAAGTTTCATCTGAAATGTTTTCACGTCAAAAACATGGTGTCTGCAATCCACAGTTCCAGAACAGTAAGCTTCATAAAACAGGAGGGAATGTGGATTCTGAGCCAATGATGCATGCTAGAAAAAGTGATGAACATGTAGAATGGGATTGCAGGCCAGATGGTGATCAGGAGGGTAGCTGCACAGGGACAAGAAGTGAGGTAGTTGAATCTTCAACAATAAACCTAATTCACTCTCCTGCACCTTCTGTAAACAAGTGTACAAGTAGGATGATGCCAGATCCTCCAGATCCATACTTTGTTGCCACTCAACACATGAGTAGAGAAGATGCATCTACAACGCTAAATACTGCAGGGTCTGACAGTCTTGTCAGATCAGGTAAAAGAAAGCAAGATGATGGTGCCGACAACTGCCACAGCAGGGACTCCTGTAACAACAAAAGGAAGAGGGTCGAAAAGTACAATTCACTCTCTGATGCTGATTCCGGTGATGATAAAATATCTAGCGTCAATGTTGCTGGTGCTGACAGTCAATCAGCTAAAAATCACCTCAGCAAAGTGGACAGCCAAGGGGATGGAGATGCAATGCGTAAAGGCAATGCTAATTCAAGTGATGACAAGATATTTGATGATAATGTTGCTGGTGCTGACAGTCAATCAGCTGAATATTGCCCTAGCAAAGTCGACAGCCAAGCTGACGGAAATGCAACACATGAATGCGATGCTATTCAATCAGCTGAATATTGCCTTAGCAAAGTCGACAGCCAAGCTAACGGAAATGCAACACATGATAGTGTTGCTGGTGCTGACAATCTATCAGCTGGACATGTCTCCAGCAAAGTTTACAGCCAAGGGGATGGAGACACAACACATGAAGGCAGTGCTAACACTAATGATGATGAAATGTTTAATGGTAATGTAGCTAGTTCGAACAATCAATCAGCTGAACATCTGCTCGGCAATCGCCAAGTGCACGGAAATGAAACACATGATGTCACTGCTAGTTCTGGAGACTCTGAAACGTTTAATGATATTGCTGCTCGTGCTGACAATCAAACAGCTGAGCATCTCTACAGCAAAGTGAACAGTCAAGGGGATGGAAATGCAACACATGAAGGAAATGCTAAATCTGGTGATGGTAAAATGTTTAGTGATAATATTGCTTGTTCTAACAATCAATCTTCTGAACATCACCATAGAGAAATGGACAGCCAAGGGAATGGAATTGCAACACACAAATGCAATGCTGATTCTGATACTGTCGGTGATCAGGGCAATGTCAATTCTGAAGCTACTGATACCATTGGTGAGAAGAGTTGCTATTCTGGGTGCCTCTCCTTACCTGATCATCCAAATATCATTGATTTTGAGAAGTTCAGGGATGTCAATATGTTTTCAGTTGGTCAGATCTGGGCCCTTTATGATAACCTTGATGGTATGCCAAGATTCTATGCTCGAATAATGCAGCTTGATGCTTCAGACTTCAAAGTACATTTGGCTTGGCTGGAGCATGATCCAATGAATGAAGAAGAGAACAAATGGACCGACAAAGAACTACCTGTTGCTTGTGGAAAATTTTGCTTAAGGAAAACAAGAGATATATCACAAAACATGTCCATGTTTTCTCACATTGTTCCATGTGCGGACGGTAACAAAAGAAATTCGTATGTGATACACCCTGTTAAGGGTGAGGTATGGGCTCTTTACAAGGGATGGAGCATGGAATGGAGCTCAGATGCAGATAACCATAGATCCTATGAGTATGAAGTTGTGGAAGTCCTGTCAGATATATCAGCTGATGGTGGTTTCACTGTTACCCCACTGGTCAGGATTAAGGGTTTTGTCAGTTTATTTGCGACAGCTAGGGACAAATCCTCATTCACAATAACATCAAGTGAGCTACTCCAGTTTTCTCACAGGATCCCCTTTTATAGGACAACTGGAAATGAAAAAGTTGGCATCCCAGGAGGATTTCTGGAACTGGACAGTGCATCTCTCCCCACTGACCTGGATGCAGCATTTCCTTCTGTTGCTCTAGACTCTTACAAGTCTACCAACAGTATGTCCGTTGGTTTGAGAACTGATAGCATGAATGTTGGAATGGATCCTGGAACTGAGCATATTGTTCTAGAGAAAAATCACTGTGAAGCACATTTGCCTATGGAAAATCATAAGTATACCTCTTTTGAACAAGATACATTCTCGCAGGAAAATGCCCATGGTGCCAACGATTTTGGTGATTCCTATCAGCAGAATTGCCTTTCCCCCAAAACTTTCACATATCCTGATTCTGCTTTCCACAATTTTGAAGAACTCCGCTCACATGAGAAGTTCGAATGTGGGCAAATATGGGCTTTATACAGTGATGTTGATGAATTCCCCAAGTTCTATGGCTGGGTAAGAGAAGTTGAGATGGAGCCGTTCAAAGTGCATTTGACCTGGCTTGAGGTTTGTCCTCAACAGGAGCAGGAGGAACAGTGGTTGGAGCAGGGGATAGCTACAAGCTGTGGTACATTTCAGGTTCGAGACTGGAAAGCCATTTATGACACAAATGGCGCTTTCTCTCATGTCGTACATGCCCGAAAGACTAGCAACAAGTGGCAATTTGAAATTCATCCGCAAGTAGGTGAGATCTGGGCCATCTACATGAACTGGTCGCCTGATTGGGCTCCTAGTGGCAACCGTGCCGAGTATGCTATAGGCAAGATAAAGAGGCGCACTAGATCTGGCATAGTATTTGACTTTTTGACCAAAGTTGATGGATATGTCGCTGTGTTCAAGCTTGATAATCAAAGGGGGGCATTAAAGGTACGAGCGAAGGAGAACATGAGATTTTCTCACCGGATACCCTCGTTCTGCCTGACAGAAGAAAATGGCGGTGAGCTCCGTGGCTTCTACGAGCTAGACCCAGCTTCTGTCCCCAACGATTTTCTATAGATGAATGATGTTCCTGGAATCATTCTTGATGCATTACTTGTCTGAAGGCTGTGTAGGCGAATTTATCTCACATTAGAGTTTTCTTGTGTTCTGTTGAACGTCTGAACTTGTAAGCCTGTAAGGTGCAACCATGTGTGGTTTATTTATGTGAGAACCATGCTAGCATTATTCTGGAATTGTACTGTATGTCAGAACCAGGCATTATTGCAGCCACTTGCTGTTTAATGTTCCTATATGTCTCTGGAATTTTCTCTGTTCCTCTCCTGTGCATTCTGTTTTGAGGCAAATGTACTAGATTACTCCCCACTCCTGTGTCCAACATTGAGCTGAAATCGCAACGTTTATGTGCCTGACATTTTCCATTCTGTTCTTTTTCGGATTCAGTGAAGCAGTGTAGAGTGTACGGGCTGACCAATCTTGATTATCGCCCTTGCCATTGTTTGGACTGAAGAGATTTAGTCTCCTAATGTTGCAGGTTCGCCGACCAGTCTAATTTCAGCGTGTACTTGTTTAACTCTGAATTTGTGAATTTATTTTAATCTCTGAATGGCAAAATTCTGTCAGTTGTTGTCTTGTTGAAACAGATGTATGGCTGCAATCGTATGCCGTTGCTCAGGCAGCTCAGGCTGTTATCACATCCTTGAGAATGGATCAGACCCATCTGCAGGGTTAGAGCAGGTTAGATCCTGGTCAGTTTTAGACCGGACGGACGCAGATGCTCATGCCTGGCACGTGCCTTCATCCTGTCAAGCCGGGTGGCGGCTTGATCCTCTGGGAGATGAGCCGGTGCCGGCGGCGGCCGGCGGGTCGTTGCTGGACATGGTGCCCCGTCTTGGTATGGCACTCTGAAACCATCTCTTGCGGCTCAAAATCGGATTGAGTTGATTGGGAAATCCGGATCTTCCTCGGGTAAGTCCGTGCTCCAAAACAAAATTTCGACGTTCTTGGATTCGCACTTCGCCTGTGCACGTCGATTCGGATTTCACCCACCATGTCGAATTCGGAGTGAGGGCTCGGTTGCCTGGGATACGGACCAATAAGTATACAGCCGAGAGGTTTCCTCCATGATGAGGATGTCACCATGATGGATACACATGAGCCTTGGCCTTCTCCAAGTTCCAGGTTGTCACCAACTTGGTCTTCGACATTTGGTTCGGATTCAGCCGACCATCCTGGACGGAAACGACAATATCTCCTTCATACGATATTGAAACGAGGCGTTCTTTGATGTGTTGGAAAGAAGAAGACAAAACCTTTCATTTGGTTCTGGTCCTAGCTCTATAAGCATTGTGGATCATTTTGGGCCAAGTTGGCCTTGTATTGTGCTAGGCATTAAGCCCATGTTGTGGGTGCCCCCCTCCTAGTCGCCCCGACCCTAACTTACCCTTTTTCATATAAACTCAGTAGCCGCCACATGAGAGACTTGGATTTTGTTTATTTCTAGTTTTCCATTGAGAAACTGAGATTGATTCATTGTAATTGTAGCGACAAGTTCTTTTACTGTGATCCAGGGCTCCTGTTCTTGATCTCCTCGACTGTGTCAATTAGTCCTTTCAAATTGAGAGCTTGAACCTTTTACTTAGATCTATTTCATATATGTCTGCAATTTCAGATTGCGTGTTTATACTTTCTTGCTTATGTTTTTCGATTCGCTTGCAGGGAAAGCCTTGGTGTCTGATTAGAAGCCTGGATCGTCAACGTCAAGTTCTCTACCAATCGAATTATCCGTACCTATCGGAAGATCGGGCCAGTGCTACATCAAGTGTTATCAGGATTCTAGGTTACCCATGAGGTATATTATCATGTTCCCCCTTAGATCCATCTCGTGTTCTTTACCTAGAGTCCACAAAAAGCCCAAAAACACATACCCTTTCTGCTATCCTATCACCTTTTTAGCCTTTGCAATTTTTGTTTAGGATTTGCTTTGTTGAGTTTGTGTCCGTGGTCGAGTCTTGTTGTTGGTTTAGAGTGTTCGTTGTCGTAGTTCAATCACCCATCGCTATTTTCTTTCCGCCGCTATCCCATCCACTTTTACCCATACAACAAGTCGAGAGCCATCACAATACTGATAGATGTGTGTAATATCGCCATGGTGGGGGTGAAGGAGTTATATTGTGCTTGTATGTGGATGACATACTAATCTTTAGCACAAACATTGATGTGATCAATGGGGTCATGTCCTTTCTATCACAAAACTTTGATATGAAAGATCTAGAAGAAGCTGATGTTACTTTGAACATCAAGCTGATTAAGGATGAGAATGGGATTACTCTTTCGCAATCCCATTATGTAAAAAAGGTCTTGAACTGTTTTGGTTATATGGATAACAAGCCTTCTCCAACACCTTATGATCCCAGCATGATACTCAAAAAGAACAAGAAAACTGCAAAAGACCAACTGAGACACTCTCAGATTATCGGTTCACTCTTGAACTTCGCTAGCGCAATGAGACTCGACATATCTTTTGCTGTGAGCAAATTGAGCAGGTTCATGTCAAACCTGGGTATTGATCATTGGCATGCACTTGAAAGGGTTATGCGCTACTTGATGGGTACTATAAGTTATAGGATTCACTATTTTAGGCACCCTGCTATGCTTGAGGGATATAGTGATTCGAACTAGGTTTCTGACGCTGATGACTTATATGCCACTAGTGGGTATGTGTTTACCCTTGGAGGTGGTGCAATATCATGGAGGTCTTACAAATAGATCATTTTGACGAGGTCAACCATGGAAGCAGAACTTATTGCTTTGGATACAACCACTGTTGAGGCAAAGTGGTTGCGTGAACTCTTGATGGACTTGCCTGTGGTTGATAAACCAGTGCCGGCAATCCTTATCAACTATGACAATCAAACGGTGATAGTCAAAGTGAACAGTGCTAAGGATAATGCGAAGTCATCAAGACATATCAAGAGACGATTGAAGTCTGTCAGGAAATTGAGAAACTCCGGAGTAATAAGTGTGACTTATATTCAAATAGACAAAAACCTGGCAGATCCCTTTACAAAAGGGCTATCACGGAATGTGATAGAATGTGCATCGAGGGAGATGGGTATGAGACCCGTTTGAGTTGCCGTAGTGGTAACCCAACCTATGTGATCGGAGATCATGTGAATTAGGATTTGAGAAAAACAAGCTATCGGTTGACTGAGGAGAGTAATTATTAAACTCTCTCTATGTGAAGATGCAATACTCTCAAATGCTGTAAGGAAGGTTAGCAATATGCTTTAATGTGCTTCTATTGGCTTGATTAAGCGAAGATGCTATCCTACATAGAATTCTTGAAAGAACACACCTATATGAGCCCGAATGTCGAACGTCGCAGTCTATGAGATTTGGGTGATCTCTAGTAATCTCATGAAGAGACCAAGGAGTATGACGTATATGCTCCACCCGCGGGGTAGGCTACTGGCAGCCAGGTACTAGTTTCGACTTTGAGTGAAACTTGTCCGCACAAAACTTGCAATTCAAGGCTTAGTCCATTGTTAAAGTTGTGGATGAATGTAGCTTAAAGCTCTAGGTGAGAGTTCAACTTAACAGTCCTTGCTGAAACACTGGTATATAAACAGCAGTGAGAAACAGGCAAAATCTCTGATGGACATTTGATATCTGGTGGGGGATTGATGAAATAATGGGCTTGGTCCATTGCAATTTTAGAAATTCCAAATAAATCTCAAAGGCCCACGTGGGCATTAGCAAGTGGTTGGAGTGGTGCAATCCTTTAGTCCCACATTGCTAGTGGAGGAGCAGGATTGCCAACATAAATATGGAGGCTGTCTCCACTCCTCCAAGCTATGTGTGTGGGGAGAGAAGGAAAGCTCCACACACACACGCTCACTCGCCATGCCTTGCCTCGTCGGGCTGGGCAGGGTGAGGCGAAGGGTGCAGGCGTGCAACACCTGCATGAATGGTCCACCGAAATCCGGCCTCCAGCCTTGCGGTGGTACGGTTTCCTTTTGCCGTTTTATTTTTGGTTACTTGGCCTTTAAATCAGCAAGATATATGGAAGCTTAATCGGTTTAGATCACGATCGTGATGTGAGATCGTGGGCTCTCATATATATACGACCTATAGGCCTCTACCAAAAACACATCTAATCGAGCTAGGGTTTTTGCCTCTTCTCGCTGCTGCGCTGCCACTGTAGTCTACTCCATCCCGAGCGCTGACGTGCACTGACAAACGAGAGAGCAGGTCTTCGGAACCTCTCGCTCTTGTGATCCTGCACCGGGAGAGGGCAAATAAGGTTTTTGGGAAGCGCTTCGCACGACTGCTCAAGGTCTTCACCACGGCTCGTCTTCTGTCCAAGTCCGGCGTTGCGGCGAGCCATCATCTTCGATGTCGTTTGCTGCGCTCCGTCCATAACACTGTTGCCGTTTCATCAACACTGCTTGTCATCATGGCTACACCCGCTAAGTAGATATGCCGTGATCCGATCTGTTATTTTAACATGTTTTCTGAAATAAAGATGTTGTGCTTGCTGTTGCCTAGTATGTTCGAAATTTGCATGCTAGGTTTTATTCTCGTTATGATAAATCTAGTTCTGAAATTAATCGTGCAGTTGCCTAATTTTCCAAACCATATGGTAGAAAATTATCTCTGAATATTTTTTGGAATTAATTTGAGTTTGAGCTATGTGAGTTGTAAAAATGGTCTTTAAATTACAAACAAATATACATGTTGTTTCATTCATACATAAAAATTTTAAAGAAGAAATTAAAATATTTGTATAGTTTACACTGTGTGTTTGAAGTTAATTTTAGAGTTTCTGAAATTTGAATACTCAGTTTTTCTCAGAAATAACCAAAATTTGATGCGGGCCAAAATACATCCAAGTAATCCCCAAAAATGTTTCATCAAATTGAGGTAACACTTAATTTGCTTCATTTGTTGTTCATTTCAATGCATACGTTTGTAGTCAATCCTCACCTCCCTAGCAAGATACAAGTTTATTAATAGTTAACTCTATCTTCCTTAAATTAAAAATAATCTAACCCTTATTTAGTTTGGTTGTTCATATAAGGAATGTACTTAATTTTAAATTTATGCAATAATGGAGAAGTGTAAGAATGTGTAAGTATTTCTTCCTATTTACTGGAATTACTTCACATTTCAATTACATGTATTGCAAATTATCTTTATATCTTATTTATTATATTATATATCTATTATTAAAGTAAGCACCGCTTCTGCCCAAATTTTTGGTTTGGTCCAACTTAATTTCATTGACAGGTATAGATGGCAACGGGCACAATCCCCGCGGGCAGAGGGTTTACAGACCCGCGCTCGCGAGGCAAACCATGTACCCGTGCTCGCGCCCGCCGCCCATCACGGGCAAGAAGTTGTGCCCGCACGCGTCACCCTCGGGCACAGTCTACCCACGGGCACACTCGTGCCCGCCAGGCGGAGCGGCCTCGCGTCGGGCGGCGGAGTGGGCGCCAGAGTGGAGAACGCTGTTCAGTAGCCCTTTTGCCGATGTAGAGTCTACCTCACTCTGTTCAGTAGTCCTTTTGCCGATGCCAATGCCAAATGCTGCCCGCCATCGACCGCCGTGATGCACAGATGCACGAACAGGATGTTGACGGTCACCCAGCCGCCGGCGGCTCAGCGGGTGGCTGCTGGCCTGTGGCCTGCTGTGGTGCCACCGCCCGTTGCAGCCATGGGCCACGGTGGCCCCCTCACCCCTCCCACCGCCACCTCCCGTTGGCCTCGGCCCTCTGATGTCCGCCAACTCGCCGCTTGCTTGCTAGGGTTGGGGATTTCAATTTGATTTTGTTTCCACCTATTGGGGGGCGAGCGGCTGAGGTGACGACGCACGGAGGGAGAGGGGTCGGGGGAGGCTGGGATGGGGGGGGGGGGTGGCGGCAGCCGCCTGGCATAGAGGGAGAGGGGTCGGGGGCACCATGCGGCTGGGAGAGTGGGAGGAATGAAGGGGCAATCCTAGAAATCGCTTATATAGTCGCTTATATAGTTGTATAGGGGGTCCATATGTCAGGCACTATGTAGCGGGTTTGCGGGTACGGGTAAGATATTTTTATGCCCGCTTATTTTTTGCCCGTTGCCACAAACTCAAAATCCGCACATGTGCCAGTGAGCACAAAATAGAACCCGTATCCTCATCCTACCAGGTTTTTACCTGCGGGCACACAGTTAATTTGTGCCTGTTGGCATCCATATTGACAGGTGGACCTAATACTTAATTTGTTGTGATTACCGTCATTGACAGGTGGGTCCAGAATCCACCGCGAGCGAACCGTCGGGGCGTCCTGAACCTGCACCACGCGACTTCGATTACGAGTGCAACTCGACCGTCAACCTAGCGCGCGAGCCGGACTCCGTTCCGATGCCGTCGCCTAATCCGCCTGCGACGGACGCCCTCTTGCCTGTTGCCTCTCCTTCCCCACAAAATCCCGTGCTGCTGCATGTCTAGCACCCACCACTTTCAGAGCATGACCCCGCCGTTATTGATTTCCATCCTCACCGTGTCCCATCAACTCCAAGCCCAAGCCGAGGTTCACGACAAGGTGAGAATCGAAGCTCTATCGTTCGCCGTGTACGCGTGATTGATTCCTGCTCGGATCTCTCTCCACGCCCACAAGGCGAGAACCAGCAATGGTCTCTGTACCCATAGCTCCCTCCTCTTGCCCATGGTGATTGTTTAATTTGTCTGCTCCTCGAGCTCCACTGATGATACGGACCATGGACCCCGTCGTGTCGTCCGTTTAGACTCCGATGCGGCCGCCACCGCCCGCGTAGGCTGTTCGCAAAGCTCTCCCGCGGCGGCAGCCAAGGGGACTGCTAGCTCCGTCGCTGGAGCATATCCGGCCATGCTGCTTTCCCTCGGCTGAGGACCAGACCACCCGAGGCCGCGGACCATGCACTACCGGAAACGGAAGGTTTGCCGTGTGCCTAGGGCACACGGCGAAGCCCCTAAAACACTCGGCGAATCCTTTGCCGAGTGTAAGGGCACACGGCAAAAAAACTGTCGGTAAACACTAGTTTGCCGAGTATTTTTTGTCAAGCATCCGACAAAGAGATGCCGAGTGCCAAAAAACACTCAGCGTACTTTTTTAAAAAAAATAAAAAAACGGCTGCCGTCACGCACCCATGGCCGCCACACCACCACCACCCACGCTGCCAGCACCACCAGCACCACCAGCACCACCACCACAACACCACCACCGCACCACCACAGCACCACCACACCACCCGCCCGCCATGCCCGCCACCACGACCCCACCCACCACGGCCATCGGCCACCCCCGGCCGCCACGCCTGCCCCCGCCCACCACGGCCTCCGCCGGATCCAGCCTGGAAGAGGGACGGCGCGGCAGATCTGGCCGGGAGGCAGGGGCGGTGGCCAGATCCGATCGGGAGAGGGGGCATCAATCTACCATCTACACGAACAACATGGCCAGACCGAGACGACTCAGCACCGTCTTCTTAGGCAGACTCCTCAACACCTGCTCTCTGATGCATGCTTCACAAAATTACCAATACACCATGCGATTCTTAATTGATTGAGTTTTCTACTTCTTACTTTGTGTTTGGGAAAATTGGTTCTACGGATCGAAAGAACATCATTTTCGAAAATGGTAATGCTATAGTACGAGCGTCCGGACGCGTCGGACGTTGCGCTCCAAAAATATCTGGCACTTCCTATCTATCCATTTCCACCCTTCTTTTTCTTCCCCATCCCACTCCCGTGACCTTTCTTCTTCAACCTTCCACCCCGGCGTCCTCCTCGTCCACCCCGGCGGCGGCGCGCTCCCCCACCCGGCGGCCTCGTCCCCCACCCGCTCCCCCACACGGGCATCCTCCTCGCCCACCCCGGTGGCGGTGCGCTCCCCCACCCCGGCGACCTCGTGCCCACCCCGGCGTCCTCCTCGCCCACCCCGGCGGCACCCCTCCCCCACTCCGGCGTCCTCACCCATCGGGGGCGCCCAACGCCCCGGATCCGGTGGTCCTCTCCCCGACCCCGACGAGATCCGAGCGGGGAAGGATCGGGCGGCGGCCATGGTGGACGACCTTCGGCTGGTTGTCGTGGATCTGAATGTTGCAATAGGTACCTCATGGTGTTGCAATAGTTATTTTTGGATGTTGCAATGGTGACTTTTGATGTTTCATCTGTTTTGCAACAGCCTGACTTGCCAGCAATCGGGTGTTGCACCAACTTGTTCATGATGTTGCATATAGTTGTTTTCTTTGTTTCGTCTCTTCTTCTTTTGTTGTTGCAATATTGCAAGAGATGTTTTTTTTTGTTGCAATGTGGCTGTTTTGACTGTTGCACGAAGCAATTTGAGATATTTCATGCACGTAAAGGTGTTGCAATCCTCGATGTTGCAAGTGTTGATTTTTGATGTTTCGATAGTTATTTTTCAATGTTGCGACGGAGCGTCCGATAAAACAAAATTATCGGACGTCCGGGCGCTAGCACTTCCGTTTATTTATTTGTCAATTGTAAACAGAAAAAATATCGGTCCCTGCTAAAATAAAAAATAAGCAATTGAGTTTCCATTAAAACATACGATTTTTTTTATTTACCGATGCCCTTGCAGCCGCCTGTGAGTTCCGCCTTCATCGAGTCTAGCAACCGGCAGGCCTTCCCCTTCGTTGGGTTCCGTTTCCCGTCTGCCTACGCCCTACGCTGCCTCCGATGAGTTACGCGTCTGCGGAATCGGTGTGGATGTTCCGGAACCTCCGAATCTTGCACGGGGTAAGTCTGATCTCCACATCCACAACACAGATCTTCCGTTAACCTAGTCGAATTCGGATCCTGGGGTTGCTGGGTATAAGAACGGAACCAGGAGCCTGCCCTCGTTGTGCTTGTGCCTTGTACTCCTCCGAAAGATTCCAAGCGTCTTTTGTCTCCCGTTGCAGGGAGCAACTCGATCATCCGTGGTCTTGCAAAGGCGAGAGATCCAGCTTTGATTTGCTTCGATGGATATATCCAGCAGAGCCGAGAGGATGAACCTTAGCTGTCTGTGCAATCTGCTCTTACGGGCTCTTGCCAACATATTTGCTTCCTCAACCTGTTCACTGATGAAGACATTACTCCAGCTAGATGAGTTTCTACATCCATTACCCGTGGTGGCACCTACTGCAGGCAGTGAACTGCCGTGGCTGCCACAGGATATCCTGATGGATATCTTTGCCCTCCTTGAGACCCCTGACCTTGTACGTGCAGGGATCAGTCTGTGCCTCGTGGCGCGCCGCCTACACAAGCCACTACCGGAAACAGGAGAATTACCGAACGTAAAATATTTGCCGAGTGCTTTCTAGTTTGCCTAGTGTATAGGTGCAGACACTCGGCATACATAATACACTTGGCAAACATCATATTTGCCGAGTGTTGCGGAGACACTACGGGAAACCGCGAAAATGCCGAGTGTTTTTATCTTTGCCGAGTGCTATCTATCGGGCACTCGGCAAAGTACCTGTTTGCCGAGTGTATCCAAATATACACTCTGGCATTAAAAATACACTCGGGAAAGGACATGTTTGCCGAGTGTCATGACCGAAACACTCAGCAGAAATGATGCCGACACTCGGCAAATAACAGGCACTCGGCAAATCTCTAACACGTGCCTAGCACGTGGGACAACCGTTAGTAAGTGTGACGGACGTTTGCACTTTGCCGAGTGCCCGTTAGCGGCACTCGGCAAATTATACATTTGCCGAGAGTCCGTCCCTAGGCACTCGGCAAAGTAGAGTGTTGCCGGGTGTCTGGTAGGCGCACTCGGCAAATTTCTAACACGTGCCTAGCACGTGCGACAACCACATGCCGGATGTTTGCACTGTCCCGAGTGTTAGGCCTTAGGCACTCGGCAAAGTTTATGTTTGTCGAGTGTTTTATGTAGACACTCGGCAAAATAACAATTTTTTCTTCCCTGCCCTCCAAACTTTTTCCACTCTCCACACACAAGGTGATACTACATGTTCAAATTTGGTATATTTGTCGATCAGTTTGCTATATTTAATAAATTTGTAGCACAAATAGGATTTTTTCGGTTACTGGCAAATTTGAACTGCAAGTGTTTGAAACAATGGAATAAGTTCAGTGGAAAAATCCTATTCATATAACTGAGTCCACTTTGGGGCCTTACCTAGGAAATGAAAAGAAATTTCGAATATCTTGTTCAGAAAATACAACCACGAACTTGTGGCGCAATGGTTTTTTCATTCTAGAAAAAGCAAACAAACTCTGAAAATCACGAGATTTGTCAAGATCTCATGATGTCATATGTGGAGACTTTGGAAAAAAATTGAGAAGGTTTCGCACCTTTTGTCAGGTACGATGCTAACAAACCGGAGCATCTCGAGAGAAGAGTTTAGAAGTTCAGAATGATCTGTTAAGATTTGGAGTCAAAGTGACGATCAAATTAGAGTTGGACTTCAAAACTTTTTGTATAGGCAATGGACAACATAGATTGGTTCCTTTCAAATTTTGGGAAATTTTCGGATCCTTTTGATAATTTTAACTTATTAACTTCAATTATAGAATTTAAATTGAGATAAATTAAATTTGAGCTATAACTGCCTAAAATAATGGAACAATATTCGTAGAAAAATTAAATATGTATTTTTAAGTGAATTTGACCATGTTTTTCGAAGTACATTGAAAAAAATTGAGTAAAAGCACGTTATGGAAGTTATTTGTACATGAAATATGAAAGACCTTTGCCGAGTGTTTTGGCCGGGGCACACTTGGCAAAGGTAATGTTTGCCGAGTGTTTTGAAGAGTACACTCGACAAACTTAGTGTGTGGGCCCACAGCAGCACATATACCATTTCGAGTTGGTTAAAAAAAATATATACAAAAAAGGATTTGCCGAGTGTTCTAGATACGGGCACTCGGCAAAATATGGTTTGCCGAGTGTTTTGCATCTTGACACTCGGCAAACTCTAAATCCTGTCCACTACGCACCGCCACTCCCCTCACTCTCTTAGACCACACACGGTACTCTCGCTCCCTAGCTTCACCCGCAGCCCCACGCCTCCGGCGGCCCTCCCCCAGCTCGCCTCGGCTGCCGCCCCGCTCCCTGTGACCACCCGCTCGACTGCCCCTACGGCCCGCCACCGGCGCCGGCCCAGCCCCTCCCCTGCCCGCGGCCGGCGGCCTCCCCAGCCGGCTCCCTGCCCGCCCCTGCTCCGCTACCCCGGCCCACGGCCAGCGCCGACCCCCTGCCAGTTCTGGCCCTGACCCGGCCACCCCTCCCCTGCCCACGGCCGGCGGCCTCCCCGGCCAGCTCCCCGGCCGCCCCTACTCCGCTGCCCCAGCCCGCGGCCGGCGCCCGCCCCCTGCCGGTTCCTGCCCCGGCTCGGCCGCCCCTCCCATGTCTGCGGCAACCGGCCTCCTCGGTAGGAAAATGTTGAAATTAGAAAAAATTATAGTAGGTGATTGATATTAGAAATTAAAAAATGTTGAAAATAATAGAGAGGTGGTAGGATGTGGTTGGATTTTTTTTTCAGAAATTAGAGGCATGAAATTAGAAAATAGTAATTAGTGAAGAATGAAATTAGAAATTAGAAAATGTTGAAAAGAATAGAGAGGTGGTAGGATGTCTAGAGAGGTGGTAGGATTTTTTTCAGAAATTAGAAAACTAGGATATCTATTTGCTTAACAATACTATGTTTCTTTTCTTGTAGGAGAGGCTCACAAGGACCGTCCTCGACTCGTCACTTTGCAGGATAGCAAGGTGAGGGATCTTACACATCTCTTTCCGTTTGATGTTCGTATATCACGTAACCTAGCTAGGCGTCTCCCGTTCGAAAGAGATACGGTTGCAAATATGCAAATATTTGCATATCTATAACTGTATCTTTCAAATTGTCCTTGTTTTTTGGACAGCCCGACGATGTGTAGGTGCCG
>NC_028457.1:30032105-30072141 GCF_000263155.2 Setaria italica | reverse complement strand
ATTCTGTCTCGGATCGGAGTAGGGATTGGAAACTAACCGCACCTACACATCCTCGGGTGGGATTAGGACCTATCTTCGCCTATTAGGCAGTATAGGAACGTGTAGATACAATGTGATTTTTTATATTACTCGCTGTTATGCTAAAGGATGGATGACCGTGAGTGGATGTACACGGGTGCTCTAGTCAGGATTCATTGACTGATGAATGGATTGAAAAGACCGATGCATTATTGGAACGGGCGTTTGCTAGGGTCAAAGGAGCTAGTGTCACTTGGTGTCCGTGCAGTATATGTGCAAACATGCGTCGAAAAACCAAGCTAGAAATGGGCAAACATCTTGTCAAGAACAGATTTATGTCAAACTACACCAGGTGGATCTACCATGGTGAAGCCGATCGTGGGAGAGATGAAGTGTTGAGACAACGCATCAAGGAATATGATGATGGTGCCGGGGTGGGAGACATGTTAAATGACTATCATGAAGCACAGTTCGATGAGGCACATAGGGAGGAGGAGCAAGAGGCTACAGCAAAGGCGTATTACAACATGTTGTCTGCGGCACAGCAACCCTTGCACGGTCATGCCAAGGTTTCTCAACTGGATACCATTGCATGCCTAATGGCTGTGAAGTCCCAGTTTAGCTTGAGTTGAGGCGCCTTCGATGTTATGCTGACTGTTTTTGGCAGCCTGCTCCCGGATGATCACATCTTGCCAAAGAGCATGTATGAGGTACATAAACTCCTTCGTGCGCTTAAGATGCCATACGAGTAGATACATGCTTGCCCAAAGGGATGCATCTTATTTTGGAAAAAGTATGTGGAAGCTAAGTACTGTGTGAAGTGCAAATCATCTAGGTTTCTGGAGGTAGACTCTGATGATGGTCAGAAGAGGCAGCTCGCAATCCCCCTGAAGATCCTACGGTACCTTCCTGTCATACCGAGGATCCAATGGCTTTACATGATAGAGGAATCCATGAAACAGATGACATGGCACAAAAATAGACGTCGGTACAATCTTGAGAAGCTGGTACACCCATCTTGTGAGTCACTTGAACTTTAGTTTCAATACTTAACTTAGTTAGCTCAAACATGACTTAGTTACCTCAAATGACTTAGTTAGCTCAAAGATGACTTAGTTAGCTCAAATGATATCAATCTGGTCTCACATGTCTTCTTCTATGTGCAAATCAATCGGTGGCTTCGAATTCCCAAGCTTAAGACCTAGATTTGTCACAGCGGTTCGTAGGGATGCCACCTCACTAACTTGTGCATTGTATGTGAACTACTTGTTTAATCTAGAACATATACTTGTGGAATGTGGTTTGTTGAAACTAGAACATGTACTCGGTGATTTGTGTGCATGTGACCTAATATATATGCCTGTGATGCTTATTATATGCCTGTGATGTAATATACATGCCTCTGATTTTTGTTTGAGAGGGGTCCTTCATACGTAACAAAGCAGGAAAAACAGGGGGGTTTTCGCCACTTTGCCGAGTGTTTTGGCTTTAACACTCAGCAAAGAGGCTATTTCTATCATTTTCTATCACTGTTTTGCTGAGTGTGGTAGTGTTGCCGAGTGTTTTGGCTTATACACCCGGCAAAGCGGCAATAAAAACAGGTCTGTACGCGCCAGTTTGCCGAGTGTTTCTAGGTGGCACTCGGCAAACATGCTGGCCTTTGCCGAGTGTTTTTCTGTGAGGCACTCGGCAAAGCCCCTGTCACCGTGCCGCGCCACTAGGCCGTCTTTGCCGACGGTTTTTTTTACCAAGTGTCATCTGACACTCGGCAAAGTTGTTTGCCGAGTGCCCGACATTTTGACACTTGGCAAAGTTCTGTTTGCCGTTAGAATCTTTGCCGAGTGTCGAATGCTGAGTGTTACACTCGGCAAACCCTTTGCCGAGTGTTTTTGGGCCTTCGTCGAGTGCCCTTGGCACTTGGCTTCTTCCCTGTTTCCCATAGTGAGAACACACTCGGCAAAAATCCCGACGACACTCGATAACTCTCCGGCACGTGGCTCGCACATGCATCGTCCATCAGGGCAGTGTGCTTCCTCTCGACACTCGGCAAAAGGTCAATTTTGCCGAGTGTTTTCCGCCGCCACTCGGCAATGTTTCTGTAGGCACTCGGGAAAGACAACTTATTTTTTAAACCTCTGCCCTCTACACTTTTTCTACTCTCCACATATGACATTAGGTACTGCATGTTAAAAGTTGGTTTATTTGTTGGTCTGTTTGCTATTTTTAATGAATTAATTTCATTAATAGGAATTTGTTGATTTAAGTCAAATTGTAACTGCGAGTGATTGAAATAATGGAATAAAATCAGTGAAAAAAATCATATTCATGTTATTGAATCCAGATTGAGGTCTCATCCAGGAAATGAAAAGAAATTTTGAACATTTTTTTCCAGAAAACACGAACACGAACGTGGGGTCGAATGGTTTTTAAGTTCTAAAAAAAGCAAACGAAGTCTGAAAATCACAAGATTTGTCAAGATGTCATGATATCATATGTGGAGGCTGTGGTAAAAAATTGAGAAAGTTTCGAACAATTTCTGACATATGATGCTTAAAAACCGACACATCTCCCGAGAAGATTCGTAGAAGTTAGAAAAGATCCGGTAAGATTTGAAGTCCAAGTGACACTTGAATCATGGTTTGACTTCCAAGCTTTTTGTATAGGCAACATACAACATAGATTGGTTCATGTCAAATTTTGGAAATCTTGCGGATCCGTTTGATAATTTTTATTTATTAACTGCAATTATAGATTTTTAATAGATATAAATTTAATTTGAGCTATAACTACATGAAATAATGGAATAATATTAGTAGAAAAATCAAATATGCATTGTTGAGTGAATTTGATAAGGTTTTTCCAAAGTATATCGGAAAAAGTTAGTAAAACATGTTATTGAAGGAGTATACATGAAATATAAGTGTACTTTGTTGAGTATTTGTAGAAGACACTCGGTAAAGAC
Source organism: Setaria italica (assembly GCF_000263155.2). NCBI lineage: Eukaryota > Viridiplantae > Streptophyta > Magnoliopsida > Poales > Poaceae > Setaria > Setaria italica. The sequence goes on along the minus strand of NC_028457.1, from coordinate 30,069,161 downwards.
AATAGTTTGCCGAGTGTTTTCTCTAGAAATTCGGCAAAGTATGGCCACAGGCCCGCTGACAGGCACGTGTACCATTTGAAATTTTTTTTAAAAAATTAAACCTTTACTTTGACGAGTGCCAGATCGCAGGCGGTCGGCAAACCTCCTGACTTAAGCCCCTCGGCCTTCTCACGTGGATGCTCACGCGCCCAAACAATTAGCCGCTAGTTCTGCCCGTTCCGACCCCACCGTCGCTCGATTTCATTTTCGGTGCTGCCACTGCCCTCTGCCTCCGGCAGCCCACCCCGCCCGCCGCCCCTGGCGCCCCGCCCGTTGCCCCCACCTAGCGTCTTGCCCCCGTCATCCCCACCACCAGTGCTCCACCCACCGCTCCCGGTGCCGGCGCCCCACCCGGCTAGCCAACCCCGCCCCCACCCCTGGAGCCAGCACCGTGCCCCCGACGCGGCGGCCGCCGCCAGACATCCCCTCGCTCCTCTCGGCCGGCGCCCCTCATCCCTCCCGGTAATTCTTCAATCTTTGTTCTTCAAGTTCGAAAATTAGAAATTAGAAATTAGAAAAGGAATTAGAAATTATAAAAGGATAGGAAAGGATTTTTTCATAGAAGATAGAGAGGTGGTAGGACTTTTGTTTCAGAAATTAGAAAAGGATGTTTGACTTGGCAATCTAAGGTATAAGAACTGTATGTGGATGTCGGCCATCGTGCACTTAAGATGCCATACGAGCAGATACATGCTTGCTCGAAGGGATGCATCTTATTTAGGAAAGAGTATGCAGAATCAAAGTACTGTGTGAAGTGCGAATCGTCTAGGTTCTTGGAGGTAGACTGTGGTGATGGTCAGAAGAAGCAACTTGCAATTCCCGTGAAGATCCTATGGTACCTTCCCTTCATACCGAGGATCCAACGGCTTTACATGACTGAAGAATCTGTGAAACAGATGACATGGCACAAAAACGGACGTCAATACAATGCTGAGAAGCTGGAACACCGATCCGATGGTGAAGCCTGAACAAGGTTTGATGCGATTTATTGTGAGAAAGCTCTAGAGGTCCGTAATGTACGTGTTGCAATGGCAACAGATCGGTTCAATCCTTATGGAATGGCAGCTGCCCCGTACACCTGTTCACCCATGTTCGTTATCCCCCTCAATCCCCCCTAGTGTCCTCTTTCAATGACATAACATATTTTTGTCGTTGATAATCCAGAACACCCGGGGAATAATATGAGTGTGTACATGGAGCCTCTGATTGATGATTTGGTCTGTGCATAGGAGGAAGGGGTATGGACATATGACCGAGCTACAAGTACAAACTTCAAGATGCATGTTTGTTACCATTACTTCCTGCATGACTTGCTAGCATATGGTATTTTCTGCAGCTGGTGTGTTCACGGGAAGTTCCCATGCCCAGTATGCAAGGCTTCTTTGAAGTTCATTTGGTTGACGAAGGGTGGGAAGTATTCTTCATTCGGCAAACATCAACAATTCCTCCCTCCTAACCATCCATCTAGACAAGACATTAAAAACTTTACAAAACATGTCGTAGTTAACGACCTCGCACTGCAAATGATGACCTTAGCCACAGTTGGTGCTCAGTTAGATGCTCTCGATGTCAATAATCAAGAAGGTTGTTTTGTGGGACATAGCAAGCAACATGCTTGGACTCAGAAGTCGTGCTTGTAAAATCTCCCCTATTTCAATAACCTTCTTCTTCCACATAACATTGATGTAATGCACACTGAAAAGAATATCGTCGAGGCAATTTTTGGTACAATCATGGACATTCCTGACAAGACAAAGGATAACGTTAAGGCTAGAGGGGATCAAGCAAGGTTATCCAACAGACCAAAGCTAGACATGGCGCCTCCCAGAGCCGGCAAGTTGTGGAGAAAGCCTAAGGCTGATTTTGTCCTGACGAGGGCCCAAAGGAGGGAGGTAATATAATGGTTCCAAACGTTAATGTTCCCTGATGGTTATGCAGCGAATCTGAAGAGGGGAGTGAACTTAGCTACTATGCGAATCAACGGGCTCAAAAGTCATGATTACCACATATGGCTTGAGCGCCTACTTCCGGTGATGGTTTGAGGCTATGTCCCTGAGCATGTCTGGCAGGTGCTAGCGGAGTTCAGCAACTTCTTCCGCCAGCTTTGTGCCAAGAAGTTATCTCGTACCGTGGTTGCATAAATTGAAAGAATGGCGACTGTGCTGCTCCGTAAGTTGGAGAAGATCTTTCCACCCGGCCTCTTCAATCCGATGCAGCATATGATTCTGCACCTCCCGTATCAAGCACGAATGGGGAGGCCTATGCAAGGCCGTTGGTGCTATTCAATTGAGAGATGTCAAAAGGTTCTTCAAACTAAATGTAAACATAAATGTAAAATTGAAGCATCCATTGCAAAAGTATACATTCTGGAGGAGGTGTCAAACTTCACAACAAAATATTATGCTGACAACCTTCCTAGCATACATAATCCACCCCCTCGTTACAATAACAGTGAAGTTGAACCAAGCCTTAGCATTTTCTGAGGACAACTCGGAAGTGCAAGTGGTGCAACACAGAAGACCTTGAAACATGAAGAGTGGCGCACTATCATGTTGTATGTGTTGACCAACCTATCCGAGGTGGAGCCATACATGCTGTAAGTTCTCAACAAACTTGTTCTCAAGTCGTGACTATTCTGCGTCCAACTCGCATGTTTCTTGTTGGTATAGGGAATTCCGTTGTCACTTCTGGCGTAAATCAAGGGAACCTATCCCGCACGAAGAGGAGACTCTTTTTAGAGAGGGTGCGGGAAATGGAATGCCCGATTTCATTTCTTGGTTCAAACATAATGTACAGTCCAATTTAGCTCGTTCTTAGTTTGATATTATAAGTTGCTCGTACATGCGAATAATATAACGAACTACCCTGCTTGAAGTTGCAGGGCCAAACCGATGTGTCTATGAATGTTGAGTTGAGACAGGTTGCCGATGGCTGTGCCTATAGGGTTAGATCGTTTAACGGTTATGATGTTAATGGATATTGGTTTCACACAACAAGCCACGAGCAGAGTCGACCCAATTGAAGAACCACAAATACCGGAGTTTTTACGCCAGACTTTGATGGGGTCGAGTACTATGGAAGAACTGAAGAAATATATGAACTAACTTTTCATGGTTGCAAAGTTCTTAATCCAGTCATATTCAAATGCCATTGGTTTGATCCATCAGTTGTGAGACGGGCCCCTATTCTTGGGCTAGTCAAAATTCGGCAATCATCCGTCTTACCAGGAGATGATGTCTATATTGTGGCTCAACAGGCCATGCAAGTTTATTATTTGTCATACCCGTGCCAAACCGACGACCGTCTTAAGGGTTGGGATGTTGTGTACAAGGTATCACCACATGGTAAACTACCTGTACAAAACAATGAAGATTACAACATTGACCCCAACATATATGACGGAGAGTTCTTCAAAGAAGATGGGCTTAAACAGATTTTTGAGATAGACTTAACCGAAGCGATCGGAATGGAAGTAGACAATGAAATGGTTGCTGACGAGGACGTTGGAGACGAGGTTCATAAATAATGAGTTAGAATTACTTCAGCGATTACAGTTAGGACAAGACATTGATGACGACATTCCTCCTTCAGAGCACGGGCATGATTTTATCGACACGCGTGATAGTGATGATGAGACTTATGATCCAGCTAAACCCGATCATGACGATTATTTCTAATACATGTATGAGCCGTACTAATTTATTTATTATTTATCATACCATGTTATTCTTGAAGTATGTTTAGTTTATTTTGCATATCTTCCTAGGTATGTTTTGTTTATGTGTGGTGATTGGTTTACTCATTTTAATTGTAGGTGATTGAACCATGGTGGGCGGTACGAGGAAGATCACAGCGCTTTATGAGAAATTCAAAGCTGCAGCTTCAGGGTTAGCTTTAGGGTTAGGTATAGGGTCAGACGCATCGAGGGGCGAGGGAGGTGTCGAGGCAGGGGTGAGGCACTGGTTGAGGAAACGGAGGAGGCACAGGTCCGGGGTAGAGGCAGGGGTCGAGGAAAGGGTAAAGGGGTGAGGGCCCCATCGCCTGTATCTTCGCCCTAGTCATCTGAGGAGGAGGAGGTACCTTCTGCACACGCCTCTAGTGATGAGGCAGAGGTACAGGAGGAGCAGGAGTAGAAGCAGGAGAGGGAGGAGGGGGAGGAGGTAGGGGATTCGCAGTCCAAGATCTGGTTGCGAGGTCCCTCATGCCTCCCGAGGCGATCGATACCTCTTTGTAGATGTCCGCTAATTCAACCCACTGGGGCATAGTAAGTTACTTTAGATATTCTCAATAATTTTGATATGTTGAAAATTACAATAGAAACTAATAATTTATATTAATCACTTGTGCAAGAGTTGGATTAAGCTCAGTGGGGGTGGCCACAACCGCAAGGTCAATGGCATGCTTGGTCTTTTGTGCAGGCTACACTTCCCTGGCCTGGTGGTCTTCGCCGAACAGGAGGAGCCGGCCTACACGTGGGACCACTACATCGTCGCCGCCGACGTCGTTGATCGTGACCACAGGACATTCGCCAACAAGGCGGAGTGGGTGAAAGCCGAGTTGTGGGTAGGTATTCCCAGCACTACATTGCTTAATACATCACCTTCGCTAGACATTCTTGAAATAATAACTATATGCATCGCGTCTATATGTAGGACTTCTATAGATGCCAGGAGGGATTCGAGGTCAGGGTGGCCTCCATCACTGAACAAGCCGCCAAGAAGCTCATCAAGGACATGCACTATGAGGCGCGAGTTCAGGCCATCATCGACTTCTATGCTGAATTCAGAAGGATGAAGGTCAAAAAAGAAGAGGCAAGGACAATGAACCTGACCAAGGAAGAATTCATGACGGTAAATACAGAACGTTAATACTTACTTTGTTCTAAGATTAATTACGCTTAATTTCTTTTGTTATATGTCACACACTTGATGATGTAGGTGCCTCCGTGGTGGTGCTGAGCGCATACCCGGTGCTGGGAACAAATGGTGGACGTGTGGTTGCAGCCCGGGTGGTTGGAGCACCACCTTGCTTGTCAGGAGTGGCGTATGCAGATGCCATATGCATCACACCATCAAGGCAGCTTGAGCCTTGATTAATACAAGGAAAAATTGGTACGTGAATTCATTTATTTATTCTAACGCTCAATTCTGCATAATTTCTAATCATTTTGCATTTTTGCCGCAGACGGCGTCACATGATGGCCAGGATTGCTCCCGGTTCAAGGCATGGGTTATGTTCAAAGAGGGCAAGGTGACGTCCGACATCAACTTCAACCCGGAGGACCCGCCCGAGGCGTACAACCATCCAAGCATCCACAGTCACATCATCGAGTACATAGCAATGGCAAGGGAGGTTCATGGGCCAGAGTTTGATCCGAGCTCCCAGGATATTGATGTAGAAATTGTGATGAGGGTGGGAGGAGGCAAGAAGCATGGCTGGTATTGGATTGGCGATAGCGTGATCGACATTGCCAGTACTCCCACTTTCTTCCAGATCTGAGCAAGGAGCACGGACTTGAGCCCCGCGATACGGGCACGGCCGACCACTGCACAGTTACAGATGGAGGCTCTGCAGGTTATTTCTATTTGTTTCATCTTTTGTTGATTTTCACGTACCTTTTGCTTTGCAATAAGACATTGGGAAGAAATATTGTAGGCCCAGGTGAAAGTAGAACGGAAGCGATGGGAGGACCTAGAGGCGAGGATCGAGGCGGATTGGTAGATAGAAAGGTAGAGGACGGAGTCGATGCTCCAGTTTATGCAGAGTGTTTATCAGAGTTTAGGTCAACCTTCACCACTTATGCCACCAAACCTATTCCCTCCACCTCCACCTCCTGCAGCTACTCCTGTGAGTCACTTGTCAACCTTACAATCAATCTAGAATTAAACTAGAAACTACATGCACTAGAAACTTACAATAGAAAAGTGACTAATGCAATCTCTTTAACTTTGTGTAGAATCAACTGGCGGGATCCAATGCTTTCTTGGAGCCATCACCTTGGTCGTAGTGGCCATCATTTCCTCCTTAGTGACTTATTTGAATGGCTAGTGTGTTAAGCATACTTGTAAATTACTTGTTTAGATTAGAACCTATATATACTTGTGAATGTTATTTGTGTGCCTGTGATGCTCGTGATGCAATTTATATACTTGTGATGCAATTTATATGCCTGTGATGCTTCTGTGATTGTTATTTGATAGGGGTCCTTTATACGTAACAAATTTGTAAAGTAGGGTGAGGAAGGACACTTTGCCGAGTGTTAACACTCGGCAAAGAGGCAAATTTCTATTATTCTGGGACTACTTTGCCGAGTGTTTTCGTTACAACACACGGCAAAGGCGCCATAAAATACTGGCGGTAGCGGCTTCTTTGCCGAGTGCCACGCCCACAACACTCGGCAAAGTATAAAAGTTTGCCGAGTGTCGAGAAGACGGCACTTGGCAACATGTAAATTATTTGGATTGGACAGGGATTAAGGAGATAGAAGTGGGTTGTTGGCGGTGAGGAGTGGTGGCGGGGTGCTGCTAGGCAATAGCCGATGACCGAGGTTGAGGTGTGATGGCCATAGAATATTAGGGAAGGACAAACCCGAGGCAGTGTGGCAGTGAGGCGAGGTGGGGGTGGGGGGGGGGGGGGGAGGATGTTGAGATAAGGGGTGCGACCAGGTTGAGTTGAGTTCAGTTTTAACTCATACACCCAATATACCTTATTGAGAAGTGTATGTGTTTCTGCCTATTTTCTGGAATTACTTTGCATATCAACTACATGTGTTGTAAATATGATATGTAAATTATGAAAGAACATATATGTAAATGGCTTCCGGAAGTTAGATAAAAGCCCCCTCTAAACCTTGTAGAAAGGAGCACCATCAAAAGCCCAAAACTGAAAATCTCAGCATGGGGATATATCAGATGGCAAGAAGGCCAGGTGAAGGGATTATAGAAAAGTTAGACAACAATAGTTGTTATATGAAAAATGCGCTCAACAAATGTAAGTAACTAAATGAAACATATATTTGTGTTAATTAAAATATATTCGTGTTAAGCTCACCTGCATCCATGTATATTATGACTTGACTAGACGAAGGGTAGAGCTTGATTGATTCTGGATTCATTTATTTATTTGTCAATTATAAACAGAAAAAAATATCGGTCCCTGCTAAAATAAAAAATAAGCAATTGAGTTTCCATTAAAACATACGACTTTTTTTTTTTACCGATGCCCTTGCAGCCGCCTGTGACTTCCGCCTTCATCGAGTCTAGCAACCGGCAGGCCTTTCCCTTCGTTGGGTTCCGTTTCCCGTCTGCCTACGCCCTACGCTGCCTCCGATGAGTTACGCGTCTGCGGAATCGGATTATCGGAGCCGGAATCGGTGTGGATGTTCCGGAACCTCCAAATCTTGCACGGGGTAAGTCTGATCTCCACATCCACAACACAGATCTTCCGTTAACCTAGTCGAATTCGGATCCTGGGGTTGCTGGGTATAAGAACGGAACCAGGAGCCTGCCCTCGTTGTGCTTGTGCCTTGTACTCCTCCGAAAGATTCCAAGCGTCTTTTGTCTCCCGTTGCAGGGAGCAACTCGATCATCCGTGGTCTTGCAAAGGTGAGAGATCCAGCTTTGATTTGCTTCGATGGACATATCCAGCAGAGCCGAGAGGATGAACCTTAGCTGTCTGTGCAATCTGCTCTTTCGGGCTCTTGCCAAGATATTTGCTTCCTCAACCTGTTCACTGATGAAGACATTACTCCAGCTAGATGAGTTTCTACATCCATCACCCGTGGTGGCACCTACTGCAGGCAGTGAACTGCCGTGGCTGCCACAGGATATCCTGATGGATATCTTTGCCCTCCTTGAGACCCCTGACCTTGTACGTGCAGGATCAGTCTGTGCCTCGTGGCGCGCCGCCTACACAAGCCTGTGCGCTACTGAACATTGCAAGCTGCAGCGGACACCGTGCCTCCTGTACACTTCTGAATCCATGGGTGAGAGGGCTATGGGTCTATACAGCCTCGCTGAGAAGAAGGCATACACATTGACTCTCCCGGACCCACCTATCCGAACTAGGGAGGTCATTGGTTCGTCCTATGGCTGGATAATCACCGCAGACGAGATATCTGAGCTGCAGCTCTTGTCAACCCCATCACCGGTGATCAGATCGCACTGCCATCGGTCACAACCATCGAGCAGGTGGAGCCGATATTTGATGATGCTGGCACCCTTTGTAACTATGAGTACTTGTGGTACACTGGAGAGGACTGGCTCTATGATAAGCCATCAATCCTTGATCTCAGTAAGCTCCGTGATAAGTTCGACAAGGCCTTTCTATCTTCAGATCCATCCACCGGGGACTACTTCGTGGTGCTGATCCTGTTAGATTGATCTCCTACCCCATGGGCCCAAAGGTCCATCGGGACTCTGATCCACGCCCTGTTCGGGGGGCGCTCACCCTAGCATTGGGTGGTGGGCCCCTGTCGCGCTGCGCTATATAAACAGGGTGGGGGACACGGCTCGGCTCACGAGGTTCGCCGCAGCCAGCCGCCCCACCGACACACCTACCGATCTAGGTCTTGCGCAGTAGCGGCGGGAAGCACCACCGCCACCTCACCGGCCATCGGATTCGGCATTGCACGTCGCTGCCTTGCGCAGACTTCCCCACGCTATGTGAGATGGCCAGCAGCTCTGCTGCTACCACCCCTAGGGGTGAAGGTATTCGTATCTCTCTCTCTCTCCCTCGGCACACACCAGAAACACCAAGTCTTTCATGTTGTTTATGATCCCGACTAGATATGCATCTAGAGATCCTAGGCTCGCATCTAACAATGGTATCAGACACCTCACTAGAAGCTTTTCTAGATCGGGAAAAAAGAAGTAAATCCAAAAAGAAACAGAAAAGGCAAACCCTAACCCTAGATCTAAAGAATGAAAGCAGAGCGGCTTACCTGCCGCCGACCTCACCGCCGCACGTCCACCGACGGCGAGCGGCAAAGGCCGGCCGAGCCTCGGGCTCGCCGGGGAAAAGGTCCACCCGAGCCGCCGGAGCATCCGCTCAGGGCTTGGGGGGCGCAACAGCACCACCAAAGGACCGCTCGACGGCGGCGCATCCAACCTCGCGGTGGATGCGCGCGCCGGCGAGGGGACCCGCGGTGGCGCCGGCCCTCTTCCATGGTCGCCATGGCCACCTCCTGGATCTCTAAGTAGGCTTCGAGGGAGAGGGGGAGGGAAAGCAAGCAAAAGAGAGGGAGGGGGGCTGCCGCGGCTGTGCGCCAGTGGGGCCATCCCTCAACCGCCGCCGCCGGCCATCGCCGGGCGCGCGAGAGATAGCCCCGCTGCCGCCGCCGCTACGGTGGGATCTCGCGGGGGGAAAGAATAGACTGAGCTAGGGTTTTTGGGGGAGCAGGCGTCGGAGTTTTTGATCCACTGAAAATGCTGCTGGACCGTCGGATTTGATGGACGGTCGAGATCGTCCGGGCTAGTTTTGGCCCAGGCGGGAGGAGGCGCTGGGCCGCTTCAGTGGCGTAGGCCCAGGTTGCGGCCTGCGAACCGCAGCCAGGCGCCACGAGCGAGTAGGCCAAGCTTCGGGCCTGCAATTTTGGCGGGCCACCTTAGCGGGCCGGCGGCGTCGCGTAAGCGGGCCAAGGGAGGAAACGGACTGTGGGCTGTTTTCGCGATTGGGTCGAAAATAGAGTTTTGCACAGTAACGCTTGACAATTATGTTTTTCTATTTCCAGAAGCATTTAATTGATGTTTTTTTTGCATAGTTTTGATCTCTAATCTAATTTGAACCAATGAGATAATTTGAATTAGAGATTAATAAAGTTTATACAGTGATTTTGCTTCTGAAAATAGATTTATTTCACAGTTTCCGCTGCAAAAGTCAAATTTATTGCTCTATTTAAATTTAATTTGAACCAACGAGACAATTAAATTTGTGAGAGCATGATAAAGTTAATTAGATTATGGTGCTGTTATTTTCTGACCAACGTTGTTAATAACTGTATCATGATTTAAAAAGTTTTTGATGCTTTTATTTCTATTTCTGCCCAACGGTGATATAGTTTTAAATTGCATAAACAGTTGTATGTTTTATTTTTTGACCAACGTTGGAAATAAATTATGCAATTGTTGTTATGATCTCACCTTGGATTGCAAATTTCACGATCATTCAACTTAATGGCTTGTCTCAAAGAGATACCCATTCTGAAAGGAAACAACCATACAGAGTGGAGGAAGAAGATTGAATTCTCCTTCGTTTGTGGAGAAGTTGACTGGGTGCTGACTACACCGCGGCCACAAGCTCTAGAGAAGCCAGTGAGGGCTGAAGGTGATGATGATGCTGCATGGCAGCAAAAGGAAAGGGACTATGCTCCACTGGAGTTGGCATACACCCTTGAAAACAAACAGTGGACCACTGCCAATAAGAAATGTATGGCTTTGGTAAAGAATACGATTGAGCCTGCTATTTTGGGCTCGATCACAGAGTGCGACTCCATCGCAGAGTACCTCGAGAAGATAAGGAATCAGTTCACTAGTTCCTCAAAGATATATGCTACCCAGCTGTTCAAGCAGCTGGCCACAGAGAGGTACAATGGAGGAGGGATTGGTATAAGAGATCACATCTTGAGGATGTATAACTTGGCAGCACAGTTGAAGCCAATGGATCTTGAGCTCAAGTCTGGGCACATTATTCATTTGGTTTTCGCTTCCTTGCCAAAAGAGTTTGACACCTTTGTTGTCAATTATAACATGCAGCCAGAACAGTGGGACATAGAAAAAATGATAGCCATGTGCGTGCAGGAAGAGGATAGAATTAGATCCTCATATGGTGGTTCATTGCACTATGTGAAGGACAACAGGAAAAAGAATGCTAACTCCTCTTTTAAGGCACGAGGAAAGGCTCCCATGCAGCAGAATCACCAAAAGCCTCTCACAATAGACAAAGATCAATGTCTACACTGCAAGAAAAAGGGGCACTACAAGAAAGAATGTCCCGACTGGTTAAAGTCGATAATGGCAAAAATAGGTGAGAACACTATCTCCTTTGTAAATGAATCCTTGTATACACAGTATTCGAAATCTACTTGGTGGATTGACTCAGGTGTAACTGTTCATGTTGCAAATTCTTTACAGGGATTCCGTTCGACGAGGACTACGCAAAGAAGTGAAAGATGCGTTGAAGTCGCAAATGGAGTCCAAGCAGATGTTGAAGCCGTTGGCGATGTCTTTCTAAAGCTAGTTGATGGTTTCATGCTTGTACTTAGAGATGTACTTTATGTTCGTTCGTTACACAGAAACTTGATTAGCATTTCACGTATGGACCATGATGGATATGAATGTCATTTTGGAAATAGAAAGTGTGCCATTTGGTTTGATAATGCATAAGTTGGTGTTGCCATCCTTCACAATGAGTTGTATTTATTATCACTGCGTGAAAAAGTAAATTCTATGTGTGATGTGAATATGAAAGTATCCTCGTCAGAGTAAGAAACAAAGAAAAGAAAGAGAACTCATGAAACATCATCAAAATTATGGCACTGTCGTTTAGGCCATATTTCGAGGGGGAGAATAGAAAGACTAGTTAAGAATGAAATTCTTCCTCAATTAGAGTTCTCAGACTTAGAACAATGTGTTGATTGCATTAAAGGAAAGTTTGTAAAGCAAATTAAAAAAGGCGCTAAACGTAGCACAGGAGTTTTAAAGATAATCCACACTGATATTTGTGGACCATTTCCTGTGAAAAGCGTGGATGGCTATGACTCATTCATAACATTCACAGACGATTACTCCCGTTATGGTTACACTTATCCAATCAAAGAAAGATCAGAAGCGCTGGATAAATTTAAGATATTTAAAGCTGAAGTTGAAAATCAGCATAACAAAAGAATCAAAATAGTAAGATCCGACCGTGGGGGGGAGTACTATGGTCGACATACCCCATTTGGCCAAGTTCTGGGACCTTTTGTAAGATTTTTGCAGGAAAATGGCATAGCAGCCCAGTATTCGATGCCGGGTGAGCCTCAGCAAAATGGAGTAGCTGAAAGGCATAACCGTACACTGATGGATATGGTGCGCAGCATGATGAGTTATTCCACCTTACCTTTGGGACTGTGGATGGAGGCGTTGAAAACCGCCATTCACATTCTAAATAGAGTGCCAAGTAAGTCGGTGCCCAAAAAACCGTATGAACTATGGACAGGAAGAGTACCCTCACTAAACCACCTGCGTGTGTGGGGGAGCCCAGCTGAGGCCAAAGTATTTAACCCAAACATTGGGAAGTTAGATCCCAAAACAGTAAGCTGCCACTTCATTGGCTATCCGGAAAGATCAAAAGGTTGTCGTTTCTACTGTCCAGACAGATATACAAAGTTTGTAGAAACGAGACACGCGATTTTCTTAGAGGATGAGATGGTGAGGGGGAGCATGGTGGCTCGAGAGTTTGATCTTGAGGAGAAGCGGGTGTATGCACCTAATCCGATGATTCAGGAACCATTCTTCTCACTACCTATTGTTCCCGCACCGATAGTTCCTGAGGTTGTGGTGCAAGCACCCACTACAGTCCCTGATATTGTGGTGCAGGCACCTGCTATGATTCCACCCGTGGAAACGATGAGTGAAGTTTTGGAACCTTTCCTTCAGGAGCCAATTGAACCCATCATTACACACGAGGAAGAGTTGCAGCAGCCACCTCTGGATGATGTGCCACAAGCAGAGGCACAGAATGTGCCTGAAAGTGAGGGGCCTAGAAGGTCTCAAAGAGTCAGAAGATCGGCTATTCCTGATTACTATAAAGTTTATAATACAGAAGAAGTTCATATAGAAGGTGATCCCACTTCATATGAGGAAGCCATGAAAAGTGTTCACTCATCAAAGTGGCTAGAGGCCATGGAAGATGAGATGAAATCGATGAGTTCCAACAATGTTTGGGAACTTGAAGAGATTCCTAAAGGAGCCAAAACAGTAGGCTGTAAATGGGTCTACAAGACTAAACGTGACTCCAAAGGGAATATAGAAAGGTATAAGGCGAGACTTGTGGTAAAAGGCTTTACACAAAGAGAAGGAATAGATTACAATGAGACTTTTTTTCCTGTCACATGTAAAGACTCCTTCAGAATCATAATGACACTGGTTGCACATTTTGATTTAGAGTTACATCAGATGGATGTAAAGACGGCATTTCTAAATGGGGACTTAGAAGAAAATGTCTACATGAAACAACCCAAGGGTTTTATTATGGAAGGCACAGAGAATATGGGATGTCATCTAAAGAAATCCATTTACGGATTAAAGCAAGCCTCTAGACAGTGGTATCTAAAGTTTAATGATATGATCAAGAAATTTGGGTTTCAAGAGAATATAGAGGACAATTGTGTCTATGCAAAGTTCAAAAATGGAAAATACATTTTCCTAATTCTATATGTGGATGATATCTTACTTGCAAGAAGTGATATTAGTCTACTGTAAGAGACAAAGAAGTTTTTGTCCTCAAACTTCGATATGAAGGATCTCGGTGAAGCATCATATGTTTTGGGCATAGAAATTCACCGAGATAGAAAGAATGGGGTTCTTGGATTATCACAGAGGGCATATTTAGAAAAGGTTCTAAAGAAGTATAATATGCATGCGAGTAAGGCCACACCTGCTCCCATAGTCAAGGGCGACAGTTTTGGGAATTTTCAATGTCCCAGGAACCAGTACGAGATCGATCAAATGAAAGCGGTTCCATATGCTTCAGCTGTCGGAAGCTTACAGTATGCTCAAGTGTGCACTCGCCCTGACTTAGCTTTTGTCACCAGGGTTCTTGGTAGATATCAAAGTAATCCAGGTGTAGAACACTGGAAGATGGTAAAGAAAGCATTGCGCTACGCGCAAGGCACAAAAGAACTCATGCTTACATATAAGAGATTTGATTCCCTAGAGATAAAAGGGTATTCAGATGCAGATTTTGCAGGAGATAAAGATGATAGAAAATCCACGTCTGGATACGTGTTCACTATCGCAGGAGGAGCTATCTCGTGGAGAAGCTCAAAACAGAAAGTAACTGCGTCATCAACGATGCATGCAGAATTCATAGCATGTCATGAGGCCACGGGGCAGGCGATGTGGCTAAAGAAATTTATACCCAGATTGAGAGTGGTTGACTGTATTCACAGACAACTAAAGATGTACTGCGACAATGAGCCAGCAGTATTCTATGCTCACAACAACAAATCAAGCAATGCTTCCAAAACCATTGAGATAAAGTTTTATGTTGTGAAAGACAGAATCCAGGATCGCACTATAAGTCTCGAGCATATAAGAACAAAAGATATGCTTGTGGATCTGCTCACAAAAGGCTTACCACCCAATGTGTTCAGAGAACACTTAGCCAGCATGGGTTTAAGGGAAATCCTATGATTCCTGGATTGTAAAAGGCCCAAAAGAAATAGAATTGTTTCAAAATAGAGAGGTGTGTTGTAGCTGTTGATTCTATCGGCGATTAAGCTGTGACAATGAGGCATGCTCTACATATTAATCTATTATGAAACGAATAAAAGCGAAAAGTGTAAAGTTAAAAGTAAATGATGAGATCAAGGGGGAGAATGTTAGATTGATCTCCTACCCAATGGGCCCAAAGGCCCATCGGGACCCTGATCCGCGCCCTGATCGGGGGTGCTCACCCTAGCATTGGTTGGTGGGCCCCTGTCACGCTGCGCTATATAAACAGGGTGGGGGACACGGCTCGGCTCACGAGGTTCGCCGCAGCCAGCTGCCCCACCGATACACCTACCAATCTAGGTATTGCGCAGTAGCGGCGGGAAGCACCACCGCCACCTCACCAGCGATCGAATTCGGCACTACGCGTCGCTACCTTGCGCAGACTTCCCCACGCTAACGTGAGATGGCTAGCAACTCTGCTGCTACCACCCCTAGGGGTGAAGGTATTCCTATCTCTCTCGCTCTCCCTCGGCACACACCAGAAACACCAAGTCTTTCATGTCGTTTATGATCCCGACTAGATATGCATCTAGAGATCCTAGGCTCCCATCTAACAGATCCACGACCCATGGATTGAATCCATCAGTGCTTAAACCAAACCTTATGTTCCTTGCTTCACTTTCAAAGTCTGGGAATGTTCTATCAATTGATCTCCACTGTGCCCCATCTGCGGGGTGTCTCAGCATCTCATCTTCCTTACGGTCTTCTTTGTGCCATCACATCAACTTAGCATTCGCCTTGTTCCTGAACAAGCACTTCAAGCGTGGTATTATAGGGAAATACCACATCACCTTCGCGGGAACTCTCTTCTTGGGAGACTGCCCCTCGACATCACCAGGATCATCTCGCCTGATCTTATACCGCAGGGCTTCGCAGACGGGACAAGCATCCAATTTCTCGTATTCATCACCACAATAGAGGATATAGTCATTAGGGCATGCGTGTATCTTCTGAACATCCAATCCGAGAGGGCAAATAATCTGTTTAGCTTCATATGTTGTGGACGGTAATTCATTATTCTCGGGGAGAATCTTCTTGACAATGTTCAACATCCCCTGAAATGCCTTATCGGACACACCATTTTTTGCCTTCCATAGCACAAATTCTAGTGTCGTACCTAGTTTTTTATGGCCCTGCTGGCAACCTGGGTACAACAATTTTTGGTGATCATCTATCATGCGCTGCAACTTTGCTGCTTCCTTCTCAGTTTCGCAATCTCTGTATGCATCTCGTATCGCCTGACCAAGGTCATCAGTAGGGCCATTTTTTGCAAACTCATCTTCATCAGCCTCGCCCATTGTAGTACCTGCAAAAGCTTGGCCTGCAACCCAGTCCGGAATGGTGTCATCTTCCTCCTCCTCCTTGCCATCTTCCATTACGACCCCTAGTTCACCGTGCTTGGTCCAAACCAAATAGTTAGGCATGAAACCGTATTTAAACAAGTGGCTGTGAATAGTCCCCCAGGAATCATTTGAATACTCCTTCTTGTTATTGCATTGGAAGCATGGACAACATACGAACCCATTCTCTGGCTTGTTCACTTTGGCCACTTCGAGAAAATAATGCAAGCCATCAATAAATGCCTTGCTCCGGCTGTCTGCATTATACATCCATTGCCGGTCCATCTGCATCGTATTACGCATGAAAATGGATTACACTTGACAATGGATTACGCGTGAAAATCGATTAAAGATCCAAACAACATGGTACAATACAACAACATGAAGATCCAAATACACATATTTAAATTAAAGTCCCAAACAACATGATACAATACAACAAGCCATCCACTGGTTATTATCTAGGAGGACTTTAAGCATCCTTGGACGGTGAAGACGAAGGTTCCGCTGACCCAACCTCATCCTTAGGTTTATTTGTGCTGCCTGAAACGGTAGTACTAAGTGGACGTGAAACACCCGGGACTGAGGGTGGAGCATAACGACCACCAAAAGGAGGTTCTTGACTCGCGGCAACAACTTCTTCATGACGTTGCTGCAAATAACGAAGCATTGCTTTTTCCAGCGCGCTCTTTTTTTCTTCGGCTTATGCTGAGGGCCAACTATGATTTTCCCCTTGCCGAAATAGGAACCACGATCGCCCCCACCATCGCCACTTCCTCCAGTAGCAGAAGCCATCTATGTACAAAAATTATTACCTTAACACTGCATAAGTTGTTGAACTTGAAGACCGTGATCATCTCGCGAGCATGTCCTCAACTGGGCGGCACCGCACTTCGTCATGAAAGAGGTTAGATGCTACGGAAAAGGGGACACGGTCACGATGTTCGTATCCACTCTTTCTCGTAGAATCGACCCTCCTTCTTGACATACGTTGCTGCTCGGCGGAGAACATCCTATGCGAGATGACCACGGTATGCAAGTTCAACAAGTATGGATTTGAAAAACCTTATTGAATTTGATAAGTTCAACAAGTAGCAGAAGTCATCTATGTACAAAAATTTCTTTCCTTACCACTGCAGAAGTTGTTGAACTTGAAGACCGTGGTCATCTCGCGAGCATGTCCTCAACTGGGTGGCACCGCACTTCGTCATGAAAGAGGTTAGATGCTACGGAAAAGGGGACATGGTCACGATGTCCGTATCCACTCTTTCTCGTAGAATCGAACCTCCTTCTTGACATACGTTGCTGCTCAGCGGAGAACATCCTCGCCGAGGCGAACACGGTATGCAAGTTCAACAAGTATGGATTTGAAAACCATATTGAATTTGATAAGATAAACCGTCTAGACAAGGTACCATCATTCTTAACCCACTTCAAGAATACATACTATATATGACACATCAATCTCCCTCACATTCTAGCTCAAAATACCCCTCCATTTTCTACTTCATCACATTCTAGCAAATAATCTTTCCATCTCCAAAGCATAAATCAAAGCATAACACGAGGATGAAGTAGCAAACCTTCATAACACTTGTGTTGGCCGAGTGAAATTCCCACGAAAATGAGGGAAAAAACTTCGGGCAGCACCTCCCTTGCTTCGGCACCACCGGAGAGTAGGTGAAGCTCAGCTCTCTTTGTCAATGTGCTGGACTGGCTCGGGCTGGAGGAGGAAGAAAGTCCTCTGTCTTGGCCGTATTTAATGGGGATGAGTTTTTATCCCGGTTAAAAACTCCAACTGAGACAAAAAGGAACACCTTTTGTCCCGGTTGAAAGTTTAGTCCCGGTTGGAAGCTCCAACCAGGACAAAAGGGACACCCTTTTATCCCGGTTGGAAGCTCCAACTGGGACTAAATTTTTTATCCCGGTGAACACTTTTATCCCGGTTGGAGGTTCTAACTGGGATAAAAAGGGTGCCGCCACCGATAGCCCTCCACTAGCCGTTGCAACCGGGACTAAATGGGGGCCTTTAGTCCCGGTTGCAATTACCAACCGGGACTAACTCTCCCCTCCATTTTTGCCTACCGTGGCGCACCCCCTTTTATCCCGGGCCAACTTTAAACTGGGACAAAAGGGGGCGCATCGAAAGCCAATTCTCTACTAGTGCTCTAAACCTTGTAGAAAGGAGCACCATCAAAATCCCAAAACTCAAAATCTCAGCATGGGGATATATTAGATGGCAAGAAGGCCAGGTGAAGGGATTATAGAAAAGTTAGACAAAAATAGTTGTTATATGAAAAATGCGCTGAACAAATGTAAGTAACTAATGAAACATACATTTGTGTTAATTAAAATATATTCGTGTTAAGCTCACCTGCATCCATATGTATAATAAGACTTGACTAGACGAAGGGTAGAGCTTGATTGATTCTGGATTCATTTATTTATTTGTCAATTATAAACAGAAAAAAATATCGGTCCCTGCTAAAATAAAAAATAAGCAATTGAGTTTCCATTAAAACATACGACTTTTTTTTTTTACCGATGCCCTTGCAGCCGCCTGTGACTTCCGCCTAGCAACCGGCAGGGCTTCCCCTTCGTTGGGTTCCGTTTCCCGTCTGCCTACGCCCTACGCTGCCTCCGATCAGTTACCCGTCTGCGGAATCGGATTATCGGAGCCGGAATCGGTGTGGATGTTCCGGAACCTCCGAATCTTGCACGGGGTACGTCTGATCTCCACATCCACAACACAGATCTTCCGTTAACCTATTCGAATTCGGATCCTGGGTTTGCTGGGTATAAGAACGGAACCAGGAGCCTGCCCTCGTTGTGCTCGTGCCTTGTACTCCTCCGAAAGATTCCAAGCGTCTTTTGTCTCCCGTTGCAGGGAGCAACTCGATCATCCGTGGTCTTGCAAAGGCGAGAGATCCAGCTTTGATTTGCTTCGATGGACATATCCAGCAGAGCCGAGAGGATGAACCTTAGCTGTCTGTGCAATCTGCTCTTTCGGGCTCTTGCCAACATATTTGCTTCCTCAACCTGTTCACTGATGAAGACATTACTCCAGCTAGATGAGTTTGTACATCCATCACCCGTGGTGGCACCTACTGCACCTACTGGATCCAACCCTGGAAGTGCCCATCATCCAGACTTAAACCTGCATGTGCTTTGGTCAATTCTGCATGCCCGTTCCATGCAGATTTTGTAAAAAAACTAACTATGTGGTCCTCTCATCTCTCACACTGGGAAAACGCATATTGTATGACATACATGTGGCTTCTTAATATATGTATTATAAGTAACCCCAAAGTTCCTCCAGGTATAAATTATATTACATTTAATTTTAAACAATTCATACACAAGTAAGTCACACACCAACATCACTAAGGTTCTAGTAAGCTATGCAACAAGGTTATTTTGTAGCCACATGCATACATGACCATTTAGTAGCTAAGTGCTTGACCAACATTATATAACATATTTATAATATTCTTAGGTAGATCAATTTAACTCTAATAATGATATGAGCTAACTAGCCAGCACACAAGGCAACATCAAGTTAAAGCTAATAACACTAAGCACGTACACCAAATCTGGACAGAAGCACACTAGTCACTTGTTTTAACCATAACTAGAGATATAAGAATCCGAAAAGGGTGATCCTAGACTTTCTATAAAGTAAAGGAAATTATCTAAAACTTTGTTACACACACCAAAAGCTGATTCAACAAATAATAAGGTGAAACACATCAAAGAGCAGATCTGTACAAACAAGGACAGAAAACTGACACAAACTTCACACATGCATATCTGGAATTCTAGACCTCCAACAACCATGATTCTTAACTTGGTAGAAACCTTATTAATTTATCTATAACTTTATTATTGTTGTCTCAAGATGATTCAACAGTTAACAAGACTACAAAACATAAAGAAGCAAATCTGTCCAAACTTGAACAGATGCTGATATTAAACTTTAGACAGCCATAAGTTGAGTTCTAGCTTTCGCAACAAGGTCGTTCTAGACTCTTTAGAAAGATTAACAAACCATGCACAAATTGTTTATAAACAACACAAGCTAAAACCAAAGTTAACCAGGTCAAACATCACAAAGAAGACATCTCTGTCCAGATTAGGACAGATTCTGTTATTCCACTTCACAAGCTCATAACTGGAGATTTAGACCACCAAAAGGGGTGATGTTTAACAGTTTCAAAAGCTCATGAAAAACCCTACACTTCATCTACTATCTTTAAGATATGATTAAAAGCTTAGCTAAATCAAACAACACAATCATTCATACCTATACATAGAGCACGCAAAATCTGACAATGAACTTTTAAAATCTATAGCTCCTAAACCATCAGGCTTATGGTGATGTAAATTTAACACGAGCTATATTATGAAGTTACCTACATCTTTTGTATTCACCATATTTACATAAAACATCACTATAATCTTGAAAATACTACCACATCAGAAACTACTCTAGCAGCCATTTCAGCACATATGCAACATGGTTCTTCGTTTAGTTCTTTAACAAGGTAACATATGCATAAGTTAAACACATAGCTTACAACTACTATGGACATAGTTAATTAGCATTAAGCTTAGGTAACATGGAACACTCTAAACACCTTAAGCAAGAATCAAAGCAAAGGTGAAGAACTTATATAAGTAGCTGTTATATTAACATCAGAGCATACATATGAGTTATATTCAAAGCTTAACCACTACTTATCATAACTTAGCATCATACGTACCCCATCTCACATAAGAAATTTTATACTAACACATATCATATTATGACTCTACTGCATAACTCTTCTCACAAGGATTCCAAAACATCTTCATTTGCTATTTTACGATTTTTCTACAATTTACTACGAATTTTCAAAGTTGCAGCCTTTTTAGATCTAGGGAAAAAAAGAAAACCGAGACAAACTTTCAATATAGCCCCCAGATCTACGGGTTAATTATGCAAAAGTTCCTGAAACTTCCCCATAACCCCCTACACTTCCTTCTTCTTGTCAAATCAGATCCCCACGCACATAAACAGGCACGCACCGAACAGAAAACGACCGGACCGGCCATGGCCTTGGGCTGAAGGTGGGGGAAAGAGAGGGGGCGGCACCTTGGGCTAGGGAGCACACCAGCAGGGAGTCAGGCGCTTGGAGGAGGGCAGCGCACAGGGAGGAACGGCGCAGGAAGGGGGCGGCGGAGAAGCACCCGTGGAGGGCGTCGTCTGGTGAGGGAAGGAGCCCAGGAAGTAGCAAAATGGAATCGTGATGTTGAGAAGGTGCTGTGGCTGCAAGGAATCGGCTGGAGATGCACCAACCGAGGTGGATTTCATCAGCAAAGTTTGGGGAAAAGTGGAGCTCCGTGTTCTGTTAACGGAGATTGGGGGAGGGAGAGTTGGGGGCTTTATATAGGAGGAGGATGGTGAGGATGAGGATGGACGGAGTGACTCACCATGGGGTGCAAGGATTGGCGGGGAGGGAAGCACCGGCCAGGTGGAGCTCAGCCCCTGCAGGCCAACGGCTTGCATCTGGTGATGTGAGGAAGGAGAAGAAGTGCTTACGCGTGGGCCCGCGGAGAAATAAACGTGCCAACTTTGCTCCCTTATTTGATAGGTGTTCAAAAATTACACAAAAATACTTGTTGGAAAGATAAAATCACTAAGAACCCAATGAAATAAGAATCAACTCAAAAGCTTTTATGGTTTGCACACAATCATCAAAACAATACAGCTAAAATTGAACTTTAAATGAATTTTTAACCCAAAAAAACATCTTTCAAACATTTGGTAAAAATATTGTAAAATCACTAAATGGTGTCTTGTATTTGAATAAAATATTTGGGGGTACAGTGGTATGGAAGAAATTGGAGTTCCTTCACAAATTTGATTTTTCACCAATAAATAAATAAATTTTGGACGCTTAACAATGCATGGCCGAAACATTCATTTATGCACAAATGATGCTCATGACGGTCAACTATGCACAAAAAGATGTTCATGATGCGTAATTATGCATGATGGTGCTCAAGATGTGTGTCGTGACGAAGGTGTCGTGTATAACATGTGTTTTCACACCAAGTTTGAACTACGTGGGTTTGATTTCCAAAAATGAAGGTTCGGGAACAGGGTATGTGCTATGACTTTTATAAAGATCAACAAGGAAAAGCTCGACGAAGTTGGAGATAGGATGGTAGGACCATTGGTGGAACGTCGATCAAAGCTATTTTGGAATTGGATTTAAATTGGACCGATCGTCTACTCGATTTTGGAACATCCTCTGCTCAAAATCAGAAGAAGTTCTGTGAGTGGAAGATGTTCAACTTGAAAAGTTCTAACACTAGTATATTGGTCAAGATTTAAGTTATTATATAAAATCTATTTTTATTTGCTTCACAAGTGATTCTCAACAGGAGGGAGTTTTAACACTTGGTTCAAAATATGATGTATTTTTGGACCCTACTCTCAGAAATTTGGAGTTAGCTTTGATTTGCTTCTTAATCACCCTGTTGATTATTTGATTTAGGTTCTTAATTACTTGAAACTGGGGTCTAATGCCAAAAATATGCTCTTGAGAAAAATGCGTGTTGGTCCTACACATTGCATGCATCAGGTTAGGCTACATAAAGGCAGAAAGAGTCCTAAAGATAAAGGTTGTCTCCCCTTTCAAGCTATCACAGATGACAATCATTTTCGCACAAATAAATAGAAGCCCAAGCAAACAAGTCACTATCAAAATAAAAGGGCAGGATTCAACCTGGGAGAATGAATATAGCCACTTTGAACAACTTTAAGCACATACTGCAGTTTTATTTCACAAATAAAGTCATCTAACACTACAATCCAACTATTGAATTATGTTGCGTAAATATGAGTTAAACCAAAAGTTTCTTTCTAGGTTTTCTTTCTAGTAAAACAACGGACATGATATATAGCAGGCTCTAATGCCAATTATGTGCTCAGGAGTCAAGTGCATGTTACAAGTGTACACTAATTGCATCAGGTACATAATGTGCAGAAAAAGGACTAAAGATAAAGGCTGCCATTTAAAGTCAGCAATGAACAGCGTATGAATGGAATGCCAATATTACGTTCCATAAGGAATTCATATTTTTGCTACCTGTTGACGACCACAATTTATTTGAGCGAACCGGTCTCTAAACCAATCAGACCGGTTTAGATAAACTGCTCAAATTGCAAATCGGACTTCCCCATAACGTATCTCTCATCGAGACAATCAAAATGCATATATAGAACACCCGATTCGGAGTTTAGATGAGAAGTATGTGTTTCTGCCTATTTCCTGGAATTACTTTGCATATCAACTACATGTGTTGTAAAAATGATATGTAAATTATGAAAGAACATATATGTAAGATTTGCACATCTAAGCCATATGAAAAATTGCAGAGAAAAAGCAGATATTCCTTAGAGTCAAAAATTAGTTGGGAATTGAAATACATCCTAATAACATCCCCAAAAAACATTAGAAACTGAGGTAATAGTCTCCCTAAATTTGAGTTCTTTCCAAAGCACAATATTCATTGTCAATTCCATCCTCCCAAGAATGGTCTAACCTAACAAATAGATAACTTTGTCATTGTTGCATAAATATTTAATATAATCAATATCTAGTATGTTTATTCATGAAATAAAATTATTTACAATGTAAGCAATAATATACACTTTTTTAGAACTTAAATATATTTGTGTCTAATTTTTGGAATTCCTTCGCATTTGAACTACATGTCTTGTGGAAATGATCTTTGAACTACTCCCTCCATTATCTTTTAATAGACATATTTCATAAAGGCACAATTACCAAGGAGAAGGACCTTGCTTATCATCCAATTAATCACATCATCCAATTTTTTGTGAGAACTTATTAATATGTTACCATATACATGCACCAACTAGGGATGGAATTCAAATCGGATTCGCATGGAATCGGATCCGGATAGCACTTTTTACCACATTTTCAGTCGAATACAAATACGAATTAGGATGTTTTCAAATACGAATAAAAAATGAATGTCTCGAATTCGGATACCCATCGGATATTTACTCAGTTTGAAGATAACATTTACCAATTTTATTTGTTGATGGTTTTTAATAACAAAACTATTATACAAGTAGACACTAAAGTATGAGTACCTAACTAACTAGTGCAAACAAAAATCTGTTATGAAAATATTACATTAATTAATAATTATTTAAAATAGTGCAATCTATGAAAAAATAATATATGAATACATATATATTTCAATAAATATAAAAATTTATCAATGAATAATAAAAATTGTATAAAAATGTTTTTATTGATAAATAAACTAGAGTATTTAAAAATAAAATTAATATTCACATATATTTATTATTAAATTTAATGACATTGGTCACAAAAAATAGAGATAAATTTTAAATAGTTTTATGGGTACAATATTAGTAATAATAAAATTAATATAATTAACTATTAGTTATAAAGATAAATTTTGAATAGTTTTAATGATATATTGTCATTATTAATATTTAAAGTAGCATCATTTACAATTAGTTATAGAGATAACTAATAGTTTCATATGGTCAGATACGGATATTGTCGGGTATTTTCGAATACGAATGTGGAATCGGATAGAGAAAATTAAGAAAAACGAATTCGGATGTATCCATTTTAGTACCACGTTAAATTCGGATACGAATACGGATATTCATATTTGTCGTTTTAGTGGATATGGATCCAGATAATTTAGATATCCATTTCCACATTTCCATCCCTAAACCCAACTCAGACGGGTGGGCTGTGACCGGTGGTGGGTGGTGTCGGCATGGGCAGCGTGATGGCTGGAGAGATTCTTCGGGAAGGGCAGGGCACGACGGCATCAGCGGAGTGCATAAGACGGTGCACTGAGTCGTCGTTGCGCCGCCGGCACAGTAGGCGGTGGCAGGGGAAGCCGCAGCTTAGCGGGCAACAGCCAGGAGGAACATGATTATCAACCTTAGTTGGGCCGACTTGTGACATGCTTCTGTACAATCCCCTCAAATCAATTGCTGCTGCTGCTATGTAGGATGCCCTTCAAATAGTTCCCCCACCCGCGCGCCTCCCCCGAAGCTAGAACCCTCTTCCCCCCACGTGCTTGCCTTCCTTCCTAACCACCAATCTTCCCGAGGAAGCCCACGCCGGAGCTCTCTGCTCTCCTCGCCCGCGCCCTCGCGCTCGCCAAGGCACCATGGCGCGTGGCCGCCGCAAGCAGCGCCGCGGTGCGCCGCCTCGGCAGGGGTGTCCGCCTCCGCCTCCGCTTCAGGGCCCCTTGGCGAGGATCCAGGAGTGGATCGCCGACGCGGCGCACGGCCCTGCGGCGGGCGGCGAGGAGGTCCCCAACAACGACGGCAACGCCACCGGCAGCGCTGGGGAGCCCGGCCCTGACGCGGCGCACGCCGAACACGGGGCGCAGGGAGCGCAGCCCGCGAACGTGGCGCCCAACAACCCCGCCGCCGCGCCCAGGAAGCAGGGGAAGGCGAAGGAGGCGAAGGGAAGGGGTCTGCGTCGCTCTCCGTCTCCGGTACTTTCTTGGATTTCTTCTCCCCTCCTCGTCTCGCCGCCGCCGCTTTCTTGGTTTCGACCGCCTCTGTTTCTTGCGTTGCGTAGTTGCGTGTCCTCTCGAATCTCGACTGCTTTCTGTTGAATGACGATGTGACGAATGGTTGCAGTGCGATCCCGGATACGGCCTCGCCGAGCTCTTCCGGGAGCGCCAGGACCACGACGACGACGTCGCCCTTTGTTACGCCAAGCTTTGCCAGAGCCGAGCAAAGGAGCTGCTCGGCAAGAAGGACCAAGAAATTTGTGAAATCTGCTTCCTCCACGAGGGGTCGTTGAGGTCCTTGAAGAGAGAAAGAGTACGTAGGAATCCCTCTCTTGCTAGTTCTTCAACTAATAACAAAGCAGCAAGCATTCTTGTTTCTGACATTATTGGTGGCTTGCTTGGTGGTTGCGTTGGTTCACAGCTCAAGGACCACTGCAAGAACCAACACCAAGGCGGTTATCTGTGCAAACGCAAGGGTTGTGTCGTCAGGTCAAAGACACTTCGAGAGGCAGGCCTGCACTTCCTGTATCTGCACGGGCAGGGCGACCGTGGTACCAATAATCTCCACTTCTTCTTCTTTTTCTTTTTCTTCTTCTTCTTGTGCTTAAATTGCCTCGTGGGTTTTCTGATGGTCCTATACGTTCGATTGGCTTTCTTGCAGACTGGTGGCGCCTGCTCCTGGACCAGCACGGCCACGCCTGATGATCTGATCCGATGAACCATGGTGGGTCGTTTGTGGAACTAACCCTGCAATAGATTCTTCGGTGTCCCACCTGTTGTCCTCTCCTGTCTATAGGAGGAGCTAGTGTTTCAAGCTCATTGTCCAAGCTGTCCGTTCCAACAAACTTCTTGCAGTAGTTCTTACTAGAGTGTTTGCACTGACTCAGAAATGAGTGTTCTAGTTATATAGTCTTTTCTGAAATTTCGTCGGTATGTACACCGCTGAACTGGTTTCGGTCCTGATGACCAATAACGGCAAGAGTTCTCCACGTCATGATCACCATGGTGCTCCGTGCCATATCCTAGTCGCCTTCACCTCACCCCAATTCGACCGGGCCCACGCCCACCGGCCACCCTGCACCGCCCCACGCCTCCCTAGCCTCCTCCCGCCGGCGGCTCCCTGCCCTCCTCGCCCCGCTCCACACGCCACCTTGGCCCCGCCCGCGCCCGCCTCCGCTCCGGCCTGACCCACCGCCGCCCCACCCCGCCCGCCACCTCCGGATGCTGGCCACCCGCCTCCGCACCTATGCGCCTGCGTGGAACGAAGAAGAGAGGGTAAGGAAGAAGGAGAGAGGGAGGAGAGCGGCAATGGCGGAGGCAGGCGACGGGTAGGACGAGGATGACGAGTGAAAATTTCGCTAAGTGTTGGGCGGGGGGAGTGTAGAAGACGCTGTAACTTTTATACAGGACCCCTTTTTATCCCGGTTTCTAACTGCAACCGGGATTAAAGAACATTTAACCCGGGTTCCTAATACAAACCGAGATAAAAGGGGGATCTTTTATCTCGATTTATGATGAGCCATGATAAAAGCCCCCCCTCCTTTATCTTGGTTTATGATCAACCGGGATAAATGGATACTTCCACGCGGGAATCGAAAAGTCCCTTTTATCCCAGTTATATTTTATAACCGGGATAAATGGGGGCCTTCTCCTGTTTTTCATCTGGTTTTTGGAAATTTATTCGATTTATGTTTTCACTGGGAAGCGAAAAATAAGAAATTTACATATTTCAGACATGCAAAAATATATTAAATTAGCAAGTTTGTTTGCAATAAGTTTTAACTAGTCATAAATTCTATACTATTTCTTTTTCTTCTATTTGGAAATTTATTCGATTTATGTTTTCACTGGATTTCACGAAGCCAAAAATAAGAAATTTACATATTTCAAACATGCAAAAATATATTAAATTAGCAAGCTTGTTTACAATAAGTTTTAACTAGTCATAAATTCTACACTATGGTTTTCCCCTTGCCACGGGAGGAACGACGATCTCCCCCACCATCGCCACTACATCCAGCATCAGAAGCCATCTCTATGTACCACAAAATATTTGGCTCATATTTAATTTACAAATATTTTGCATACCTCTATCTGAAAAGTACTAAAGTATCAAAGTATCAAATTACACCTACAATTTATATGGCTAATTTATAAGTATCAAATTTGTCCCTAATACATAAAATTTATATAATCTCAATTCTACCTCACATTTACTATCCATTCTCGCTCACATTCAAACTATCCATCACATTGTAGCTCAAAAACATGTATAAATACAAATCCTCTACGTGCTTAACAACAAACAAACTAATTGTTCTTCCTCTCTAAAGTATAAAACAAAGCTTAACAACAATAAATGAATGGAGCATGAAGTAGCTAACCTTCACAACACTTTGGATGGATGAAATTCCCATGAAAATGAGGAAAACAAATTTCAGCAACACCTCCCCTAGGCTTGCTTCGGCGCCATGGAGAGGATTCACTTCTCTGTCTTTGTGGAGTGGAGGACGAAGAAAGGGTACTTGTAGATAAGATTTTATCCCAGTTGGTAAATCCAACCGGGATAAAAGATTAGAGCTTTTGTCCCGGTTGGTAATAAACGTTTATCCCGGTTGGTAACTCTAACTGGGACAAAAGGTTTAAGCTTTTGTCCCGGTTGATGGCTCCAACTGGGGGTTAAGGGTGGCACCGTCGCTGCTCGGAAACTAGCTGTTTTAACCGAGACAGGGTGGCATGTAGTCCCGGTTGCAAAAAAGGAACCGAGAGTAAAGGTGCGCCCCATTCCAGTCTACCGTGGCGCACCCCCTTTTCTCTCGGGCCAAAATTAAACCGAGACTAAAGGGGTGGTATCTAAAGTCAGTTATCTAGTAGTGCTCGTAGGTATATACCAAACCCATGGGTTATATCAATTGGTGGAGCGGCTTAGGTTGGGTTTAGACAATAGAATTATGGAGCGGGGCGGGGTGGGTGAATGAGTTAATTTATTGCGGGTTGGGGTGGGTTTCAACCCATTAGCATGCCTAGATGATACTATGAGACGATTTGTTTATATAGTCACTCTTACCTAACTAACATTATATACATATGTTCCGGCTCCACGCATCATAGCGCGTGCTAGAGTTGAAGTCGGGTAAGCCATATTTTCTAGATCCACCGGCTCCCCCTCTTCCCCGGTTCATCTTAAGCATCGATACGCGTTTTGGCTCCTCGCTACAGGGCAGAACAGTAGCTCTACAATAGGAGCCGGAGCCGTGCATGAGGGGTGCCAAAGCGGTCCCAAGTTTGTAGCCAAAATTTGCCGCTCAGCACCCCGGCTTGCCTAGGCCGTCGAGAAGGAAGAGCAGCACTGCAGCGACCCTGCGCAGCCACATCGGAACAAACTGAGGCAGCCACGCCAGCGTCTCATAGGGTTTTGGCTCCTCCAGGCCGCCTCGACCGCCGGTTGCTCTGACAGGCTGCTGGCCCCCGACCAACGCCGCGGCGCGCGCGTCCAAGACCGGCGCCTGCTGACCACCATCGAATGCTAGATGCGTCCGTTCATGGAGCTCGCGTCTGAGCAGCGGCATGGAGGCGGACTTGGCCCACGCCACGCGCCTCGCGGACATAGCTCAGAGAGGCCCTGGAGCGCCGTGCAAGTCCAAGATCGACATGGAGGACAGGGAGATGGTGGTGCGGGGGGTCAAGTCAAGATGTGCAAGGTCATGCGGAGCTTGGCCAAGTGGTGGCGCAAGATGTGGGAATCCCGCGGCCACCGCCTGGGCTCCTCCAGGTCGCCTCGGCAGCCGGTTGCTCTGACAGACTGCTGGCCCCCGACCGACGCCGCGGCGCGCGCGGCCAACGACACCAAGAGTCCAAGACCGGCGCCTGCTGACCACCATCGAATGCTAGAGATGTGTCGTGAATTGTGTTGTGATGGTTATGGATAATGTGTGTGCAACTGTCTGATGTTCAGAGGTTTGTTTTCTTGCTGCTTTGCAGTAGGCATGAACTGGAGCACAACGCCAAGTGAGCTTGCTTAGAGTCAACAAAATGGAACCCTGATACATATATAATCTTAAAAGACAAACAGCTATCGAAGGGAATGAACCAACAGGCAGAGTTCATCCCCAGGGGACAATAATAATCAATTAAGCTAAAGAACAACAAAATTGGACTCATCCGTCCAGCTAACTTCTCTCGAACCGGAGATGGGTGTTGCTGGTGGCGAATCTTGACGATGAGAACCCGTGCTTCTTTGCGCTGGGTGAATAATTCGAGTTTGGTGATGCGAAACCATGGTTGTGCCTTCGTGAGGACTGAGGCGTGAAGTAGTCACCGCCAGATGAGAACTGGTGATTCGTGTATGGCTTCTCCATTCTATCCTCGAAATGGGGGCTTTTCCTTTTACTTGTTTTACGGGCATCATGAGGAGCCGATCTAGCACTGGAATCTTTTTTCCATTTTTCCTTTCTCTGACTGTGCGATGATGACTTGCCTTTCGACCGATCGGACTGGAAAAAAAAAAGAAACAGAACGGCATAAATACACAGTTAACTCTAATTGGCAGACAATTTGTGAGATGCTTATAACAACCTTGGCATTCTTTGTGCAGCCACGTGCGAAGTGGCCTTCCTCCCCACATTTGTAGCATTGGGTTGGAGTTATGACAGCACTAGTTTCCCTGCGTTGCTTGGCACACCCCTAGAATAGAAGGCCCAATGTTAATCACCTGCCATGAAAAGCAACATATATATGGAAACAGCACAAATAATAACTTATAAGCATTAAAACTTACCAGACCAGAATGACCAGATTTGGCACAATTGTAACAGCTAATTTGTTTGGGGCTATTGTCAGAGAAGTCGAAACAGCATAGATGACCATTCTGATTACACATGTAGCATCTTATTTGCTGCATGATCCGAAACAGTCATTAATAAGGGGAAAGCTCTTCTAGATAATTCATGACTACGAGCTTCGTGGATCTGAACTTGCACATGGACACTATTGCACTGCATGAGTAGTTAAGTTTTACATAGAGGGCACCTTCCAGTGGTTTGCAAAATTGTACATGCAAGATTCAGGGATCGTGCCACCACTGAAAGGCAAGACCCGGCATAAAATTTACCCAGTTCAGAGAATCATGTGTCCTAAAGCCTAGTCACCTAGCTCAGACACGATTTGCACTCAAAAACGAAAAAAAAAACTACCTAAAATTTCATTCTTCTATATGCATTTTTCTTCAGACCAATACTAGAGAGGAGAGCATGAAAAACAAATACCAACAAATAAAAAATCCATGATAGCAAGATAACATATTAGCTAAAACAAGAGAAAGAAACACTCACCTTAATATCATCTGCCGGGTAATCATTGGTACATCCAAACATATCATGACCTATTTCTCCGCATCTTAAACACAAAGTGGATTGATGATCATTCCTCTTGTGCTTATCAGGGCAGTCTTTCGCCATATGACCTCCTTTTTTGCAGATGAAACAGTCTTGACCCTGTGAAAGGCATTAATGATTTGTTTATTCTTGAGAATGCCAAACACTGGCAAGAACTATAGCAAAATTCATTGCAAGAGCAAGATATGCAAACTATAGTACCGGAACAGATGCATAACACAGAAGATTCAAATAAACAATGGAAAATTTCATCATCCTTTACTTTTGAAGTACAAAGGCATGCATGATTACGAAAAGGAAGATTTCACAAATCTATTCTTGAGAATGCCAAAAAATGGCAAGAACTATAGCAAAATTTATTACACGAGCAAGATATGCAAACTATAGTACCAGAATAGATGCATAACACAGAAGATTCAAATAAGCAATGGAAAACTTCGTCATCCTTTACTTTTGAAATACAAAGGCATCCATGATTACGAAAAGGAAGATTTCACAAATCATAAAAGTCAAGGTATCACTCCTACGGACATGGTATGAACAAGCATGAGAATAGGAACAGTGAATTTAGTGAACAGAGATAAGTACTGGAATCAAAAGACGAACTAACATGAGCATAAAGGAGTTGTTTGACCAAAATCAGCAGTAGAACTAATTTGTCGGAACATAAGCATTCTGCTAATGTTTGGCATCCAGTGTACTTGTATAGAAAATCAGTAATAAATTTCCACTTTGCCTAGAGTGTTCGTGCATGACCTAAACAAGCGAGTTTCACGATTGTGCTAGGAGGTTCCCCTGCTAACCAAGCGAGTTGTTCATGAATCGCGTAGTTACCCATAAGGTGTTGACGCAAACAAGAGGTAAAAGTATCCATGTGATGACGTATAATCCAGGCATCGAATTTCGTCGGGTATTGGGAAAATAGAATCTGCTTGTGTTCCTCGATATACGGAGCCACAAAGGATGATTGTTGTTGAACAGTGAAGTGTGCTTTGTGGAACAAATTGGTATCATTGCTTAAACTTGATTTCCTTCAAAGGGTCCCCATTCCCCACAGCCTCCCCTCGTGGCATGATGTTGAACCCCAATCAAATTAATTGAGTCAACACAAAACTCAATGACCTCCTTTGTTCCATATCCCTTGGCGATGCTTCCTTCTGGACGGGCACGATTATGAACATAGTTTTTTAGGACTGACATGAACCTCTCAAAAGGCCACATATTGTGCAAAAATACTGAATTGAGAATAGTAATCTCTTTGACTAAGTGAACCAGGAGATGCGACATATTATTGAAGAAGGATGGTGGAAATACTAACTCAAAACTGATAAAACATTGTACCACATCGTTCTGTAGCTTTACTCGCTTGGTTGGATCGATTGCATTCTGCAAAATCGCATTGAGAAACACGCATAGCTTTATGAGCGCCAATCGTATAATCTCTGGTAGAATACCCCTCAGTACAACTAGAAGCAATTGGGTCATCAACATGTGGTAGTCATGGGCCTTGAGATTTGTGAACTTCTTTTCTTTCATATTTATTATTCCCTTTATATTTTAGGAGTACCGATACAGAACCTTAATACTATTCAAGCATTCAAACATGCTATCCTTCTCTTCCTTGCTGAGAGTGTAACTGGCAGGACATCAGTAGTGTTGTTCGCTATCTCTCTTTTACGGATGTAGGTCATCTCATTGCTTCGTACATTTCAGGTCCTGTCGTGCTTCCAATGTATCTTTTGAGTTCCCATAATAACCTATGAATCCTAGCATGTTCACGCAAATATTCTTCATCAGGTGCATCACGTTTATTGCGTTGCAGACCTCTAGGATTTCCCAATAAGGTAGCTCCCAAAATATAGACTTCTTCTTCCACATGGGTGCACGTCCATTATCGTCATTCGGAACAGGTTCGCTACCAAGACCCTTTCCAAAGACTACCCTTACATCATTTATCATCTCAAAGGCACGCTTTCCAGTATGGTGTGCAGGTTTTTTACGATGGTCTGGCACCTCTATGAAATGCATCCCTTTGTTTTCTTAACGGGTGGTTAGCAGGAAGAAATCGACGATGGCCCATATACACATGACCTTCCTATAGTGTTTCAAATACAAGTTTTCTGTGTCGTCTAAACAGTGGGTGCAGGCCCGATATCCCTTGCTTGTCTATCCTGAAAGGTTACTAAGCCTAGACCAATCATTGATGGTTACAAACAACAATGCTCGTAAGTCAAAGCTCTCTTGTTTCTAGAGCAGTAGAAGTTCATCAACCAACAGTCTTAGGTACACGTCAATGTCGTTGCCGAGTTATTTTGGACCTTGATAAGCACTGGCATCATAATGAACTTCCACTTCATGCACAATCAAGGAGGAAGGTTGAACATACCTAGGGTCACAAGCCAAGTACTATGACCGCTACTCAACTCACCAAATGGATTGAATCCATCAGTACTTAAACCAAACCTTAAGTTCCTTGCATCACTTTCAAAGTTCGGGAAAGCTCTACTTATTGATCTCCACTAGGCCCCATCCGTGGGGTGTCTCAGCATCTCATCTTGCTTATGTTCTTCCTTATACCATCGCATCAACTTAGCATTCACTTTGTTTCTTAAAAAACACTTCAAATGTGGTATTATAGGGAAATACCACATCACCTTCGCGGGAACTCTCTTCTTGGGTTGCTGCCCCTCGACTTCACTAGGATCATCTCGCATGATCCTATATCGCAGTGCGCCGCACACAGGACAAGCATCCAATTTCCCATATTCATCACCATGATAGAGAATACAGTCATTAGGGCATGCGTGTATCTTCTGAACCTCCAATCCCAGAGGGCAAACAACATGTTTAGCTTCATATGTTGTGGACGGCAATTCATTCTTATAAAAAGAAAACGGATTCTTGAACCTCTTTCACGCTCATGTCACGTCGAGGTACTGCAGAAAAAAGAACCGCAAAATCCGATCCAATTTTTCGTAATCGATTAGTTAACATGGTGGTTAACCGTATTATGAAAGACGGAAAAAAATCATTGGCTTATCAAATTCTCTATCGAGCTGTGAAAAAGATTCAACAAAAGTCGGGAAGAATGTTCTTTACAAGTTTCAATATCCCCTAAAATGCCTTATCGGACACACCATTTTGTGCCTTCCATTGCACAAATTCTAGTGTGGTACCCAGTTTTTTATGCCCCTGCTTGCAATCTGGGTACAATAAATTTTTGTGATCATCTATCATGCGCTGCAACTTTTATGATTCCTTCTCAGTTTCATAATCTCTGTGTGCATCCCGTAGCACCTGACTAAGATCATCAATAGGGCCATCTTCTACAAACTCATCTTCATCAGCCTCGCCCATTGTAGTATCTGCAAAAGCTTGGCCTGCAACCCAGTCTGGAATGTTGTTATCATCCTCTTCTTCTTCGTCGTCTTCCATTATAGCCCCTCTTTCGTCGTGCTTGGTCCAAATCAAATAGTTAGGTATGAAACCGTATCTAAACAAGTGGCTGTGAACAGTCCTCTAGGAAGAGTAGTCCTTCTTGTTACTACATTGGAAGCATGAACAACATATGAAAATGAACATAGGGTTTAGTATTACATTAATACCTTGATCAATATTAGGAAGGGGAAAAAGTAAAGTGTATTTATAGTATTTAGTTCTTGCATTAAACATGGGATAAATAAATTATTGGTCAAAGAAATACAATTATTGTTAAATTATAGTGACATGAAAAATTGTAGCAATGACCAAATTCTATTTTCTTACATCTACAATTTATTTACTTTAATTTTATTGCAATGACTAAATATTAAACACACATTTACTCTATTTTTTCCCATACCTAATATTGATCAAGTTCTTTTTACTAATACAAATAATATGTAACAAGCAAGCTATCCATCAAATTCTAGCTCGAAAACATATATAAATAAAAATCCTCTCCATTCTCCCTCATTCTAAAAAACTTATTTTTCTCCCTCTCTAAATCATAAAACAAAGTATAATAACAATAAATGAAGGGAGGATAAAGTAGCTAACCTTCACAACACTTTGGATGAGTCAAATCCCCACAGAAATGAGGAAAAAATTCGGGCAGCACCTCCCCTAAGGTTGCTTGCTCGCCATGGAGAGGAGGATGTCTCTAGTGGAGTTGCTCGTGCTGGGGAAGGAAAAAGAGTTTCGGGCTGGTTGGATTTATAGGGAGGAGGTTTAGTCCCTGTTGGAAATTCCAACCGGGACAAAAGATTCCCCCTTTTGTCCCGGACAAAAGTGGGCGCCCGTCGTTGCGATATTTTTAGCTGTTACAACTGGGACTAGGGGGAATTTAGATCCTGTTGGTCTTTATAACTGGGACTAAAGCCGTCCCCCCCTCCCCAACAGGCGGTGGGCTTTCGGTGCCTCATTTTTGACCTGGGACTAAAGGCACCAATGTTTACCGGGATAAAAACACCAGGATGAAAGGTCAATTCTCCAGTAGTGGAAGGAGGGCACAATGAGATGGCAGTGATTTGGAGAAGACAGGACGAGGTAACAGGGAGGTGAACTATCAAGATGGTGGAGCGGGGGCACACTGGGGTCGCGGAGGAAGGAGGGCGAGACGGCATTGGTACGGGAGTGAGCTAGTTCCGACGAGCGTGCTCTCCTGGGCTCCTTGTGCAGTGAGCCGCCGACGGCATGGAGGGGGCGGATGGAAGAGGGCAACGGCAGTGCTAGCTGACCCTGCCGCTTAATGGGCTAGATGAAACCCAGAGAATCGACCTTCCGTGTGCAAGATCACAGAGAAACCCCGTTCCAACCGGGGGGAATCCTTTGCCTTCTTCGCATGAAACTAGAGAGAAACCTAGCTGCCAACATAAAAGAAAAATCGGGCTGGCAACACTCAGTCCTCTTTTTTATAGGAATTAACCCATAGTCCTCTTACTTAGAGTAATATCACTGAAATTTAGTGTTTAGTTATGTTTAATCCCTTATGATCTTTACAAGCACGTTCTAGCCCTGCTCTTTTTTACGGGGAGGACTACAATTATTACTCTTTTATTTATATAAGAAATAGCATAAATAGTGTATAATATGTCAAACTTTTACAAAAGCATGTTTAATGTTGCAGTGTGATAATATACGCATATAGTCTTCACCCGTACCAACGGGCATATATTGCTAGTTATGAATTATGTGTGTGTGTGTGTGTGTGTGTGTGTGTGTGTGTGTGTGTGAGAGAGAGAGAGAGAGAGAGAGAGAGAGTACATTTGCACATTTTAGCCACATGAAAATTTGGAAAGGAAAATTTAAATGCTTGTATACTTTATGTTCTAGTTTTAGTAGTCACTTTCTAGTTTATGGAATTTAATAGTACTCAAATTTTTTAAAAATCTAAATTTAGATAGGAATAAAATACATCATGATAACAATCCCCAAAAAGTTAATCAAGAAAATCTAACTACAGCAAGGGTTTTCTTTAATTGGTGTTCCTATTAAATCACATGCTTTTTTAACTCTCTTCTCTCTAATTGATAACTTTATCGTTTCTGCATAAAAGTTTAATATAACCTTGATTAGTATGTTTGATCATGAAATAAATTATTTAAGTTTATAGGAAGTAATACACTCTTTTAGAATTTAAATATATTCTGCCTTTTTATTGAAATTCCTTTGCCTATCAACTAAATGTGTTGAAAAAATAATCTTCAAGCATCTATCTCGATTGTACCTAAATGGAGTCTGATTGACACGTGCTATCAGCAGCGTGGCGATGCAATGGGGTGCTTTCACTTGGGTGGTTAGTGATCGGAAATAGGCAGTCTCGGGGACAGCGCCCCGTCCCATGCCCTCGCCCATGAGGAAGGTGTTCTTGGGCTCCATTTAAAGACCAGGTGGGGGTGGAGGAGTAAGGTAATCCATTTTTCATTCGCTTTGGGGGGGTTTAGGGGAGGCCCAAAACGTAAACCCTCATAGGTCAAATGGGAAGAAATGGTTTTTACAAGCAAAAAAAACCCATCTATTTTTTTGCAAAGAAAGGGAGGTTGTGCCCTTTGAAAAACTTTCTCTTTTCCTTCGCTTTTTTCCCCCAGGGGGAATATTATAAAAAGGGAGAAAACGAGGATTTTTACCACTCTCTGGGTGAAACTAAAGCCAAAATATTTTTTGTGGGGTTTTTTGACTTGTACAAACACAAAAACCTCCCCAGATACTCTTTTCCATACAGAAGAAACAAAGATA
>NC_028457.1:30008158-30032005 GCF_000263155.2 Setaria italica | reverse complement strand
GGGGGCGGGGAAAGGCGGGGTGTCTCTTCCCGGGTGGTTAACGATTCGAAAAAAAGAGCATCTGCGAAAAAAAAGCCAAACAAAAAAGCACCCCCCCCCCCCCCCCCCCCCCTCCCCACACACACACACACACACACACCAAATTTTGCACTTCAGCTCAATCCTTTAAACTTTCAAAGATCAGGAGGACTCAAAGTAGTGATCAAGTATACCCAAAACAAAACATACTGATGCATGTGATGCCTAACTAGCTAGCTATTCAACATCCAACAAGTAATTCTGGAGCACAAAGATCGAAATAAGTAGCCAAATAGCTGTGCCTCAGCAGAATGATCGACTCGAGGCTAAGGGCCATGGAGAACGAATTGGAAGGTCCTAGCGCCGGGCAACATACATGTCGAGCACTTCAGTCTCGGCAGGCAGGGAGTGCACATATGCTGATATAGTGATATGCATCACACATAGACCATTATATATAGCAAGTCTTCTCAAATCACCATGTCTATTTTGTGTTTAATCCAGTGTAATGTGGCAAACTAAACTTATGTTATAATCTTTTAAGAAGAAAGATGGTTAATCAAAAAATTAAAGAATTAAGCCATTTAACATTATTTTATAATTAAGAAGATTGCAGAATGCTATTACAATAAGATCAGAAAGAGACTGCAATATAAAAGTTTCAGTTTTCCATAATGCTTACCTCCATGAAACCCTAAATCTAAAAATTGTGAACCTTTTAGGGGCCATTTGGGAGGAGTTCTCCCAAATCAGCTTCACCACTGAAGCCAAAGCCGGTGAAGCAAAAAATAATATCTTCACCCGGCTTGTAGTTCATTTTAGCACCAGCTTACAAAATAGCTTCATGCTATAGTGCCTTATTTTGCGCAAAAATAGGTGAAGCCCAAGCTGAAATAAGTCCTCCCCAACGGGGCATTAAAAAATTTAATGACACATGTATAACATATCTTGATATATTTTTTCCATCAAATGTAGCACGAGGTGTCAATCATGTTTTGCCAGCCCCTCCCCCCAAAAAAAAATTCATGGTTCCACCACTATTTGTGGGTGGCAAGGAGAGGTGGTAGGGCCTCATCGGCCTAAGTGACTAATGACTAGTGGTGAGCCGCGTCGGGCGCAGGGGTGTGATGATCGGAGATTATTTGGATAGGATAGAGATTAAGGAGATAGAAGTGGGTTGTTGGTGGTGAGGAGAGGTGGCGGGGTGCCGCTAGGCAATAGCCGATGACCGAGGTTGAGGTCTGATGGCCATAGAATATTAGGGAAGGAAAAACCCGAGGCAGTCTGCCTACGCCCTACGCTGCCTCCGATGAGTTACGCGTCTGCGGAATCGGATTATCGGAGCCGGAATCGGTGTGGATGTTCCGGAACCTCCGAATCTTGCACGGGGTAAGTCTGATCTCCACATCCACAACACAGATCTTCCGTTAACCTAGTCGAATTCGGATCCTGGGGTTGCTGGGTATAAGAACGGAACCAGGAGCCTGCCCTCGTTGTGCTTGTGCCTTGTACTCCTCCGAAAGATTCCAAGCGTCTTTTGTCTCCCGTTGCAGGGAGCAACTCGATCATCCGTGGTCTTGCAAAGGCGAGAGATCCAGCTTTGATTTGCTTCGATGGACATATCCAGCAGAGCCGAGAGGATGAACCTTAGCTGTCTGTGCAATCTGCTCTTTCGGGCTCTTGCCAACATATTTGCTTCCTCAACCTGTTCACTGATGAAGACATTACTCCAGCTAGATGAGTTTCTACATCCATCACCCGTGGTGGCACCTACTGCAGGCAGTGAACTGCCGTGGCTGCCACAGGATATCCTGATGGATATCTTTGCCCTCCTTGAGACCCCTGGCCTTGTACGTGCAGGATCAGTCTGTGCCTCGTGGCGCGCCGCCTACACAAGCCTGTGCGCTACTGAACATTGCAAGCTGCAGCGGACACCGTGCCTCCTGTACACTTCTGAATCCATGGGTGAGAGGGCTATGGGTCTATACAGCCTCGCTGAGAAGAAGGCATACACATTGACTCTCCCGGACCCACCTATCCGAACTAGGGAGGTCATTGGTTCGTCCTATGGCTGGATAATCACCGCAGACGAGAGATCTGAGCTGCAGCTTGTCAACCCCATCACCGGTGATCAGATCGCACTGCCATCGGTCACAACCATCGAGCAGGTGGAGCCGATATTTGATGATGCTGGCACCCTTTGTAACTATGAGTACTTGTGGTACACTGGAGAGGAGTGGCTCTATGATAAGCCATCAATCCTTGATCTCAGTGAGCTCCGTGATATGCTGTTCGACAAGGCCTTTCTATCTTCAGATCCATCCACCGGGGACTACTTCGTGGTGCTGATCCACGACCCAGAATGTCAGCTTTCGTTTGCAAGGGCAGGAGACAATGAGTGGACGTGGTTGCCGCCACACACTTGCTATGAAGACTGCCAATTTCAGGGTGGACTGTTATATGCCACCACTGCATTAGGAGAAATCCATGCGTTCGATCTTTGTGCCCCAGCAGTTACAATGAAGATAGTTCTGGAACGGGTGAAGTGGTCTGCATCAGACAGGGTTTACATTGTTCAAGCTCCATCTGGTGAACTGCTGCAAATTACTAGATCTAACGGTAAAGACTATGACTCTATTTTAGAACTGTCTACGCCGCCGCCCAACAAGACCAACAGGATCAAAGTACATAAAGTGGACCTTACATCGGAAAAGCTTGTAGTGGAAGTAGGTACCTTGGGTGAGAACGTGCTGTTTATTGGGCGTAACCAATCACTTTGCCTTTGTGCCAAAGAATATCCACAACTGAAGCCAAATCATGCCTACTTTACTGATGATTACTTTCTTGATGTCACGTGTCACAAGAACGATAGGCGTGATATTGGAGAATTTTTTTTTTTTGAACGAACATATTGGAGAATTTGACCTGAAAAACAATAGGAACAAGGAAATTGTATCCCCTCAGCTTTGGTCCAACTCTCCAACCCCTGTGTGGCTAGTTCCGAATCTCAGGAGAATGAGTTTGGCATCGCACAATTAGATATCACAAGATATTTCACAATGATATTTTTTATGCCACTTTCCCTATGCTACAGTTGTCATTTTACTTTTGTCCTTCACTTTTATTGAATTAGGTTCTTCAATTCCAAACATGGAGTTCTGCTTGGTCCATCACTAGATCTTTTTCATGAAAGTCATTGTAAGTAAAACACCACTT
This sequence comes from Setaria italica, assembly GCF_000263155.2. Classification (NCBI taxonomy): domain Eukaryota; kingdom Viridiplantae; phylum Streptophyta; class Magnoliopsida; order Poales; family Poaceae; genus Setaria; species Setaria italica. The sequence continues at coordinate 30,028,771 of NC_028457.1, read as the reverse complement.
ATATGCCAGCTAAACATATGTTTGGTGACGTACCAAGAACAGTGAGGTGATAATAATCTGGTATTTTATAGACATATAAGTACTTGAGATCTCCTATCTGGTATTTGTCTTCGTTTCATTCAGCATAAGGAATTTGATTTTTTTTCCATGTATCAATAAATTTGAAATACTAGATTATGTCTTGCACATTCAGATTTTATAATGTTCACAAATTATATGGAGAAATAGACTTATTATAAAAAGATACGCAATAAAGCAATACATGAGATAAAGCTCACCAAGTTAGGTTAATAACAGGCTAATCCATCCCTATCCAAACAAACATGATCTTGTATGAGCCCATACCATTCCATACAAGCAAACAAATAGAAGCATGTATCACACTACAGATAAACAAAAATGGTACTTGCTTAGCTTGTACCATCTTCCTGTGCTGGCTCATCTCATTCAAAGTGAACCATTCTATGCATGTATACCATTCATTTAACACAGCCTTATCACCCTGTGGTCTTGTACTCAGTGGCAGGAAGCTATGCGAAGGACTCCGATCCATTCCTCTCCATTGCCGGGTGCTAGATATTGGTCCGAGACAGTCAATGATCCATTTTCCATGATTTTGATATGGTTTCTTCTGTGTCAGTTTTTAGAATCAGCTGCTTGGGTTGGCAGTGATAACGGGGCACTAGTAAACAAGAGAAATAATTTTTTATTCACAATAACTAATGTATCCTTAATTTTAATTAACTATTTGTAATAACTAATTAGCCTCGTTCATATATTACTGGTCGTCATGCCTCGATGCCCAACAACCTGCTTGTAGATCAGCTATCAGCAAATAATAAGAAAAGAAATAAAAAAACTACATTATAGAAACCATGCCCCCCAAATCGAAAGTAATATTTTAAAAAGGCAACAACAGGATCCACCCCTGCTAATTCATTTCCAAGGCCGGTTCATTACACCACATGCCACCAGGCTTCCATGTTTCCGTCCCACCAATTGGTTATTAGAGCTTGAGTGCTCTTGTCACTTTCCTCGATCCAAGCCCCTGCTGGATCCAACCCTGGAAGTGCCCATCATCCAGACTTAAACCTGCATGTGCTTTGGTCAATTCTGCATCCATGCAGATTTTGTAAAAAAAAACTAACTATATATATTAGTACCCTTTCTATGTGGTCCTCTCATCTCTCACACTGGGAAAACGCATATTGTATGGCATACATGTGGCTTCTTAATATATGTATTATAAGTAACCCCAAAGTTCCTCCAGGTATAAATTATATTACATTTATTTTTAAACAATTCATACACAAGCAAGTCACGCACCAACATCACTAAGGTTCTAGCGAGCTATGCAGCAAGGTTATTTTGTAGCCACATGCATACATGACCATTTAGTAGCTAAGTGCTTGACCAACATTATATAACATATTTATAAGATTCTTAGGTAGATCAATTTAACTCTAATAATGATATGAGCTAACTAGCCAGCACACAAGGCAACATCAAGTTAAAGCTAATAACATTAAGCACATACACCTAATCTTGACAGCAGCACAATAGTCACTTGTATTAACCATAAATAGAGATATAAGCATCAAAAAAGGGTGATCCTAGACTTTCTTTAAAGTTAAGAAAATTATCTAAAACTTTGTTACTCACACCAAAAGCTGATTCGACAAATAACAAGGTGAAAACACACCAAAGAGCAGATCTGTACAAATAAGGATAGAAAACTGACACGAACTTCACAGATGCATATCTGGAGTTCTAGACCTCCAACAACCATGATTATTAACTTGGTAGAAACCTTATTAAATTATATAGAACTTTATTATTGTTGTATCAAGATGATTCAACAGTTAACAAGACTAGAAAACACAAAGAAGCAAATCTGTCCAAACTTGGACAGATGCTGACATTAAACTTTAGACACCCATAAGTTGAGTTCTAGCTTTCACAACAAGGTCGTTCTAGACTCTTTAGAAGGCTTAACAAACCATTCACAACTTTTTTATAAACACCACAAGCTAAAACTAAAGTTAACCAGGTCAAACATTACAAAGAAGACATCTCGGTCCACTTTAGGACAGATTCTGTTATTCCATTTCACAAGCTCATAACTGGAGATTTAGACCACCAAAAGGGGTGATCTTTAACAGTTTGGAAAGCTCATGAAAAACCCTACACTTCTTATATTATCTCCAAGATATGATACAAAGCTTAGCTAAGTCAAAAAACACAATCATTCAGACCTATACATAGAGCATGCAAAACCTGACAATGAACTTGTAAAATCTATAGCTCCTAAACCATCAGGCTTATGGTGATGAAAATTTAACACAAGCTATATTATGAAGTTACCTACATCTTTTGTATTCACCATATTTACAGAAAATATCATTATCATCTCGAAAATATTACCACAATAGAAACTACTCTAGCAGCCATTTCAGCACATATGCAACAAGGTTCTTCATTTAGTTCTTTAACATGGTAACATATGCATAAGTTAAACACATAGCTCACAACTACTATGGACATAGTTAATTAGCATTAGCCTTAGGTAACATGGAACACCCTAAATACCTTAAGCAAGAATCAAAGTAAAGGTGAAAAACTTATATAAGTAGCTGTTATATTAACATGAGAGCATACATATGAGTTAACTTCAAAGCTTAACCACTACTTATCATAACTTAGCTTCATACGTACCCCTTATCACATCAGAAACTTTCTACTAACATATATCATATTATGACTCTATTGCATAACTCTTCTCACAAGGATTCCAAAACATCTTCATTTGCTATTTTATGATTTTTCTACAATTTACTATGAATTTCCAAAGTTGCAGCCATTTTAGATCTAGGAAAAAAAACCGAGACAAACTTTCAATCTAGCCCCCATGTCAATGAGTTAATTGCGCAAAAGTTCCTGAAACTTCCCCATAACCCCCTACACTTCCTTCTTCTTCTCAAATCTTCCCCACGCACATAAACAAGCACGCACCGTACAGAAAACGACCGGACCGGCCATGGCCTTGGGCTGAAGGTGGGAGAAAGAGAGGGGGCAGCTTGGGAAGGGAGAGGGGCGGCACCTTGGGCCAGGGAGCACACCAGCAGGGAGTCAGGCACTTGGAGGAGGGCGGCGCACAGGGAGGAACGACGCACGAAGGAGGCGGCGGAGGAGCTCCCGTGGAGGGCGTCGTCCGGTGAGGGAGGGAGCCCGGGAAGTAGCAAAACGGAATCGAGACGTCGAGGAGGCGCCGTGGCTGCAAGGAATCGGCCGGAGATGCACTAACCGCGGCGGATTTCGCCAGCAAAGTTTGGGGAAAAGTGGAGCTCGGTGTTCTGTTAATGGAGATTGGAGGAGGGAGAGTTGGGGGCTTTATATATAGGAGGAGGATGGTGAGGATAAGAACGGACGGAGTGACTCACCATGGGGCGCAAGGATTGGCGAGAAGGGAAGCCACCATGGGCACCGGCCAGGTGGAGCTCGGCCCCTGCAGGCCAACTGCTTTGCAACTGGTGACGTGAGGAAGGAGAAGTGCTGACGCGTGGGTCCGCGAAGAAATAAAACGTGCCAACTTTGCTCCCTTATTTGAAATAGCTACAGGTGTTAAAAAATTACCCAAAAATACTCGTTGGAAATAAACTCAAAAGCTTTTATGTTTGCACACAATCGTCAAAACAAAAAAGCTAAAATTGAACATTAAATGCATTTTTAACCCAAGAAAACATCACTGAAAAATTTGGTAAAAATATTGTAAAATCACTAAATGGTGTCTAGTATTTGAATGAAATATTTGGGGGTACAGTGGTATGGAAGAAATTGGGGTTCCTTCACAAATTTGATTTTTCACCAATAAATACCAAAATTCTGGGCACTTAACAATGCATGGCCGAAACATTCATTTATGCACAACTGATGCTCATAACGGTCAACTATGCACAAAACGATGTTCATGATGCTTAATTATGCATGCTGGTGCTCGTGATGTGTGTCGTGACGAAGGTGTCGTGTATAACATGTGTTTTCACACCAAGTTTGAACTACGCGGTTTGATTTCCAAAAGTGAAGGTTCGGGAACAGGATATCTGCTATGAATTTTATAAAGATCAACAAGGAAAAGCTCGATGAAGTTGGAGATAGGATGGTAGGACCTTTGGTGGAGCGTCGGTCAAAGCTATTTTGGAATTGGATTTGAAATTTGACCGATCGTCTACTCGATTTTGGAACATCCTCTACTCAAAATCAGAAGAAGTGATGTGAGTGGAAGGTGTTCAACTTGAGAAGTTCTACCACTAGTATATTGGTCAAGATTTAAGTTACTATATAAAATTTGTTTTTATTTGCTTCACAAGTCATTCTCAACAGGAGGGAGTTTTAACACTTGGTTCAAAATATGTCGTATTTTTAGACCTTACTCTCAAAAATTCCGAGTTAGCTTTGATTTGCTTCTTAATCACCCTGTTGATTATTTGATTTAGGTTCTTAATTACTCAGGCTGTCACATCCTCCAAGTATGATGGCATATGTTCTAGCTAATGGTTGAAAGGCAAAAATTACACTCAATCTGGCTATACATATCAGTGCAGATAGAGAGCTCGCCTGACAAATTAAACAATGGGACTTTGGAGAAAACCAAACAAATTCATCAATTTTAGCTTTCCGTTGGAGGAAACCACCAAACTCCCTCATCAATTTTAGCTTTCCTTGAGTAGTGCCAACAACAAATACCAAATTTCTTGCTTGTCTGAAGAAAGCAGCAAATTTGCACATAAACCAAGAGCAATACAGCCCAACGGATACTATAGTCCCCACTATTTTCCTCATTGCAACAACACATAGTAAGATAGGTGACAAAATCATCTACTCATGTTCAAACTCAAAACCAGTGTAGAGAGAGAGAGTGTTTGACATGGACCTTCGCTAAACACTGTCAGTTACTATACTGTAGATAAACTCAAACTTCCTCAAACTACAATGTCTCTTGTACATGTGTTGTACCAAAGGACTCCAATGTCCCAGTGGATGAGAAGATTATAAGATCCATATACTTCACCACATTAGCATGTCGTGTAAATAACAGTTAAACTAAAGAGTTCTAGGTTTTCTTTCCAGAGAGTATCATCGTACTTGAGACTAGGGTCTAATGCCAAAAATATGCTCTTGAGAAAAATGCGTGTTCATCCTACACATTGCATGCATCAGGTTAGGCTACATAACAGGCAGAAAGAGTCCTAAAGATAAAGGATGTCTCCCCTTTCAAGCTACCACAGATGGCAAACATTTTCGCACAAGCAAACAAGTTACTACAAAAATAAAAGGGCAGGATTCAACCTGGGAGAATGAATATAGCCACTTTGAACAGCTTTAAGCACATACTGCAGTTTTATTTCACAAATAAAGTCATCTAACACTAAATCCAACTATTGCAGTATGTTGTGTAAATATGAGTTAAACCAATAGTTTCTAAGTTTTCTTTCTAGTAAAACAACAGACATGATATGTAGCAGGCTCTAATGCCAATTATGTGCTCATGAGTCAAGTGGATCTTACAACTGTACACTAATTGCATCAGGTACATAATGCGCAGAAAAAGGACTAAAGATAAAGGCTGCCATTTAAAGTCACCAATGAACAGCATATGAATGGAATGCCAATATTTCGTTCCATAAGGAATTGATATTTTTACTACCTTTTCACGACCAAAATTGATCTGAGCGAACCGGTCTCTAAACCGATCAGACCGATTTGGATAAACTGCTCAAATTGCAAATTGGACTTCACCATTACGTATCTCTCATCGAGACAATCAAAATGCATATATAGAACACCCGATTCGGAGTTCAGATGAGAAGTGTATGTGTTTTTGCCTATTTCCTGGAATTACTTTGCATATCAACTACATGTGTTGTAAATATGATATGTAAATTATGAAAGAACATATATGTAAGATTTGCACATCTAAGACATATGAAAAATTGAAGAGAAAAGTCAGATGTTCCTCAGAGTCAAAAATTAGTTGGGAATTGAAATACATCCTAATAACTTCCCCGAAAAACATTAGAAACTGAGGTAATAGTCTCCCTAAATTTGAGTTCTTTCCAAAGCACAATATTCATTTCAATTCCATCCTCCCAAGAATGTTCTAACGTGACAAATAGATAACTTTGTCATTGTTGCATAAATATTTAATATAATCAATATTTAGTATGTTTATTCATGAAATAAAATTATTTACAATGTATGCAATAATATACACTTTCTTAGAACTTAAATATATTTGTGTCTATGTTTTGGAATTCCTTCGCATTTGAACTACGTGTCTTGTGGAAATGATCTTTGAACTACTCCCACCATTCTCTTTTGATAGACATATTTCATAAAGGCACAATTACCAAGGAGAAGGACCTTGCTTATCATCCAATTAATCACATCATCCAATTTTCCGTGAGAACTTATTAATATGTTACCATATACATGCACCAGTTATTTTTTTAGAGAAGTTACTCTACATTGAATCCGAAAAGTCATTGGTGTCAAACTCGCGACGGTAACCCAACTAGGGATCGCATGGAATCGGATCCGGATAGCACTTTTTACCACATTTTCAGTCGAATATAAATACGAATTCGGATGTTTTCAAATACGAATACAAAATGAATGTCTCGAATTCGGATACCCAAAGGATATTTACTCGATTTGAAGATAACATTTGCCAATTTTATTTGTTGATGGTTTTAAATAACAAAACTTTTATACAAGTAGACACTAAAGTATGAGTACCTAACTAACTAGTGCAAACAAAAATCGCTTATGAAAATATTACATTAATTAATAAATATTTGAAATAGTGCAAACTATGAAAAAAATAATATATGGATAAATATATATTTCAATAAATATAAAAATTTATCAATGAATAATAAAAAATTGTATAAAAATATTTTTATTGATAAATAAACTAGAGTATTTAAAAATAAAATTAATATGCACATATATTTATTATTAAATTTAATGACATTGGTCACAAAAATTAGAGATAAATTTTAAATAGTTTTATGGGTACAATATTAGTAATAATAAAATTAATATAATTAACTATTAGTTATAAAGATAAATCTTGAATAGTTTTAATGATAAATTTACCATTAGTTATAGATATAACTAATTGTTTCATATGGTCGGATACGGATATTGTCAGGTATTTTTGAATTCGAATGTGGAATCGGATAGAGAAAATTAAGAAAAACGAATTCGGATATATTCATTTTAGTACCACGTTAAATTTGGATACGAATACGGATATCCATATTTGTCGTTTTAGTGGATACGGATTATCCATTTCCACATTTCCATCCCTAAACCCAACTCAAGCGGGTGGCCTGCGACCGGTGGTGGGTGGTGTCGGCATGAAGGGCGTGATGGCCGGAGAGATTTTTCGGGAAGGGCGGGGCCACGACGGCATCAGCGGAGTGTGCAAGACGGTGCAGTGAGTCGTCGTTGCGCCGCCGGCACAGTAGGCGGTGGCAGGGGAAACCGCAGCTTAGCGGGCAACGGCCAGGAGGAACATGATTATCAACCTTAGTTGGGCCGACTTGTGACATGCTTCTGTACAATCCCTCAAATCAATTCCACGCCGGCTTCAATTGTCGCGGAGGTCAGCGAGGGTGTACACCCCTGGCGGCATGAGGGATGTGTCTGATCGGAGGCGGCCTTCTCGCGGACCCAGGAGGCCGTGAGGCGGCGGAGTCCCGGGCCGCGACGGCGGACGCCTGCGGGTGGACGCAGAGGTTCTTGGGGGAGGAGAGACCGAGCGCGAGGAGGGAGCGGGAGGCAGCGGGAGGCAGGTGGGCAAAGAGGAGGCGGAGCTCGGCGAGGGTCTTCTCCATCTCGTGCATGGTGCGTGTGCAGTAGATGAGGCGGAGCGGGCGGGACCGGTTGGCGAGGGAGTAGGAGGTGATGAGGGAGATCAGCGTCGCCGTCTTGCCGGTGCCCGTGGGCACCTCGAGCAGCGCGTGCCCGCGTGCATCGATGGCGCGCTTGAGCTCCCCCATGTACGCGTGCTACTCTGGGTAGATCACCGCGTATGGGAAGTGAACCGGCATGCCATCCAGGTCAAACCGCATCGTGGCGGCGAGGAGAGGGCTGCGCGCGTGGGCAGCAGGGATTGGGAGGGTCGGTCACGCCGGAGCAGTTGCCCTTGCTGCCGCGGGGAGGAGAGCACTGGAAGTGGAATGCCCACGGGCCGGGTGCGAGGAGGAGACAGGGACGAGTCGTGGGGGAAGAAGGAGGTGGGCTTTGTGATAGTGCAGGCTTGGGTTGGGCCGGCTACAGCGGAGTCCCCTGCCCCTGGAGTTAAAGTTTCGTCACTCTGATGTGTTTAGTTCGGCGAGCGGTAACGTAAATGAAAATGTAATCAGATTGCACTCTAATTCTGTCTTTGTTTGGTTTACTAATGTAACGCTATTGCATCCCCGGCACGTACTACAATCAGATTTTTTTTATTAGGGTGGTTGAGGAGCGGTATTGGGCACGTACTGGTTCGGGATCTAATTACGCGTTAGCGGATTATCGACTGTTGCAAACAAATAGATGTAACAATAAGACTTACCCTTTGTAATAAAATTACGTTACGTTTTAGAGAACCAAACAACATCTAGGTTTAGATAGATATTTCGGTTTGTTTGGTTATTGCTGAAATTTTTTGTATTTATTAGGCAAGTTAAGGATGGAAAACAACATCTAGGTTTAGATAGATATTTCGGTTTGTTTGGTTATTGCTGAAATTTTTTGTATTTATTAGGCAAGTTAAGGATGGAATTTATATTTCATAACAAATTATCAGTATCAAACTAATACAACCTACTCCGTATCGACTAAGTACATTCAATAGGGAGAGAGGCCCTTGCTCCTAGTTCTCCCCTACAAGTGTTTAACCGCTATATCACCTTCCTGCGCTCGTGCTAACCTCCCCATCACTGTGACTGTGAGGCTAATCTGCCTGCCCAGTAACCTTATCATTAAACCTATCTCTCACGGTAACCTCATCAATAAATCCATGGCCATTACCCAACGTAACCTGGTACCCACCCATCTCTCGTGGTGCTCACCAGAAAGGTTGAAGAGATTAAGGGTAAAAATAAAGTGATAGAAAACACCAAAATTGTAAAAATATCCATGTAGAACCATGTAGAAAATCAAGGGTAAAAATCAGCACCATGTAGAACCATGTAGAACCTTCACATCAAACTAAAATATCCACTTGTTCAAGAACGTCACACAACAAAAGGATGAGCATAAAAGATGGCTTAACTAAACTTGACTCATAAATTTGTGCATTGCTGCAATGAGCGTTCATAGCCTATAGGTCAATCGACAACTCTTTTTACAAAACCTGACAGTTCACAAGTGCTTCATCAGCATCGACCAAACTAAGCTCACGGTTTGTCTTGCATGCACAATTGGTTAGTTTACACAAAAGATGACATTGGTTCTAGTGCAACTACGAAATCAAGTGGTCGACTAAACCGTAGTTATCACCAACTTCATCATCAAAGAGTACCCTGAAAGTAAAATCATCATTGTTGGGTCAACTATGCATAGAAATGGAAATCTAGCTAGGATAACAGTACTTAAATGTTCAGAAAAAATAACTTTCGATGTCATCATCTTCATCATCAGGAGTTTCATAAGACACCCTCTCTCATAAATGTAAAATAAAATAATCAATGCTTAATCAACAGACGAATACAAAAACAATATTTACTTGTATATTAGTTAGGCCTAGCAAGATAGTATGGAATAGATGTTTAGGAATTTTGAACTTGACATAGTCATGATGTTCTGCAAGTGCAGCAAGACACTTCCCCTCAGCCTCAATCTACCTCAACTCCATTATAAGAGAGCGTGCCAACATCTTGCTTATCTTCATGGCAATATTGTATGATGCTAGAAGATCCAACTCACCTGGGAGGATGTAAATTTGAGGCTAGCCAGTCATTATTGTGGTCCTAACTCATCAATTCAATCCTTCAAATATATAGTTCCCCCACCCGCCTCCCCCGAAGCTAGAACCCTCTTCCTCCCACGTGCTTGCCTTCCTTCCTAACCACCAATCTTCCCGAGGAAGCCCACGCCGGAGCTCTCTGCTCTCCTCGCCCGCGCCCTCGCGCTCGCCAAGGCACCATGGCGCGTGGCCGCCGCAAGCAGGGCCACGGTGCGCGGGCTCGGCAGCGGTCTCCGCCTCCCCCTCCGCCTCCGCTTCAGGGCCCCTTGGCGAGGATCCAGGAGTGGATCGCCGACTTGGTGGAGGCCGGCGGGGAGCGGTTCCTGCGGTGGGTCGCTGCAGCATGGCTGCGGCGGCTCCTTCGCCGTGCTTCGTCGGGCTGCGCTGACGACGGCGACGACGAGGGCCCCGGCGCGGCGCATGGCCCTGCGGCGGGCAGCGAGGAGGTCCCCAACGACGACGGCAACGCCACCGGCAGCGCTGGGGATCCCGGCCCCGACGCCGCATCCAACGTGGCGCATGGCCCTGCGGCGGGCGGCGAGGAGGTCCCCAACGACGACGGCAACGCCACCGGCAGCGCTAAGGAGCCCGGCCCCGACGCGGCGCACGCCGAACACGGGGCGCACGTGGCGCCCAACAACCCCGCCGCCGCGCCCAGGAAGCAGGGGAAGGCGAAAGAGGCGAAGAAGGCGAAGGGAAGGGGTCCGCGTCGCTCTCCGTCTCCGGTACTTTCTTGGATTTTTCGCCGGCGTGTTTCCTTCTCCCCTCCTCGTCTCGCCGCCGCCGCTTTCTTGGTTTCGACCGCCTCTGTTTCTTGCGTTGCGTAGTTGCGTGTCCTCTCGAATCTCGACTGCTTTCTGTTGAATGACGATGTGACGAATGGTTGCAGTGCGATCCCGCATACGGCCTCGCCGAGCTCTTCCGGGAGCGCCAGGACTACGACGACGACGTCGCCCTTTCTTACGCCAAGCTTTGCCAGAGCCGAGCAGAGGAGCTGCTCGGCAAGAAGGACAAAGAAATTTGTGAAATCTGCTTCCTCCATCGAGGGTTGGTGAGGTGCTTCGACAGAGAAACAGGAGTACGTAGGAATCCCTCTCTTCCTAGTTCTTCAACTAATAAGAAAGCAGCAAGCATTCTTGTTTCTGACATTATTGGTGGTTGCATTGGTTCACAGCTCGAGGACCACTGCAAGAAAAAACACCAAGGCGGTTATCTGTGCAAACGCAAGGGTTGTGTTGTCAGGTCAAAGACACTTCGAGAGGCAGGCCTGCACTTCCTGTATCTGCACGAGCAGGGCGACCGCGGTACCAATAATCTCCACTTCTTCTTCTTCTTCTTCTTTTTCTTCTTCTTCTTGTGCCTAGATTGCCTCGTGGGTTTTCTGATGGTCCTATACGTTCGATTGGCTTTCTTACAGACTGGTGGCGCCTGCTCCTGGACCAGCACGGCCACGCCTGATGATCTGATCCGATGATCCATGGTGGGTCGTCTATGGAACTAACCCTGCAATAGATTCTTCGGTATCCCACCTGTTGTCCTCTCCTGTCTATAGGAGGAGCTAGTGTCTGTCCGTTCCAACAAACTTCTTGCGGTAGTTCTTAGTAGAGTGTTTGCACTGACTCAGAAATGAGTGTTCTAGTTATATAGTTTGTTCTGAAATTTCGTCGGTATGTACACCACTGAACTGGTTTCGGTCCTGATGACCAATAATGGCAATCAAGATCGTTCTCTGTCCCAAGAGTTCTCCACGTCATGATCACCATGGTGCTCCGTGCCATATCCTAGTCGCCTTCACCTCACCCCAAGTCCATCGGGCCCACGCCCGCCGGCCACCCTGCACCGCCCACACCTCCCTGGCCTCCTCCCGCCGGCGGCTCCCCAGCCTCCTCGCCCGCTCCGCACGCCGCCTTGGCCCCGCTCGCGCCCGCCTCTGCACCTATGCGCCTGCGTGGAACGAAGAAGAGAGGATAAGGAAGAACGAGAGAGGGAGGAGAGGAGGAGAGAGTACTTGTGCGCCTGTGCGGCTAAGGACGATCCTGTGTCGATTTAATGTCGAGAGAGGGGGAGGGGGTGGGGGGGATGTTTTCTTCCGGTTGGAGCCACCAACCAGGACAAAAGACCTCCTTTAGTCCCGGTTGTTAATTCCAACCGGGACAAAATATTTAGTCCCGGTTGGAATTACCAACAGGGATAAAAGGGGGTCTTTTATTCCGGTTGGAATTTCCATTTGGGATAAAAGAGGGATGTCTCTATCAGATCTTTTCAACCGGGACTAAAACTTCTCCCGTAGGATGGAAGGTCAGTTCTCTACTGATATCATGACGGCATTGTCGCGTCCTATTATTAGTTGCCTTCCCCTAGCCCGCCTCATCACCTAATAGTAATAGTAGTAGGTTATGTTTTGTATGTATTTAGAAAAACAAAACGACTTAGAATTTCACCCGCATTCGTGCTCATCACCTACCGCATGACACCAGCACGCACCAAGCACCTTTTTACACTTGTACACAGCACCGCAATGCCGCCTTGTGCAGCCACGGCCTAGCCAGATCCGATTTTTAGACTGAATACACACTGAGATGCACATTGCGCACATGGACTACCGAACATGTTGAGTTATGATCCAAATTCAGTTATATATAGATAAAGGCTGACTTCGGACAGAGCGAAGCGAGGCCCGTCGCCGGTAGGCTTGGGCTGATATAGTGATACCGCGGGGGGTACGGATCGTTACCGATTAGGTTTCCACCTCTTTATACGCCGGTTTGAGATAAGTTCAAAACTTATAAATTCCCGGCATTTGTAACCTCGCCCAATATAGTGAAGATTTGCTGGCTGGTGCCCGTGGTTTTTCTCTTCCTCCTTGGAAGGTTTTTCACGTTAAAATCTCGTGTCCCCTATGTTACATCTGCTGTTCTTCATCGTTTATATTGCCTATTGTTTGTAACAGGACACACTGAGATGCAACCACGAGGAAATGCATTTCACTTGCAACTCAATGAATCGCTCGGAATTTGATTTCCATAAGCAGGTTTTTGTCTATTCTCATTTGGAAATCCAATTTCATATTGGTTTTTAAGCGCATACTGCAGTTTTATTTCACAAATAAAGTCATCTAACACTACAATCCAACTATTGCAGTATGTTGTGTAAATATGAGTTAAACCAAAAGTTTCTAGGTTTTCTTTCTAGTAAAACAACAGACATGATATATAGCAGGCTCTAATGCCAATTATGTGCTCAGGAGTCAAATGCATGTTACAACTGTACACTAATTGCATAAGGTACACAATGTGCAGAAAAAAGGACTAAAGATAAAGGCTGCCCTTTAAAGTCACCAATGAACAGCAAGAACATGTATGAATGAAATGCCAATATTACGTTCATTTTTGCTACCTGTTGACGACCAAAATTGATCTGAGCGAACCAGTCTCTAAACCTATCAGATCGGTTTACATAAATTGCTCAAATTGCAAATTAGACTTCACCATTACGTATCTCTCATCAAGACAATCAAAATGATATATAGAACGTCTAATTTGGAGTTCAGATGAAGGATTATGACTTTGGGAAGATCTTGGAAAACCGGTCAGACTAGTTTCATAGGGCGGTTGAACCAGTTGATTAGGAGATGTATTTTGACAAGGATTTGTAAGAGTTTGAAATCTTAATGGGTAAGACATCCCCTTTCCATAAATATAAAGGGCTATGGTCGATTGAGGGTATCCAATCGATCAAAAATCAATCTCCTGTCTACATAGCATGTGGTGGTGCCCTAGCTGTCCTGCTAGGCAACCAAGGTGTTCCTGCCCCGATGGGGTCCCTCCCGAGTGGGCATTCGTTGGATCCTTGCCGAGCTCTCTGGCGAGACCGATCCAAACTGGCCTGCCATACCGGTCTGACCAGCTTCCACATCGACACAACAAGAAGTGTCTTTGCGGACTGCACGTTCTTCAGTGCTCAAGTATTTGGCGCGGTGCGTTTTCGCATCAACACTGCCATTGGGGAAAAATTATTTATTTACCATAACATCAAATTCTATGGAATATGTACTGATGCAAGCTGATGTCTCTCTACATCCTAGATAAACAAGAAAAACATTTTCTCCCAGGGTATCCTAAAGGTGTTGTGCTTATTGGAACAGTGCAGCTTCATCTGAACATAAATTGACACCAATAAAAATATTCTCACAAGACACTCGAAGCCTCCCGAAAAAAGAAATTAAGGAGAATTTTTTTTGTGGCATTTTAAAATGTTACCGCTTCATCCGCCTTTTCGACAGGAGTTTCTATGCCTTGAAGGTGGCATGCAAGGCATAAGATGGTGCCCCTTTGCAACTTGACAACTCGGCAGCTTGCTCAGTTAGGTTCTGTGGGCTTCCGTTTATGCATCTTCTTCTTCCTCCTCCGCAGCAAATGGTCAGTATAGATTGTAGTTGACCTCACCTCCATACTGCCAAAGATTGTATTTGTATTGCCTTCCATCTTTTGCAATTACTCAGCACGGAAAAGGACATCCAAGCAGTCATGAAAATGAACTGGAAAGTTTAATAAACTAAACTAGGACTGATCTTAGCCTTCATTAGATAGCCTTGCCCTATTCGATCACATCCAATGATCAAATTTGTCTCACTTTTGTTCCAAGGCAGTCATTTGCCACGTGACCTTCATTCTTGCAATAAGAGCAAGATTTTGTATGCACAAGGTATTGAATGAAAATAGGACCCAAATGAAATGAAAATTAATAACACATCGGTCGTGGACAATTAGATCAATAGCTCAAGAAACTAAGTCATTCATTTAGGGTTATTTTGAGGATAAATCTACAAAGCGATGAATAAGGCAACAATTAATATAGTAGATAAGCCCTAGGAAAGAATCTGACCGTACATTTTGGCATCTTGAAGAGCTGCAAAACAAATCAATGGAACTGCTAGATGACCCGGTTATTTCCAGAATAAAGAGGTTACAATTCAAACTAAAAGAACCGGACAGAACAAGTTCCAAGAGGTTCTTATATGGAGGTTGCAATTTGATGTCACAGCATGTGGGAGTAGCCCTCCACTGGTAGAAAACTGAGCATTAGTCCCGGTTGGTAAGGGTCATATCTCTCGGATATCCATCCGGGATAAACCAACCGGGACAAAAGGGGGGGGTCTTTAGTCCCGGGTATTTTAACCGGGAGTAAAGGACCCCCTTTAGTCCCGGCTCAATTCCAACCGGGACTAAATTGCGCTTGCATGGCACTGGTGACGCCTGAATTTTTCATGCATGCATCACGTATACGTATAGTAGTACCGCGGCCCTTTTAATTTGTTAACCTTGTAGTTGAGATTTTTTTAGAATGAATTAAATCAACTAGTATTTAAACGAATGGGATTTGTAATTATACAACTACTATATATATACACAATCCTTATACACAATTCATATACACAATTCAACTAGCTTAATTAGTACAAATCGATCATATATACAAATAAATCAAAGTATCTTCCTACGATCTTCCCGTCGTGGTGTTGCTGAGAGGAGTGTCTAATTGTCGTCCATCGTAATAAAATTCTCCTGTTGGATTTACCACCTCGTCCATTATGAATCCAATGAGACCTTCACATATTGCCGCTACTCTTTCTTCCTTCAAGAGTCCTTGTTGAATATTTAACATCTATAATTTGGAAATTTGTGAATGTTACATGAACAAATACATATAAGGAGCTAGAAAATAATTAACTAGTAATATATTTATTTTACGTACTTTAAAGTTGTGCGGCATCATCTTCGGTCCCTTGGGTCCCAAAAAACTGTGCATGTGCTCACAGATGTAGTAGCCACACAGGTTATTCCCGGGTTCCTGTCTTAAGCACTTCAGTGCGGAAAAAAATAAGTTATGAAATATTCGTGTTATACAATGTAATAAATGTGCAGACTTCATACGTACCGGGAAGTCTGTGTTCCATGTAAGATCTTCTTTGAATGGACCTTGGTGTGTCCTTATGAATTGTTTCCATACGCTGCGGATTAGAATAATGAATGACATAGTGTAACAGGGATAAAATTTAGGAAATAAATTTTTGCATAGAGATAAAGGTCCAGAATTATTACAAGCCTAGCATGTCTTGCAATTCTTGGTAGTCCACCGGATCTTTCCGTAACGAATCAAAGACAGTGACGTGGCTTCTTTCAGGCTCAATTATAATAAGGATCCAGTGGAAGCTGCGTGCGTAAAATGTTCATGCATATTAGAGCTAACTAACATGTAGAGATAAGGAAAAAGACATCGAAAGTAGACGGTATACACACACTTACTTGAAGTTGTATGGAAGTAGTATGAAGTCCTTGAATGTTTGTTTGTGTAGGAAATTGTATATTTCGGCAAAGGTTTTTTCCGGCGCTAATTGTATCTGTTGTTGGTTAACTACAGATGGATCCATGAAGCCTACATGTAGGTACGCCTCTCGGCGGCATGTCTGAATTAGCATCCTACATGAAATGGAAGATGAAGTTAGTACGGTGACGCACGCCAAAATTTACATGTAGAGATAATAAACGGACACTTACAGAATCCAAGCGCTGATCAGAGAGACGTCCAGGGCATCATGATGGTACACTTCGTATATATCCTTGAAGTCTAGCCATAGCACTTTCTCCCCTTCACCGTGAAAATCTATCGGTTTTACCTTCATGCCGATCATCTCCCTCGATTTGGCGGATGCCGTCATGTACCATTGATGGAATTCGTACATCTTTGTTGACAGCTTCCGTACCATTGCCGGCTTCACTAGAGGCTTGCCTAGCTCATAAGGCCATCTCGGCTCAGGGGGCGGTGCAGTTGGCGTCTCGAATTGCCCTATGCATTCATCAAGTCCCAGACCTGTTTCTTCCATGAACTTCAATATATTTTCTTGTTGATCCAAGGGCATTGCTTTTACCCGTTGAGCATCTTTCTTTGATAAATGGCTGAGGTCGGGGACTGAACCTTTGGAGGATGATTTTCCTTTTCTTTTATCCTTTTCATCAGCCTTTACTAGAGCCCGTTCATAGTTTGACAAGAGTGGTATCCTTTTCTTGGCTCCTTCCTCCATCCTGATAAAAAAGTTTAAATCCCGCCGACTTACTGGCGGTGGCTCCATCTCCCTTGCCTTTTTTAATTCGGCTTGTTTCTTGAACCACTCACTGGCCTCTCATTGGATTTCTGCCCACTGGTCCGCATGAGACATTGCCTCAAAGCGTTCCTTGCGAGCCACTTCAGGGTCGACCTTTGTTTTCTTCTTTCGAGGCTGTCTTTGCTTGGGTGGCGGTGCTCGTGACTTCTTGAGTGGTGCTGCAGGTTCCTTCGAGGGGGCCGCTCTTGGTGCCGGCGACGGTGATCGGGGAGGGGTGTTGTTATTGTCGTCGTCGCTCCCAGCACCAGGATGTGGTGGAGATGGAGACCTTGATATAGATGGAAGCGACGGTCCTGGAGCAGGAGATGCCGGTCTCGAGGTATGAGGAGAAGATCGCTGCTCGAGATCTACGGGGAGCGGTCTTGAGGTCTGAGGAGATGGCTCCGTGCGGGAAATAATGATGTAGCGTTTCTTCCATAGAATGATCCCATGAAGCGCATCTGCCAATGTCTTTTCCCCGTCGCCTCCCGGGAAGTCGAGCTCTAGACCTTCATACTGGGCATCTACTATTTGCTCGACGCAGACGCTGGCGTAGCCTGTTGGAATGTCCATGCCATGACTGCTCTGCCCTGCCAGCGTTGGTAACGCACTCCCGTACGCTACCTGTACATATAGCAGAAGTAAACAAGTTGAACTCCGATCTCGAGGCCTGGATCAATTGACAAGATTGCATAAATATTATGTATAAGTATACCTTAATAGTGAGGTTGCCGACCGGTGCATGCAGCTCACATGAGGTCCGTTGCGTGATGGCATCCACGGGGAACCGTTGCTCCTCCACGGGTAACCTGGGCGTCTGCGCATCGGGGACCCCTGTAGAAGCACAACTGCTCCCGAGGCGTTGAGAAGGGCTGGCGGTGTGAGGATTCGGCAGTGCTCCAGATTGCGCCAACTCCGCAACTGCGTCGGCCACCCGCCGATTGATTTCATCCATCATTCGTTGTTCTAGCATCTGCCGCCAGCTCTCCTCCATCTGTTCCTTTCTTCGCTTCCGACTTCTGTAAGAGGCGCTGTCGCCTCGGAAAGCGAACTTCCACGGAACCACCCCGAACCCCCGGCAACGTCCTGGGTGCTCTGGATTACCTAGGGCCAATGTGAGCTCATCATTTTCTCGGTCCACCCTCAACCTCCCAGCCTTGGAATCTTCAATGTTCTTCATGAGATGTTCGGCCTTCTCACGTATTCTGTCATTGAAAATCAGCGTCCCATCCTCTTGGCTTAGGGAGCCTCCATGAGCGTAGTACCAGTTCTTTGATCGTTCGGGCCATTCAATAGTTGCAGGTATGATTCCCCGTTCGATCAGATCTTGTTCCATCTTTCTCCACTTGGGAATTGCTGAGCCATACCCACCTCGCCCCAAATGATGGTGGTAGCCCTTCTGACTAGCATTTGCAACGTTGGTCGTGATCTTTTTCACACCTTCTTCACTCCTCTTGTATTCAACAAATGCATCCCAGTGGTCCCTCAACTTGGGCCACGCGTTGAAGTCTGGAGTTTTGCCCTTCTTGATGTAGTGGGTGTCCAGCATCTACTTGAATGTCTGGAATTGAGTAGCCATCTTCTTAAGTATCCACGCTTTGACATCCTTCTCGCTATAATCTTCGGGGAATGTGAAATGCCTCTTCACGTCTTCCCACAGCATATTCTTTTCTGTCTCTGGAAGGGCGTACAGATTATCGCTTCTGCCCTTCCATTCTCTGATGCTGATAGGCACGTTGTCCCGGACGATTGCCCCGATTTGACTAACGTACTTCTTTGCGACTTTCTCGGGAGCAACCGGCCTGCCCTCATCTGTAACTTCGGTGATGACAAGCCTCCCTTCCATCACCTTTGTACGACCTCGGGTCTTCTGCCCTTGTGTCGATCCGGAGGGCTAACAGTTTAAGATTCGTTAATTAGTACGTACTAGTAGCGGTGGCGTGAAACAATACAAGAATGGTTGTATATACCTCACCGGAACCTTCCGCCACGGCAAGTTGTTGCTGCGGCTGTTGCTCTTCATTCACATCGGCAGACATGTTGAGGAGCATGTCCGCCTGGGTGCCCTCTTCATCCGTGTATGATAGTGGAACGTTGTCGCCACTACCATCACCAGCGATTATCTGCTCCATGATATACCTTGCGGTCTCATCGTCTGCCATTTCAACTATTGCTGCAAACATACATGGAATCATACATGACAGTCATAGAAATCGTCTTAATACAAATTTGTATATAATCACAGTTCGGAATCATACATGTATATAATGAAATCATAAAATAACATGAATCGTACAAAGTCCGGAATCTTTATACAAATTTCTATGAATTTATACAAATTTCTATGAATTTATACAAATTTCTATGAATTTCTATGAATTTCTATGAATTTCTATGAATTTCTATGAATTTATACGAATTTATACAAATTTCTATGAATTTATACGAATTTATACAAATTTATATGAATTTCTATGAATTTATACAAATTTCTATGAATTTATACAAATTTCTATGAATTTCTATGAATTTCTATGAATTTCTATGAATTTCTATGAATTTCTATGAATTTATACGAATTTATACGAATTTCTATGAATTTCTACAAATTTCTACGATTTTCTATGAATTTCTACAAATTTCTACGAATTTCTACGAATTTTGACGAATTTCTACGAATTTTGACGAATTTCTACGAATTTCTACGAATTTCTACGGCGGCGATAAGGGCGGCGGAGGCGGGACGGCGGCGGTCAGGGCGGCGGAGGCGGTTCACCGGAACCACGGGCGGTGCCTAAGCTACTACGTTGTGATGGGCGGCAGGACGGCGGCGATCACGGCGGCTACTCGGCGGCGATCACGACGGCTACAAGGCGACTCGGCGGCTACTCGGCGGCGATCACGGTAGCTACTCGGCGGGACGGCGGTGATCACGACGGCGGGACGGTAGTTAACAACCTAACTACAAATCTAACTTAACAAACTAACTAGAAATCTAAAAATCTAACTTAACAAAATTAGAAATCTAAAAATCTAACTTAACAAAATTACAATTCCATCTAAAAAAACAAAATTAAAAATTAAAAGAAAACCCAGCTCTCCCCGGCGCACCGGCCGGCGCGGCAGACCTCTCGCGCGCGGGGCGGCGGCCGGGGCGGCGGGACGGCGGCGGCCGGGGCGGCGGGACGGCGGCGGCCGGGGCGGCCTGACGGCGGCGGCCGGGGCGGCGTCACGGCGGGACGGCGGCGGCCGGGCGGCGTGCGGGACAGCGGCGGCCGGGGCGGCGACGAGGACGAAGACGACGACGGCGGGACGACGGCGGCCGAGGCGAAGACGACGACGGCGGCCGGCGAGGGGCGACGAGGGGCGACGAGGGGCGACGAGGATGGAGCCGGCGACGAGGGGCGATGCAGCCGGCGACGAGGTGGCCGGGCCGGGGGCTGGGCCCGTCGAC